>NC_140292.1:12059165-12114165 GCF_964030765.1 Micromesistius poutassou | reverse complement strand
TCATCAGCACGGGCATCGCCGTCGGCATGGCAGCCGCGCTCACCGGCTTCCTCGCCAGCTACCCCAACATCTTCTACTATTTCCACGAATGCTGTCGAGCGGAATGGGTTTCCTTCAACAAGACGGGTGAGGTTTAAACCCCCCCGATGAGACGCTCCTCTGAGCCTCCCTGGTAACTGTTGCCAAGTTACTGTAACTAAGTACATGTACTGCTGTCCAGGGTGGCCGGTGGTAGCTGGACGCTCGGTTCAACGGGGTGTCGGCGGAGGATAATGTGTTAAATGAACAGACTCGAGGCAGGGAACGGTAAACCGAAAGCGGTGCCGCGTTGGCTGAAAGTTATCGTCGGTCCACGACGGATGACGTCTGAGGTCGCGGACGGATGACGCGGAGACGAAGAAGGGAAAGTGGTCGATGCGAGCGGCGGGGCGATGCGCGGTGGTTTTACGCTTCCTCTTTCGCGTGTTTTTATTGATATGATTTTATTAGCCCATTAATGTACGTCGTTAAGAGAGAGTGACGATGGGGACGACGTGCAGAGCCTTGCTCGTGTGTTTCTTAGCGGCGCACCTCGCCGTGAGCGCCTTCGAGCCGATCACAACAACGCTGGCTGTCGGTGTCACCGCCGCGCTGGGCCGGACCATATACAATTACTTCCATGAGAGTTGCGATCCGAAATGGGTCCAGTTGAATGCAACAGGTGAGAACCGTGCAGGTTACTGTTTGCGGTACCCTAGTGCCGAGTCAACAGCGGTATTTTTGTCGAGGAATAACATGTAGAGTTCGGCCCAGTGGGACGAGCACGAGTGCATGCATGCCGACCAAGCCGATCTAACCTTGCATAGTGTATGGTTAGAAACGGCCATACATTTAGAAATGCTTTAATGATGTGCAACCCGAGACGTTGTGTGGATCAGGCGCAATTCTAAAACTTTGCTTTCAAATTCAGGTTTGCAGGCAGACCTGAAAAGTCAACTGTTCGGTCAGCATATAGCTTCTCGCATCATTCTGAAAGCTGTGACTGGATTCATAAACAATAACAACCCGAAGAAGCCTCTGGTCCTCTCTCTCCATGGGTGGACTGGCACGGGGAAGAATTTCGTCAGCCAGCTTATTGCAGATAACATCTACAAGAAGGGGTTGGACAGCAGCTTTGTCCACATCTTTACCTCTGAACTCCATTTCCCGCATGCAAGCCAAGTTGAGACGTATAAGGTACTCTGAGATTGAAGTTTATTTAAATACGACCTGCTAGTAGCAGTTGACTGGTGCATGTTGTCCATTCTCTAATAGCGGCCTCCCATTCCTCCACAGTCTCAGTTACAGCATTGGATCAGAGGAAATGTCACCAACTGTGCCCATTCCATGTTCATCTTTGACGAGATGGACAAGATGCATCCTGGACTGATTGACAGCATAAAGCCATTTATGGACTACTATGAAAAGCTGGATGGTGTGTCATATCGGAAAGCCATCTTCATCTTCCTCAGGTGACTACAGTTTTTATTTCAAGTTATACTCCAAATAATATATACAACAAAGATGGATGAACTTAATGAAAACTGTTTGAAAAGCCTCAGTTTCAACTGATGCTGTTCAGTGTTTCCCCTACCATTGAACAGGGCCCCTTGAACAAAATAACAATAACAAATAAATATAACGCAGGGTTATCTTGACGTCATGCGAGGCATCAAGTGAGTGCCCTAGTTACAGAGTCCCTTTAAATGACTGTGGCGCGAGTGTGCGCCAGTGTATGAAAGAGAGGAAGACATTTATCAAGCTGGACAATGGATCTAGGTTCCAGCACATGGGAGTTGACGTTACATTTCTGATATTCCTGATAGTAATGCTGGAGGAGAGAAGATCACGGAGACCACCTTGAATTTCTGGAAAACGGGAAAAGACAGAGAGGAACTTCAGCTGAAGGACGTAGAGATGTCCCTCTCTCTGGCTGTGTTCAACAACAAGAATAGTGAGTATGATGTCATTCCCCGAGGAGACTGGCTGGGCCGAATAAATTACGGTGTTTCATGTAGGTGCTTGCAGACGCTCTCAGAAGAGCAACCACATCGTCAAACAAAGTCCTGCCACTCTCCTAGCTTCATTATAACTTCCATTAGTATGCTTTTGAGAGCTATCAAGAGCATTTTGTGTGAACGTGCCTTTAAAGTGCTCTACCAAGACATTCCAACAAGAGAAGAGACATTTGTTAGGTTTCCAAGAAGAAAAATGTCTATTCAAAGTGTGCATCTTTCACTGCCGCTAAACGTAGAAGGTGGAGACTACTGCTCCACAATCAGGTTTTCACAAGAACTGTACAAAGTGAATAAATCTGTTATTTTTGTAACGCAAAACAACAATATCAGGTCAGTGGGTTTGGGATCCACTCATCAGTCTGAGTTTGACCTGGTTACTGCAGAGCTTCAATACAGCATAAAGGTTTCTCACCACACACACAAGTTCCAAAGTAGCATTGGCCTACATCCAGCGATCACAAAGCAAATAGGTGGTTTGAACATGGTGCAAACATTGTGTGAAGTTCTGAATAAATATCACAGCGGGACTATTGGTATTTCCCCAGTGATAAAATATAGTAGGGGACGGATTGCCATAAAATAAAAATCATCACTACCTGTTCTATTCATGTTTACCAAATATCCAACACATTTTTAGCAGATGGAGCTTTTTGGACTAGTTTGAACATTGAAATGGCTGCTAAATACGTTCATTATTGAAACCATTAACGCACACTGAACGGCAGCTGTCCATGTGCTATCGGAATATAATTTATTTTTGGAATATCCAGAACTAACGAATGATGGACCATTCTGATGATGGCTGCCATTACCTAACTGAAGCGTTGACATCAAGCGCTTTTGGACGTCTACCGGCGTACATCAGGGCTCCAGACTAACTTTTTGCATTGGTTGCACTGGTGCGCCTAACTTTTCTTTTTAGGTGCACCAGCACAAAATTTAGTTGCACCCAAAAATGTAGGGGTTTCAAGTGCTTCACCTAGCCGGAATTGAACATTTCTTCCAAATAAAACATTTCCAAATAAAAGGGCTTGTGCTTAAAGGGTTATTCACCTATAAAACAACATTGTGCTCCAACACTATATATCATATATTTATAGGTTATTTTGCTGCAATTGAATATACTAACTCCAAATTAAAAAGTAAATCTCTTTACTGATACACTTCCGGTGATTTGACGCGTCAAAAATGCACAACTACAAGTTCTGAATGGGGGCGGGTCACAATGAATGGGGCCGAGATGATTGACAGTACAGGTGATGGTGCTCTTTGGTTGACAGCGGGAGAGGAGATGGAAGACGGAGCCTCGCTGTCCTATATGTTTCTAAACATATAGGTTACAGATTAATAAAGGCCTGCATGAGACTCGTGGTCCTACCAACAAAAGTAAAAAATATAAACCCGGTGTGCAATGATCATGTTTTAAATTTAAAAATGTGCTTATTAATGATAACACAAAACATTAAAATAGCTACTTGACCCCACGACACGCACAAACGTGCAACATGCAATAAACGGCAGGCGTGTTAAACAACCCAATAAATCCAACCTACCTTGTAAGCTTGTTCAATAATAAGAGAGGGAGAGGAGATAGACTGATCCGCACTGTCCTTTAGGACAGCTGGGTTGTTTATCACGCCTGCCGTTTATTGCGTGTTTAAGTTTGTGCGTGTCATGGGGTCCAGACTCTCAGTAGTAGGTCTGGTTGGAACAGTAGGCTGTTTTTTAAGTTAGTTTCAACTTCACTTCATTTTCCCTCGTCTTTTGACGCATTTATTTTCTTTCTCCGTTTAAGTTACTCTAGCACTCAGGTCGCTTGCAATTTTTAAACACACACAAGCAGTGAACAAGACCACAGCCAATCAGAGGCAAAGAGCCGACCGAGCTCTTTCTCTTATTGGTTTAGACCACGATATGATCCTACCACGAGTGTGAGTTCGGTCACAGGAGAACACATAGAGATGATGCAAAGGAAATTTATGTTTTCACCTGGGCAGCGTCAGGTGCACCAGTGCGACCTAGAAAAATTATTAGTCGCACCCTTAAATATTTTGGTCGCATGTGCAACCAAATTAGTCGCACTCTGGAGCCCTGCACATATATATTTTATCACTTGGATATTCAGATTAAATGTAACCTAGCCTTTTACACACAGTCCCAAATATTCATATTCTGTAAATCACAGCAAACGGGATGAAATGAAAGAGATGACAGACAATTGGCAATACTGTAAACAAAACATCTAAATGAATGAATGATCGAATTAATGCATTTTTATTGGTCGTTACCAAAGGGTAGGGCCAGAAGCTTCAGCTTATATCAAGCCGCCCCTTCTCACATTTTTAAGAGTAACAAACAAATGTCATCCATACAGTGTGTTTGCATATACATGCATACACTTACCTACATAAATACATACATACATACACGCCTACACATACGCAAGATATAGAGAATTGTGCAGTGTTGTGAAAAATGTGTGGTTTGGTATGGGAATCTGAGTCTAAAGCAGAAAATGTGCTTGGAGTTCAGCAGAATTGGGTTTGCAGTTGGTACATGAGTTTCAGGTTGTGCACATTGTGTCTGATGTTCCAATTAATGTGTTTAAACAATTGTGGAAAAACTGTAAATTGAAACGATTTTGTATGACATTGTGACCCCAAGAATCAAAGTTGAATCATGAGATACCGAAAGATCCAACCCCCTGGGAGAAACCACTTGAAGTGGGAGAAAGACATGCATTAAGACGGGTCAGGAGTTGAGTTGACCCTTTTAGACATTAAACAAACAACGATCCCTAGCATCGCAATGCAGACTCCTCTGACCAGCTCATTCAAATGACCTTTGCATGTTTCAAGGGCGAGTCCCCTTAACCTTAAAGTCAAAACGGTGGGGTGATGGCCCCCCAAGCCTCTATTCCAGATTGAAGTATTTTGCGAAAGGCTTTTTTCCCCCATGTCCACTGATGCTTTAAATGACTAACACTTAACATGACTTTGTGCAGGTGGACTGTGGCATACCAGTTTGATAGAGAAGAACTTGGTGGACTTCTTTGTCCCCTTCCTGCCCCTGGAGTACCGGCACGTTGTCCAGTGTGCCATGGCAGAGATGGAAGCCAGGGGCCTACCGCCAAACCCTGACTTGGCCAACCAAGTGGCCAGCGAGTTAACCTACTTCCCCAAGGCCGACCGAATCTTCTCTGTCAAGGGCTGCAAGACGATAGAGAGCAAGCTGGACTACTATCTATAATTAAATCCTCTTGGTGATCGATGGTGTATTGACTGTGCTTGGTAATTCTCGCGGGTTCTCTTCAAGGATCAAATGACTTGGTCTTCTGTAGAGGAGGGGATTCCAGTGGAGGGCCAGGGTGGTCTCTAAAGAATGAACTTGATGCTCGCTGATCACCAAACACTGGAGAATATGAAGAGATTCAGGTGGGCTCTTTCCTACATGCCTTCATATGTGAAATCAAGAGATGGTCTGATGTTTTATCGTACTTTTCATCAGAACTGCTGTACATTAAGGGAAAACAGTAATTGAGACCTTTTGCAATTGGACAAGAGGATAAATGACTTGGAAAGTATGTTCCAGGAAGCCACCAATTGTAGAAATGTTTGCCATCACGCCTTAACTGGATGACTGTTTTTTACACCCATGAAAATAGATTTGATTTTCAAATCATTTCATGTTTTTTTCATTTAAGCCACAGAAAGAATTATCTACACTATCGAATGGAACAGTCTTCTGTGCTAACTGCAATTGAACATTTTTATGTTGTAATTGTAGAAAAAATATTATGGGGTTTGTTGCATCATGTCTACGGTTTCTAAAATGCACCACCACAGTCAGTGTACACGTTGTTGTACACTAGAATAATATCCAACACATTTTTTTATACCAACATCTTGCACCATTGGGTATCGTTCAATAGATTATTTACAGTGACCTTGTGATGGCAAGTCTTGTGTTTCATAAACTTGGGGGTGATTTTATGATTAATTGTATAGAACTATAGTTATATTGCAAAGTATAATTTATGTTTGATTCCAATACATGATCTGGTGGGTGTCAAAAGAGCTCTACCTCTAATAACCAAATAGACCTTTATCTTCAGATGTCACTCTAGAATAATTAAGTGTAGTTCAATGATGACTTAAAAAAAAGATTAGTTTCTTATAACTCATGTATAAGACCTTCAGTTTCAAACAATAAATTGTCTTTTTCAACTGAACGCGACTGTATTTACTGTGCCTTATTGTAGCTCTGTAATAACCTCCTTCAGTGCGTGAGGGCCAGGATTCAGGGCTGTGGCAGTTGCTGGTGGGTTTCCACACAAAAAGGGAGATTAGTGTCGGTTACCACTAGGCCTAAAGCAGGCATGAGCAATTCAATATATTGAATTTAATTCATTGTTTTAAGATAATTCTGAAACAATATGGATACAAATCAGGTATTTCCAACTGAGACTTTTAGGATACACACAACATGCCTTTTACACAAATAAATGGCAATTGTCCCAATTGTTGATTGTAGTTTTCATTGGCTTTTTTAAAATGTATTATTGTATAAGAGCATCTTGGCCTAGCCTGGATACCATCCTGATTTCCTCGGACATGTGATAATTAGTCTTAATTATTAAACACAAACGTGTGTGTGTGTGTGTTGCAGCCTGCGTGACCTGCTAGGTTAATTGCTGTCTGATGGTCTTCTTGATGGCACACTTCCAGCCAGTGCATGGCTGCAGAACCAGCAGGTGCCCAAAGCTCCAGTATATTAATATCCATCTCAAAGTCAGCTACTCTGTGTGTGTGAGTATCATCTTCATTGTTGTTTTTTATGGTCTCTTCCTCTTAACAGCCCGGTTGGAATACAGGCTTACATAATAAGTGTACAGTATATATAAGTTAATATCGGAGTGCAGATAAAACAAATGAAAACTCCCACCCCCAGGAGCTAATCAGTGATATTACATATATTAAACATAGGCCTATCTGGAGAAAACCAAATACACACTGGCTGACTTTTTTTATATAGTGTGAAAATGCAGAGTACTACTGAGTACTGAGTAGTACCTTTACACCTTTTACACCAGTCTGAGGTAAACACTAACGGGAATGTTTTGTCACGCTGAAACAAATGGGACAATTTTATTAAAAACTGTTAAATCTATCACAATTACATTACAAAACGAAGTCACAGTCAATTTAGGCCTACTTGCCTACTTACCTGTTTGGACAACATGATTAACTTCTTTCACCCAAAAACGTTCATCATGCTCACAATACCTACATGATCAAAATACAGGTTCACCAAGCTGTTCTGTTTTGTACATCTCTGTATGATGTCTTCACCCTGTACTGTTCATTATTGGGCTTTCTTTGATTTCACCTGCCAAGGGATTACAAATGTGAACCTTTAAAAAAAAAAAAAAAAAAAAAAGTTTTGAATGAGACTATCGGGTAACTGAGTGAAGAAACCCCGTACACGGCAGTGTGTCTCTCTCTTTCTCTTTACAGAGCAGTAGCTAAACAACCAACACCTAAATGCTGAATCAATCGAAATAAATCAATCTCTAAATAGCGTTTAGACGTTGGTGTGTTCTGCTAAATGGCGGTGCCTGCAGCCCCGACCCCCATGGGGATGTTCCAGGCCTGGTAGACGACGTTGGTATGTTCTCATCCATCCAGACCTCGGCCACTCGCAGGGCGTTGCGGCGCGTGTGGAACACGATGTCATGTGGCCGATGTATGGCTTTTTCCACGCAGGAGAAGTGAAACACCCTTAAGCAAGGCAGCACCTCCATGCTACCCCCCACATCCACACCTGCAACGGTAAGATATAAGGTTGTTGGTCTTTTGTATGTGTGCTAAATGTTAGGCTATATGTTGTTGAAGAGTCGATCTGGTGAACCACCAGATCCACTCTCGCCGCACTTGGCATTGGCCCTATCCTGGTTCACATCTTACCTGTCGAATCGCACCTATCAGGTAACATGGAATGGCTCCTTGTCCAAACCTTGCACACTTGACACTGGTGTCCCTCAAGGCTCTGTACTGGGGCCCCTTCTGTTCTCCCTCTATACCAGATCTCTAGGCTCTGTAATTACATCACACGGGACTTACTGGTCACTGTCGAGAACATCACTGTATCTCTGTCTCCAACTGCCAGAAACCTTGGTGTGGTACTAGACAACCAGTTATGTTGCACCGCCAACATCACCGCAGTGGCCCGATCCTGCAGATTTGCACTTTACAACATCCGCAGGATACGGCCCTTCCTCACAAGGGAAGCAGCTCAGCTTCTAGTCCAAGCGCTGGTCATCTCCCGCCTGGACTACTGCAACTCACTCCCGGCTGGACTCCCGGTCTCTGCTATTAAACCTTTGCAGCGTATCCAGAACGCGGCAGCATGCCTCATGTTCAACCTACCTAAATTCTCCCATGTGACTCCCCTCTTCCGCCAGCTCCACTGGCTCCCTGTAGTGGCCCGCGTCAGATTCAAGATGATGGTACTGGCATACAAAGCAGTCGATGGAACTGCCCCTGCCTACCTCCAAGCCTTGGTCAAACCACACACCCCAGCTCGATCCCTCCACTCAACTACCTTAGCTGGACGTCTGGTACCGCCATCACTAAGAGCAACCAAAGGTTCATCAGCTAAATCACAACTCTTCTCTATCTTGGGACCACAGTGGTGGAACGAGCTCCCTGCTGATGTCAGGACCGCAGAGTCACTCACCAGCTTCCGCAAACGACTCAAAACCCACCTGTTCAGAGTTCACCTAGACTCTACATAGCCATTCAGTCCCTTATTTGTCTGTTGCACTATTGTTTGTTGTACATCCTGGCACTTAATGCAGGTTGTATTCATTCATTGTACTTAATTGTGTAGCATGTACTTAACTGTATTGTGCATGCATGTTGTGTAGCATGTACTTAATTGTGTAGCATCTGCAGTAGCTAGCTATCACTGCTGTATACGGGGAATGGGGTTAGCCTGGCGATTGTTAGTACTTGCACTTGGTTCTATGAACATCTTTACTGTACCGACGGTGATATATTGTTTCACTTCTTATGACAAATGTACTTATTGTAAGTCTTGTAAATCTTGTTTATGAGAGGAATAGCAGCTAAATACTTCAATAAAAAATAATTATAGTAATGAAAAACAATTTTGATCCTTTGTGGTATGGTCGTATCGGGCTAGGTATGACTCGGAGAGTGGTAAATGTTCAACACGTGGATTATTCTAACAAAGACACAGGGAACGAGCTTGGGTTCTGGAGGTGGTCCAAGGAGCATCTGCCCAGCATATGTAAACAAACGTATGGCCTCAGAGCCATAATGGCCGCCTCTCACCAGGAAGGGATGAATTCCACGGGGGGGCTTCAAAAAAGCCAGTGACCTCAGTCTAGTACCTTATTGGTACAGAGCCGGCTGAAGAAGGTACAGTTTAACCTCGGGGGCGAGTTCTCGTAGCGCTCCAGCTCAAAGGTGTTGTGTCTGATGTTGTCGATGGAGGGCAGGATAATCCTCCTGAGGTCTTCCTTGATGCAGGGCAGCACCGGCTCCGCCCTGGGAGGGAGGGAGGGAGAGAGAGAGAGAGAGAGAGAGAGAGAGAGAGAGAGAGAGAGAGAGAGAGAGAGAGAGAGAGAGAGAGAGAGAGAGAGAGAGAGAGTTAAAAGTAGCCTATGTTTGTTTTTGGTTATGAATGCTTCCTTATTTACGAGACCACACAGCACACAGACATATCATAGGTCATGTATTTATTCATATACATATATATAGAGACAAAAATACACACACACACACACACGTGTCAAATCAAGTATTCTAAAACGCTGTGGTATACAAAACATAATAACAATATGTCCCAACTTGAAGCGGCTTTTGAGGACTTTCCAATTCCACATTTAAATACCCCTGTCCTTTAATGACATGGCCTAACCTAACTATGTATAGGAAGTCAAATGGGGACATCCCCTACAATGTTTATCAGGAGAACTCTGATAAGAGAATGAGAGTTTGACTCGTGATTATTACTCTGGGATGTGAGTTCGCTGGAGGTTAATAATAAACCTTATTTGCCCTCCTTTTTTTTCTACTCCATACTTTTGTTCTTTTAGAGTCCAAACGCTGTATGTAGTTCTAAGTAAAACTCTGCTGTTTACAGTCTAATTAGTAAAACTCTGCTGTTTACAGTCTAATTAGTAAAACTCTGTTGTTTACAGTCTAAGTAAAACTGTTGTTTAGTGTTTCCAGTGTTAGAAGAGTTTGACATGTCAACAGTTAGCTACTAGGGAGAGAGCCACAATGGCCAATTCTCTAAATGTGTCCTGCTGGCCTCAGAGCCATAATGGCCGCTGTTCACCAGGAAGGGTTTCCACATGCGCAGTGTTCGTGACAAAACACATTCACTCTGTGTGATCTCCGTCTAGTAGGAGTTAGTCTGGTTTCCCCGCAGGCCCGCCACAATGCTGTCATTCAGATATGCCCACATGCAAGCTATGCACCTCTCTAACGCATGAAAAACACCAACACACACCCGTACACATACACACCCTGCAACACAGTCACATGTTCAGAGAGAGAGAGAGAGAGAGAGAGATCTTTGCTTGTTTTATTTTAATTGATTTTTAGTTGCCAGACCACACAGCACACAGACATAGAGAGAGATTAATTAATTCCCAGTTGCATTCCCAGTTGCATTAATGCAACTGGAGATTGTGTGGCCAATAGAAATGCAGCCACACAATCTCTGACGACGTCATGAGTAACATTCAGGTTCCAGGTTTAGATAATATTTGTCCATTGTGCATATTTTAGGCTGAACCTGGTTTGTGTTACTTTGATCGAGAGGATAGAGAGGGATAATGATCTTAACTATCCTCAATGTTCATTGGCCAATCAGACTTGTCCTGATGTGATAAAAACCTTACGTGGAACCCCACCCCCATCAACAACTCTGTCTGCCAGCACCCCAGACGAAAACAACTTCCCGCGCCTGCTTCCATCTGCAGTGGCATGCCCTGGTTGTGGCTGCAGACCTGTTGCATATCGAGTCATCAGCCTGCACAGGTTAAACCAGCCATCTCCACACGTACTCGGGAGATCACCTGGATGCCAGTGGATTTGCTCCACTGGCCAGTGTAGCAAATGTCCATGCTACACACCACCTAGGTGGCTTCTTCTGGGCTCCTCCGGACAAAGGACGCAGGGTGGTGGTGTTAAAAATGTGGTTTATTGCAAAGGTTTGATAATGAACATGGCAAGGGTGCTCCACTGCCATCCAGGAGACCTCCGGAGTGCGTGTGGAGATTGCTGGTTTAACCTGTGCAGGCTGATTAGCCAGTGTGCAGCCTCACCCAGCTCCAGAGTCCCATCAGACTCAGCCATGCAAGGCTGCTTAAACCAGCATCCCTCCACACACCCTTCTAACCCTAACTACTAACCAATCATGACATTTAGTTTACTTACATATTTACATTTAGATCTATCGTCATATCCTGCTCTGTGTGTTTGATGAAATGTAATTGAATCATTTATTCTGTTTCTGACCTCTCATGAACCACACACCTGTTCACACATGCACACACACGTGTTCATACATGCGCAAATGTCAAAACTACCCTGGGATACACAACTGTAGATTCCCCAAGTGGGATTAAATAAATCATTGTAAAGTGGAAGCAAACCGAATCTGCTACATTTCTAAGACTTTAAATAAGGCCCATTTCAGACCAGAATGTCATAAATAGCACGTCTATTACAGTGCATGCATGTCTTTTATTTATGTCTTTCTCCCTTTTATTGGTCTCTATCTTTCCCCCTATCTCTCTGCTTTGTAGCACTTGTGAAACACTACAACGCTACATTTTTTCTTGCATTACTGCAAAACCATACACCCATCTTACCTCTGACCCCATTTCTCCTCTGCTCTAAAACAGCAGCGGTGGTCGTCCACCAGTGATCTCCTTCAGCAGGTGCGATTGACAGCCGAGTGACGAGTGATGTTACTTTTTGAAGATTTTACCATTATCATGTTTAAATTGTTTAAAAAATTGTTTAAAATGTTTAAAACTTTTTTTATTAATAGAGAATTGGTCCAGCTTACGTATTAAGGATCAAAATAGTAGGTCGACTTTCAGTCAGTTTGTCCTATCAACAAACCATCCAGAGTCATTTGAAAAGTGAACGCCCTTTTGGCACGCATTAGTGTCTGTTTGACAGTTGGAAAGTATGATATTATAGCCTACCATAATGTCAGATTGATTGGTTTAAGATGGTCTAGAGCAGGGGTGTCCAAACTACGGCCCGCGGGCCACATGTTAAGAAATGTATGTGGCCCTTGAGCCAAAAAGTTTGCCCACCCCTGGTCTAGAGGCTAAGGTTCCACACCTGTCATGAATGATTGCCATATCACACAGCATCATGATCATTGACGAGGGTCAACGATTACCTTCTGCTAACAATTGTATACTTTTCAGTTGTTTGTACAGATCTACTTTGGCCATACTGTACGATAGCAGTCCTGCTGGGGTGGCTGTGAGGGAGGCCAGGCGCTTCCTCAACATCTGATCTAAACTAATGTTGTGGATTTTGGTCCAGGAAAGGCCGCCGAGACAGGATCGCTTTTAACTCACTTTATTTGGTTAAGGTTATTGGTCTATTGTCTATCGTCTATGAAACAAAAGGAGAGGGATCGTACATAACACGCGTGGAGCGTCTCTAAGCATAACATCCAAAAAGATACGCTACCCAAGAGATTCTGTCCTCCAAAGGCGGAGTCTGAGTTTATGTATCCCAGGTGTTCTTCTTTGGGTTTCTCACTTCCACTGTGTGTCCGTTGCTGCCCCTAGTGTAAATGTTTTGTAACTTTGTCAAATGTGTTCAGTGCTGCCCTCAGGCGATTAGGAGGGGAAATTACCTCTAAACTATGTGTGCTACTGGATATGGCTATGTGAGAGTATTACAGTAAAAATGTATCACTAGGGAATATTACAATTAAAAAATGTCACACTAACATCATCAATATGGTTTGTTATGTTGTTTTAAGTGCATTCGTACAGACAGATGCCTCTAAACATTTGTTTGAGAGGGAGAGGGTAGCCTAGTTGTCACCCGAACATTTGAGATTATTATTTTGTAAAAATATTTAATTGCGATTAATCGCATTAATGTCACAGTTAACTCGCGATTAATCGCACATTTTTATCTATTCTAAATGTCCCTTGATTTCTTTTTGTCCCATTATTTTTACTAATTTTAATGCTTATCAACATGGAAAAGTGGATTGGCTTGCTTTGTGCAAATGTTTTTTTTATTGAAAACAACATTGCCATATAGTGTAGTGTTCAATTTCACACTAACATTCTCACTTGGAGCAGTCCTTCACACTTGGAGCAAATAATCTCTCAGACAATGTAACACTGTCCATCAATAAATAAATAAATATTTATTATATTATATATTTATTTAATAAATAACTTTATTTAATAAATAACTGACTGGACTTAGATGTAACAAAACTGTGACTATGAAATCATATTTTTTAATTGAGTAATTGACGATGACTGTTGATCATTGCTGCTTGTTGTGTGATTTGATTGGTTGATTCGTACCATATTATAGTTTGTAGTATTATTTGTGATAGTTTTTTGCGTCAAAATGTATTAGCACCTGCTATAAACAATGTACCCCCCCCCCTCCTTACCCTGGAAATCTGGAGTTCTCGCGAGAGCACAATTTGAATTTGCTCAGCGAGTTTTATTATTATTATTCTGCCACGTTTGACTTAGACAGCCTAAACCGCTCGCATGCTTTTTATGAAACTTACTACTGCTGTAGAGGCTGATTCAAGATTAACAGACAGCAAATATTACATTGATTGGCCCAAAGGTGGCGCTATAGCAACTGTCCAAAAATGCAAATTTTGAACAAGCATATCTCGGAAACTTTTTAACTTACAGACATGAAACTTTTATCACACATGCATATCCTCATGCTGAACAAATATGCCTCAAGAACCTATGACTTCCGGCAAACAGATTTGCGGCCATCTTGAATTTTGTTAAAAACACTAAATTCCCTAAGGATCCTTTGACAAAAATCCTTTATCCCATATCATCTATGCACCAATGTCTTCAATCTGACTTAAAGATTAGTCTGTACAATCAATTTTAAAGCACCCATGAGCCATTGACTTCTAAAAGGTGTGTGGTTTAAACTGCGAAAAGAGTTAAATGCTCATATCAACATCAAGTTGGACTCCTATGATCTTGACTCCAATACAAAATTAGTTCAGAATCTAATTCTAAACAAGGTAAAATCAACATATTTTCAAATAGGGCGTGGCATTGAAATGGGCGTGGCCTGTCACTAAAATCGCCACAGTTCATAGACGCAATGTTTGATTTGAGCGGGACCGACTTAGTGGCTGTTGGGGACCAAAGTTTAAACTGCTCAGTTAATATGAAGTTGATTGGCAAAACAACATGGCCGCCAGAGGCTAGAAATCGTCAAAAATCGTCAAAATTTAACTTAACGTCAAAAGGCAGGGTTAACTTAACCCAATCATCATCAAACTTGGGATAGTCCAAGGCACATTGGTCAAGATGAAACTGTTAGGGAAAACTTGTTAGGGTTAGGTTTGATGGTTTATTGGTCGGCTTATGCTTGGCACCGTAAAATGCTGCTTGCAGCTTTAATTTGAATTGTTATAAGACATTTGTATTTGTGAAATACAAAAAAACAGACACAGATAAACAGCAGTGGTGTCCAGACTAATGCTGTGGGAGTGGTGGGTTTTAATAAGCTTGACTTACCCTAGCACATCATTTATTGGGGGCAGGTGCTCCCCTGGCCCCCCATGGACACGCCCCTGAAGGCTGTAACTCTGCACCAAGGCTGACGTCTTCAACGTCTTCAAGTACCGTATTAGGGGCCCACTAACACCTATATTCAAGCATCCATAAAATAACATGCCATGGGACCTTTAAGTGAAAACAGTAATGGTGTCCTTTTGCCATTGAACAAGAAAATAAATTACTTGTTAAAGTATGTTTCAGTAAGCAACAAATTGTACAGTTTAAGCTTTTATCAACCGACTGCTATTGCCATCTTAACTGCATAATCTTTTCGTTTCTTACACCCATTAAAATATATTACAATCAAATGATTTAATGTATTTTAAATTTAAACCACAGACAGAAATATTGACACTATCAATTTGAGAAAAATGTGTTTCATGCCAACTGTGCAATTGTACATTTCTGTTTGTCATGTTCAGTCTTTGTCTTGTGTCTTATGTCTTGGGTTTAGTGTTTGTTCTCCCCCTGTCCACAAGAGGTCCGTAGACTTTTCCCCTCACTTCAGTCCCTCCTCCTCGCCCCGATGGTCTTGGGGTGTGTGAGAACGAGTAGGGGGTTGAGAGGGCGGCTGGAGTGCCGTGGTCTCTGGGGGGATCAACGCCTCTGTAAGGACCGGGAAGAGGAGGCCGAGATGGAGTCTACCTTCTTAACAGCCGATTGGCAGTTCCAGAGTGCCCCCATCATTTCAAGGCCAGTGTAGGTGAAGAGCGTTGCAGGTTGGATGGGTAGTTGCGCCGAGCAGAGGGTCCTAGGTGGCGTCTTCTCTGGTTAGATATCCTGACGATGGTTGAGCTACGGCACAAAGCTACGATGGGCGGGAGGAGAAGTAGTTGTCTTCCTCGATGGACTCTCACAGAGAGACTCCCTGGGTCTTTGTTTGACCACGTCTATTGGAACATTGGAACATGAACAATAATAATCATGTACTGACCTATGGTTAGCACTCCACATGCTGAAATATAACTGTGGAAAATCAAAGGGATTATATTGTAAAATATTGACCTTTATCAAGGGTTGAATCGGTCATAAAAAGAAGAATGAACTAATCACAAAACACTGGAGAATATGACAAGATTTGGGTTGGCTCTTTCCTAAATGCCTTCATATGTGAAGAGAATGGTCTTATGGTCTGATAATTTATCATACATTTCAGAACTGTGAAAACAGTAATGGTGTCCTTTTAACAATGGACAAGGGTGATAAATTACTTAGGCAAAGTATGTTTCAGTAAGCGACAAATTGTATAATTGCTTAAGCTTTTATCCATTGACTGCTATTGTGCGCTTTAACTCATAATTGTAATGTTTTTCCACCCATAAAAGTCGATTTGACTTCAAATGATTTCATGTTTTTCTACACAATAAATGTGAGTGCTACCTGCAATGTGCAATTGTACATTTCTATGTATGTCTATGTTCTATTTCTAAGTTATTGAAAAATATTTTTATTTCAATAGGCGGTTTGTTGCATCATGTCTGATTATGATTAATTCTATATTACTATAGCTATATTGAAAGGTATAATTTAAACGTTTGATTCCAATGTATAACCTGGTGGGTGTCCAAAGAGCTCTACCTTTTAATACCAAAAAATAAGTATTTTCAGATGTTACTCCAGTATAATTAAAGTGCAGTTCAATGATAATTAAAAAAAATAAGTAACTATTTCTTATAACTCATGTAAAGTCCTCCATTTTGAAACAAATGCTGACCTTCAGTTTCAAACATTAAATCATCTTTTTCAATTGGCCGCGACTGTATTTACTGTGCCTTATTGTAGCTCTGTTCTAACTTCCATCAGTGCATGAGGGACAGGTTTCAGAGCTGTGTTGGTGTGTTTCCACTCAAAAAGGGAGATTATTTGTGTTGGCTACCACTGACACAATATAATATCAATTCAATTAAATTCAATACATTTATTGCCATGTCAACAAGTTGATAGGAATTTGTCTTGGTACAACTCTCAGACAGCCAAACATGAAGGACAGACATCATAAGTACTGAAAACAGACAATGTACAACAAACAACAAACAATAAACAATCCCAGCAGACAGTGCAGATCTGTCATACTGAACAATGCCAAGGCTGGGTTCCAGGAGCGTACAGGACAACACCAAACAAACAAACAAAACAGAGAGTAGTACCGAGTCGCCATAGAGCGGCGCCATCTTGTGTCTCAAAATATATAAAATATAGCACAATATAGCACAATATAGCAACCGTACCACCATGCAATATATTGTAGCATATATATTAAATAGATACTACTTTATAACTACTTGAATAGATATCCTTAGATATCCTTAGAAGTATAGCTGCAGATATTACCAGTTAATGATGTTGGCAAAAGTAGGCCTAGCAGAACAGACACACACACACACACACCTTGTGAAGTTATTGCAATTTGTCATTAAGTGGCTACGCAGTATTAATTACGTTGTGAATTCTGAATGGGCTGGTTCTTCAAACTACTTGGGACAGTCGCCTTATGACTTCCAAGAGCGCTCCACACAATGGGTGAGGTAACCGACGAATGACAGCAGTTGCTATCTGTTTCCATTCTGATAACATCCTCATCCAGATGAGAGAGTGTCTGTCAGTCTGTCAACATGAGGCTTCAGTGAGTAATGGAGACATGTTACACCATTTCTGAAATTGTAGCAGGAATGCAGAGGTGTGTCCTTGTGGGGTGCCAGTGAGATGTTTTCACAAAGAGAGAAACTGAAACTAGTATCAATCCTATTGAGGTGAGAATCATTCTTTAGAAACAAAACTTAGTATCTGCAGTATCAATGTTTTGGGATTGATCCGCCCACCCCTACGCAGCAGAGTTTAAGAAGTTAGTATGCCAGCAAAAAACGTTGTGAACCATATTGTGGTTTTGTATATTCAGTATATTCAGTTTACCCAGCAGGTAAACTGACGATATAAGTACGCTTGAGTAAACTCTGAGTTCTTAACTGTAACATGCAGAGACATTGAATTTGATCACAGCTGAAAATAAGTTTTTCCTAGCGTCAGTGTTTAAAATGGTGGGCGCCGATCAAAATAAAGCTGCTAGTTAAATGAAACTTAGGTTGGTTGAATTATTGTAAATAATAATGCTTTATAGATCTATGTTTGGTAATGAACAGTGTGACGTATGGGTTATTTAAGGGAAGCTTAGTAGTGAGCTACTATCAAGTTGGCTGAAGAGCCAATGGTTACAGGGATTGTTATGCTGATACTTGTAGCAAGCAAGTTAATGTTTCAGTCTCATGTTATTTCCATGCTATCCCATCAAAGTCGTTGGGTCAAAAGGGTGTCAATCACATTTGGCTGTTTGTTGTTGGTTGTATTTGGTTATGATGTGAAAGAATACAAGTATGTTCACTCAGTACGGTATAAAAGTATGTGATAAGTATGCCAGCGAAAGACGTTGTGCACCATATCGTGTTTTCATATTCCCAAAAGAAAAATAAATGCGCTGCACCAGAGGGAGCTACAAATCATTCCTGTCTGTGTAACACACGTAGACCAAATATAAATAGTTTTACAACTTAAACGTGTTAAAGTAAATGTAGCCTAATGACATTTGCTCAACTATTTTTATTGAGCGTAGTGATCAACCTGATTATGTAAACATGAACATTAGTCAAAAAACATTGTATGGTTTATGGGCATATGTCTAACTACTTCACTGAATCGCTGTAACACTTCCTGATAGCATACACCAGTGGTTCTCAAATGGGGGTACGCCCCCCTAGGGGTACTTTGAAGTACTGCAGGGATACTCCGATATATTCTTTTTCAAAGTTAAAAAAGCTAAATATCTTTTTTTTCATCCTGAGCAAGTTTCAATTCTGAAAGTGGTTGAAACGTAAATCTGAAAAGAAGGAGAAAGGAGAATTTGTGAAAAAGAAAGCTCATCCGGAAACACCAAAATGTTGTCAGTTTCAGGAAGAATATATTGTAATGGGATTCACCTCAACATGCTCTGACCCTTCCCTGGCGTTGTGCTTCTTTTGAGGGGAGAAATTTGCCAATAGTTGCATGAAGCACAGGCCTGTGCTTCTCACTAATTTGTGAGTATTTGAACCATTTTAATGTTCATGTTACCACTGCTAAATAGAACACATTTTATTTATTTTCTCCCAAAAATGTTTTATGCAGGTGAAGGGGGTACTCAGCTGATTTTCTTTTTAGAGGGGGTACACTAGGAGAAAAATTTGAGAACCACTTGCCTACACTGATGGTTCCTCGCTCCCCACGCTGATTTGGAATTGAGCTTCTGTTTGAGCTGCTTCAGAAATGTTACAGTTGGGACAGCGGGCAGGACTGAGATAAAGGCAAGGCAACTTTATTTATGTAACACTTTTCATACACAAGGCAGACTCAAGGAAACTCTAAAGGAAAACATCTGGAGATATAGCAGGAAGCTCGATGTGAATCCTGATCAATTGAGTTTTGGAATGCAGCCCAGCTATCACAATTCACACAGTTCACTTCATTTTTTTTAAAACAGTTTGATCTAGCCATGTTGAACTTCACTTAACTTTATGCAAATGAGTGCGTTGTGCGCACACTTCAGCCATGTGATTGGTCAACATTCAGTGCGTACTGGCAGACCATCCGGACTGGTTTGACAAGTGAATGCACCTGTTGGCTCCGACACGGACCAGAGTTAAACTAATGTGTTCTGGTAGCTGAAGAGGGGACACTTTGCTTTCACATCACATTCTTATCTTATTTAAAATGAATTCCAGAAATCAACTCGGAGTACTTTTGTTGATGTTAGTGTTCACTGGCAGGACTGATGCTTTTTTTAGGACTCTCAACGATTGGTATAACAAAGTAACAGCCAACGAAGACTGTAACGGGGATTGGATTTCCTTTGACGAAAGAGGTAGGATAAAACATTAAAGGTCTGCCATGTAGGAGTGTGTCTTTATTATTTCCTCTGTTCGGTTGTCAAATTGAAAAGGGAAAGATCTTTTCATTATTAATCCATTCATATTTTAAATGCTCAGTGTATTTTCATAGTAATTTATTTCAAATTTTGCCCAGTTCCATCATTGTTTATTTGGTTCTTTAAGTCCTACTACGTTACAGCAGACCTTCTGCGGGGAGGTGGCACAGAGCCTGGGTACGTGGCCCAAAAAGTGACCGTTTTTGTAGTAAAAATAACCTGTTGACTGGAAGGACTGGATTAGTTGTATTAGGGAACAGAGCAGGTAAATAATGCAGTAATCATTTGTTTATTTTACAACTCACTCGTGAATAAGGTTTATTACAAATAGTCTAGTTCCCAAATATAATACAGCTTTGACAGGCTGTGCTCCTGTTGATGGTAATCCTTATTTGGCGGATGACCACTTTATAGTTACATTATTATAGTTCAATGATTGTAAGTGACACCTAGAGGCAACGCCTGGAAGATCACAGCAGGGCACCAGCATGTGGTAAACCAGTTCACACAGCTAGCCACTATCAAGAATGTAATATAATATATAATAATAATTTATAAATTATTTTAGTCCATGCTTTATTTTGACCACATGTTTGAAGATAACATCAGTACTCATTGGACCACTATGTAGTGCTAACACTAGTTATGAATGGCTTCTTCTCCACATACTGGTCAACACAACACCATATAAGGTTGTATGAGTTTGAAGATAAGTCAGACACTACAAACATGGCCTCTTTGCCATTTCCGCCCAGGTTTACCTGGGTCAATTAAAACCTGTAGGCGTGGCTTATTTACCACTCCGCCCACTTCCAAAATAAACAGAATTCTTACCTTACCTTCGATAGACCGAAACCACAATACAACAAAGGATTCAAATTATTTTTTCTTTAGATGCAAAATGGATTCCATCCCCTCTGACTTCTTGGGAACTACAAGGTAGTGGGAGTAAAACCTTTGCAATCACTTTTAAGAGACGACCACAACAGGGCGCTGTTACTCTGAAGGACAGAGCTCTTTAGGTACGATGTACTGCGTCTTTTATGTCTTAAACAGGCTAGGAAAAATATTCTGCTTCAGGTCAGTATGAAGTTGGAGCCAACCGCCACAGCTTCCAGAGGCCACCAGGCGCTACTGTTGTGGCTGATGTGGCGGCGGTAGACCCTCCTGATCTGAGTTCACACATACAGTTTCAAAATCATTGACTAGGGATTATTTGATTATTTCACTGTTAGGACCAATGCCGATGTCTAAGTTATGCATTATTACTTGGCATCTCAAGCAGCTATGTGCCTTTTTCTTTGCCCTTTCACTTTAAGGTTTGAAGGATGACCTGGGAAGACGACTCTTTGGTCAACACATAGCTGCAGAGGTCATCATGAAAGCTGTGACTGGATTCATGAACAATGACAACCCACAGAAGCCTCTGGTCCTCTCTGTCCATGGGACTGGTGGCACGGGGAAGAATTTGGCCAGTCAGCTGATTGTCAAAAACATCTACAAGGAGGGGATGGACAGCCGCTTTGTCCATTTCTTTAACTCTGAAGTTAATTTCCAGAATGCAAACCAAGTTGAGACGTATAAGGTAGTCTGAGATTGAAGTTTATCTAAATACGACCTGATAGTAGCAGTTGACTGGTGCATGTTGTCCATTCTCTAATAGCGGTCTCCCATTCCTCCACAGTCTCAGTTACGGCATTGGATCAAAGGAAATATCACCAACTGTGCCCGTTCCATGTTCATCTTTGATGAGATGGACAAGATGCATCCTGGCCTGATTGACAGCATAAAGCCATTTATGGACTACCATCACAAGCTGGATGGCGTGTCATATCGGAAAGCCATCTTCATCTTCCTCAGGTGACGACAGCCCAAGTACCAAGATATAATAAAATCTGTATATACCTGATTGTTACAAAATTACTGTAAAAAGGTATACAAAGGTAATAGCTATTTGTAGTAGTCCTAAAGCTTATGCACCTGGGAATAAATAATATTTTCTTTACATTCCTGACAGTAATGCTGGGGGACAAATCATCACACAGACCACTTTGGATTCCTGGAAAAAAGGAAATGACAGAGAGGAACTCAAGCTGAAGGATGTGGAGAGGGCCATCTCTTTGTCTGTGTTCAACAACCACAATAGTAAGTCTGACACTTTAAAGGGGTAGTTCGGAATTTTGGACATCGGACCTCATTTCAAAGTGAGCCAGTGTGTTATTAATCATTGGAGACCGTTTAACACTTTTCATTCAGTCCTTCTAGTTGCAGAAATCGTTGGTGCTAGGCTAATTCAAGTCGAGGGGAAGTGCTAGCCTGCCATTAAAAACAGTTTTACCCACTCCACAGTACACCTGAGGCAAACCAATTATAACGCCAGACTATTGATGTAAATGTTTGTGTTGATAGAATATTGTTAGAAATAAACTTACCCTTGCATCGCATTGCATTTAGTTTATAATCCCTTAAGTTGGAAGCAGGCTATGGCAGCGGCAGACTGATATTACTGGAGTGCGCTTCTGTTTACGTTCTGCTGTAGTGAATTGGTTGCTACACCGGAGCAAAGTGAAATTCCGCCACTGCTTAGAAAGTAGTCCCTCAAAATGTAATGCGATCATAGCTCATTTTGCCGAATGAAGTGCTAACCACATCACTGTCGGGCCAATAATAACGGCAAAGTGTAGTATTGCTGGAATTCATGCTTCAGCATCAAGCATTTTATGCAAACATGCATAGCTTATGTGAACATGCATTTAAACATAAATTGATTAATTTTAAATGTGTTATTTTAATACAGACAGAATGTTTTTATCTAGATTACAGGGATAACAGATGAAAAATAGCCTATTTCTCTAACTGCCTGTTTACATAATGTGGTAACCCGGTCCACAAGAGTCTAGATATCTCACGGCAAGTACCACGCAGAGGTTTCCAATAATGCCGGTGTTGGAGCTATGTAGTTGTAAGATTTAATTGTAAAACATTTATTTAGTTTGTTTGCTTAATATAAAATAATATGATTATTTTATGTTTATTTCTCATTTGTATTATAAATCTAAGTTAATTTGAGTTTGTTTATGCTTTTGTTTTGAAATTATTACTAGCCTATATATAGAGGTAGGCGGGCATAGGTAAGACAGGCACTGGGAAGGGTCATGGTTTTTTACCAGTTGCACGGGAGAGACGAAGGAGATGAGGCGGCCAGTTCCCACTGGTGCACATTTGTTGTGTATGCTTGGAAGATCAGAAAATAAACCTTCAGAAACCCAAATTCACGACTGGACAGTTGACTCTTTTCCCTGCACTGTGTAAGATTCGTCCCCCTGGTGCCTCAGTGGCTATTTTGATTAGGCCTACGTAGCTTTGTTTGGTTTCTTAATTTTCAAGTTATTGTTTTATTGAGGACAAATCGCCACTACATAAAGTAAAAAACCTTCCCTAAAGTATCCCCCCCCCCCCCCCCCCCCCCCCGACGAAAGCCCCCTCAAAGTGGACATTGGACAGTTAAATTGTTTGGATCGCTCTCCCTTTGATGCGGAAAAGACACCTCGCAACCTGGAGCCGCTGGCCGGCGAACATCGCTCAAAACCAACTGATCGGTATGTGAAAAGATTCCCTCTCGAAGGCGTACTGGAAACGGTAACACTATTGGAGTGTTCGAGGCATTGTTTCACACTGTAAGCAAGTTGATGTGTAAATAAGTCGGAAAGTTTACGAGCCAGTATGGATGCGCACGGTGACGCCCACTACGTCACCAGATAAGCTCATTCATAGAACATTCATTCATAAAAGCGCTGACGTAAACCAGATGTCTGATGATGTGTGACAATGTTCTGTGTTAAAGAGGAAAATAAAAGGTGCGCCAATTAAATGAGTTTGAAGCGGATTTGAGACAAGATGGAAATGTCCGACACTGTGTTAAAAACAAAAAGCGACATTGCTTCCGTGTCCGCAACACAACGGAACGTGAAGCTTACAGCCAAAGGCTTGGCATTCCACATCGAAACGTGCCAAAAAAAGAGGTCTCTAAAATGCAAACAAGCAAAAAAGTACATGGAACAAATGTGTGTCTTGATGAAATCCACTGACGATGTGCATGCAGTGCAATATCAGCTGGGTCAGTTCATTCAATGCTACGAGGAAGCAAATGAAACACATGAGTCTTTCTTGAATCTAAACCTGCCCGAGAGTGAAGTTGAAAGACAAAATAAATATTTTCATGCAAAAAAGAAAACGTTTTGTGAATTTACAGAAGAAGCCAAGAACTGGTTATCTGATGCCGGTCACCCATATACGCAAACAAAAGAAAATGTTAATGAACCTCCAGAAAACCAAAGTGTTGCTTCTGATGGAATTAATCCAGAGGACAGTGTTTCAAACATTTCATGTCCTAAGGGGTCTCATTACAAAACCAATTCTCATGTATCCAAAGCCTCATCTTCCACTTCCTCTGCGAGAATAAAGGTTGAAGCTGATAAAGCAGCGCTAACAGAGCGAATGGCTGCATTAAAAAGGAAACATTCTCTGGAAGCCAAAGAAGAGGAACTAAGAAAAGAAAAGGAAAAGTTTGCTTTGGAAACGGAACTGGCAGTAGCCAATGCAAAACTTCATGTGCTGGAAGTCAACTCAAAGTGTGGTTCTAAAGCATCCAACGGAATGAACTCTTATTTTGAAAGGAACCAAGCTCAAATAACAAGCCAACTGAATTCACATGCACATTTTTTTTGTCCCAAAAAATGTAAACAAAAGTGAAATTCTGGGTGAACCTCAGTCTGTAGGACCAGTTGTCAGGCCTAAACAAACGGCTGTGACACAAATTGACTTCAGACCTGCAACAGATATTCCAGCACGAGGCACACAAATGGTTCATGATGCTCAACAATGTGGACATGAATCCTATCTCAATCTAGGAAGCAATCATAGCACCCAAAATGAGATTGTGAACATCATGCAGCGTCAGAATGACATCACAACATTGCTGGTTCAGCAAAATCTATCATCTGCTCTGCCAATGAGAAATATTCATGTGTTTGATGGTGATCCGCTGCAGTTTCAATCCTTCATTAGATCTTTTGAAGTTGGCATAGAAGGAAAAACAGATAATGGGAGTGACCGCCTGCATTTTTTGGAACAGTACACCAGGGGTCAGCCCAGAGACCTGGTGAAGAGCTGTCATCATCTACCCCCTGCTCAGGGCTATCAAACGGCTAAATCCCTTCTGACTGAGCATTTTGGAAATGAACATAAAATTGCTTCAGCATATATGGACAAAGTTCACAACTGGCCACCCATTAAAACAGAGCACGTGGAAGCACTGCAATCGTTTTCTCTGTTTCTTCGAGGTTGTGCCAATTTAACACAGCAAATTGTGTATATGAAGGAGTTGGATATGCCATCCAACCTCAGAAACATTATTTTGAAACTGCCCTATAGGCTAAGGGAAAGGTGGAGGACGGTTGCATGTGATCTGCAGGAGAAAGGAGGACGAGTTGTGTTCACTGACCTTGTGACCTTTTTGGAGAAACAAGTCAAGATTGTTTCTCACCCGCTTTTTGGCAACATTCAAGAATCACAACCCGCCAGCCACAAACAAGCTCCCAACACATATTATGCAAATCAAAGGAAAGAAAGAAGCACATTTGCCACCAGCATCACTGCAGTGAATGAAGGAGATAGAAGCTATGACGACAATGAGACCAATTCCTCTTCTACTCAAAGTAACATCAAATGCTGTTTATTTTGCCAACAAACAAGTCACTCGATGGAGAAATGCTCACTCTTTAAGATGAAGATGCATCAGGACAAGATATGTTTCATAAAGGAAAAGGGAATTTGTTTTGGTTGCCTAAAGCCTGGCCACATAAGTAAAGACTGCAGGAGTCGCTTGGATTGCAATGTGTGTCAGAAGAAGCATCCCTCAGTACTTCACATTGAGATAAAGGATAAAAGTACATCCTTTAAAGAAATACAAGCATCTGTGAGTTCTCCACTAAGCGTTTCACCTGGACAGCCTCAGACATGTGGGCATATAGGGGCCGGTGATGAGGACAATGCTGTCTTTTCCATTGTTGCAGTCAAAGTTAAAGCCCACATGAGTAACACAATTGTGCAGACGTATGCATTTCTGGACCCGGGGAGTTCCGGTACATTCTGTACAGTCAGTTTGGCAGAGAAATTGGGCTTGAAAGGCAAGCCAGCCAACATCCTACTAAGGACAATGGGTCAACAAAAGATTGTGGGCACCACCATATTGACTGGTTTGGAAGTGTCTGGTATGGATTCCAATGATTTTATTCAGTTGCCTAATACCTTAACTCAAAATACTATGCCGGTGTCAAGGTTGAATATTCCACGTCAAGAAGATGTTCAAAGGTGGTCTTATCTGAGGAATGTAAAGCTTCACAATATTAATGCAGATGTGGGTTTGCTCATCGGCACTGATGCATCAAAAGTGATGGAACCCTGGGAGCTGATCAACAGCCAAGGCGAAGGACCATACGCAGTCCGAACAAGAGTCGGCTGGGTCATTAATGGACCACTTCGTGGTGGAGATAACAACCAAGTGAAGACTGGCTGCTCTGTTGTTACAACAAACCGTATCTCTGTGGCACACCTCGAAGAAATGCTCATTAAACAATACAACCAAGACTTCAACGAGAACGCATCAGAGGAGCAGCTGGAGTTGTCAAGAGAAGACATTACATTTATGGGGATTATGAAAAGTACAACAGAAATGAAAAATGGTCATTACTGCATAGACTTACCCTTCAGAGAAGAAGACCCTGTGCTACCAAATAATCGCTGTGTGGCGGAACAGCGGCTCCAGGGTTTGAAGAGGAAATTTGAAAAAAATCTACAATTTAAGCAGGAGTACACCACATTTCTGAATGATATGTTGGACCAAGGCTATGCAGAAGTAGTACCCACAGATCAGCTGGAAGAGGATGATGGAAAAGTGTGGTTCATCCCTCATCACGGAGTACATCACCCCACCAAAGGAAAGCTAAGGGTCGTGTTTGACTGTGGAGCCACATATAAAGGAACATCCCTGAATTGCCAGCTTCTGCAGGGCCCGAATCTCACCAACTCTCTTGTAGGGGTCCTCGTTCGATTCAGGAAAGAACTTGTGGCAGTCATGGCTGACATCCGTGCTATGTTTTATCAGGTACAGGTGCCTGATAAACATGTGAACTTCCTCCGCTTCCTTTGGTGGCCTAATGGCAACACTGATCTAGAGCCAGTGGAATATCGGATGAGAGTACACCTGTTTGGAGCAGTATCGTCCCCAAGTTGTGCCAACTATGCCTTGAGGAGAGCTGCAGAGGACAATGCATCTAATTTTGCTCCTGAAGTGATAAGCACAGTCAACTACAGCTTTTATGTAGATGATTGCCTGAAGTCCACAGCCTCGGAGAAAGATGCAATACAAATTGTGAAGGACTTGACGGCACTCTGTAACAAAGGTGGATTCAGCCTCCAAAAATGGGTGACAAATAGCCGTTCTGTGTTGATGTCAATCCCAGGTGACATCAGATCAACAGATGTAAGAGAACTGGATTTGGACACAGACCAGCTTCCAATGGAAAGAGCACTCGGATTGCAATGGTGTGTGGAATCTGACCAGTTCAGCTTTAGGACTGCATTACGGGAACGTCCACAGACCAGGAGAGGCATTTTGTCTGTGGTCAGCTCCCTATATGATCCATTAGGATTCTTGGCCCCCTTTATCATGCCAGCCAAATTGATGTTGCAGGAGTTGTGCAGAAGAAACTTGAAGTGGGACGAACCAATTCCCCCCCTATTCTTTAAACAATGGTCTGATTGGCTCAATGATCTCCAAAAAATGAGTGGATTCCAAGTGGAGCGATGCATTAAACCAAAAAATTTTGGAACACCTATGACAGCACAAATTCACAATTTTTCTGATGCCAGTGAAGCTGGGTATGGCACAGCGTCTTATCTGAGACTGGAAGATGGCAAAGATGTGCATCTGTCATTTATTGTGGGAAAGGCCAGAGTAACACCCCTAAAGCAGGTCACCATACCTCGCCTGGAGCTCACAGCAGCAGTCCTTGCTGTCCGGATGGATTCAATGCTTCAAAAGGAGCTACAGATGAAACTAAAAAAGTCAGTGTTTTGGACAGACAGCACAACTGTTCTGAAGTACATCTGTAATGAAACTAGGCGCTTTCATACCTTTGTTGCTAACAGAGTTTCTGTTATCAGAGAAGCCACCAACGGGGACCAGTGGAAGTATGTAAACACCAAGGTCAACCCTGCAGATGAAGCATCTCGTGGAATGAGAGCTGAGGAATTTCTGACACGATCACGATGGATTAAAGGCCCAGAGTTCCTCTACTTGCCAGAAAAGGAGTGGCCTGTAGCTGACGTGGATCCAGCTGTGATTCCTGCTGATGACCCCGAGGTCAAAAGAGAAACAAAAGTGAATACCATCGTCAAATATGCAGATAATGCCACAAACCACTTCATCAACTACTTCTCATCATGGAGGAAACTTAAAGTGTCTGTTGCCTGGTTCCTTCAGCTTAAAAGAGTTCTGTCGCTTCTGAGCCAAAAGAGGAAAGAACTCAAAGCCGCAGAGAGCGATGAGGATGCCAGAATTAAACGTTCTGTGGAACAGAAACTTCAGAGTTTTAAAGCCACTCTTGTAGGAAAAAACTTGACTCCACAAGATTATGATGAAGCAGAAAAGGCAATCATTTGTTTTGTTCAGAAACAAAGGTTTGCGAGTGAAATCGCCTTATTGAAAGGCGACTCAAATGTATCCAAGGACAGTCCTCTGTACAAGCTAGACCCTATACTGGAGGATGGAATTATCAGAGTTGGAGGTCGCTTGCATAAATCTGCATTACCATCGGAGACCAAACATCCTGTTATCCTTTCAAAGGACCTGCATGTTTCCCAGCTTATTATACGCCATATTCATCAACAACTTGGACATGCTGGTAGAAACCACATGCTGTACAGACTTCGACAAAAATACTGGATCATTAGTGCCAATTCTGCAGCAAGAAGGACAATAACAGAATGCACTGTGTGTAGACGCCACAGAGGAAAACTTGGAGAGCAAAAGATGGCAGACTTACCTGAAGAGAGGGTTATGCCAGACAAGGCTGCTTTCACAAATGTGGGAGTTGATTATTTTGGCCCAATCGCAGTCAAAAGAGGAAGAAGCCTTTTAAAAAGGTATGGAGTGCTCTTCACCTGCTTGACCAGTCGTGCGGTGCACCTTGAAGTGGCAGACTCCCTTGACACACACTCTTGCATTAATGCCATACGGAGATTCATTTGCAGAAGAGGCCCTGTGTCGAGTTTGAGATCTGACAACGGCACAAATTTCGTGGGTGCGAACAAAGAATTAAAACGAAGCCTTGTAGAGCTAAACAATGTCAAAATCCAAGGTGCCTTGATTCAAGATGGAATTAAGTGGAGCTTTAATACACCAGCTGCTTCACATCAAGGTGGTGTTTGGGAACGTCTGATTCGCTCAGTACGAAGCATACTCACCTCAGTTCTTGGACAGCAGGTATTGAATGATGAAGGCCTGCAGACGCTGTTTTGTGAGGTAGAGGCAATACTAAATGACAGACCCATCACAAAGGTTTCGGATGACCCCAATGACCTTGAAGCCTTAACACCAAACCATATTCTTCTGCTAAAAGGCAAACCCATCTTTCCACCAGGACTCTTTGAGCAGAGTGACCTCTACATCCGAAAAAGATGGAGGCAAGTGCAGTATATGGCAGAGCTGTTCTGGAAAAGGTGGACATCTGAATATTTACTTGCGATGCAAGAAAGACAAAAATGGGCTTATCCAAGAAGAAACTTCTCTCAAGGAGATATTGTCATCATTGCTGATGCTACAGCCCCAAGAGGATCTTGGTTGATTGGCAGAGTTCTGAGTACAAAATCGGACTCCAAAGGATTGGTCCGCTCCGTCTGCATCCAAACCAAGACCAGTGTGTTGGAAAGACCTGTGACCAAGATATGCCTGCTCCTGGAGGATACGGCATAAGACAATGGACAATATTCTTTCTTTTTCTCCATCTGTCCTGTCTTCCATATTTATTTTTCTCTTCCAGCACAACCCATCCAGCTATCGGGAAGAAGACTGTAGCTCCCCTTATGTATTTAAGTAATTGGGTGTTTACACTTTTCCCAATTAGGGGCCAGAATGTTGGAGCTATGTAGTTGTAAGATTTAATTGTAAAACATTTATTTAGTTTGTTTGCTTAATATAAAATAATATGATTATTTTATGTTTATTTCTCATTTGTATTATAAATCTAAGTTAATTTGAGTTTGTTTATGCTTTTGTTTTGAAATTATTACTAGCCTATATATAGAGGTAGGCGGGCATAGGTAAGACAGGCACTGGGAAGGGTCATGGTTTTTTACCAGTTGCACGGGAGAGACGAAGGAGATGAGGCGGCCAGTTCCCACTGGTGCACATTTGTTGTGTATGCTTGGAAGATCAGAAAATAAACCTTCAGAAACCCAAATTCACGACTGGACAGTTGACTCTTTTCCCTGCACTGTGTAAGATTCGTCCCCCTGGTGCCTCAGTGGCTATTTTGATTAGGCCTACGTAGCTTTGTTTGGTTTCTTAATTTTCAAGTTATTGTTTTATTGAGGACAAATCGCCACTACAGCCGGATTCGGCGTTCATTCACAGGTATGAGCGATAACAGGTAATACATCAAGTAGACTATGGCCTCCGTGAGACTCGAGTCGGATGTGTCGTCGGCCTTCTGCTGGGTCGTCGTCTCTGCTTCTCCCTGGGCTGAGTTCCCGGTCAGCTTTTAAGATGTCCGCCCGGTCGTTTCCCCCCTCCGGCCAGGTGTTCTCCATCAGGCTCATTGCGTTGAGTGAAGATGTGCTCACTGCCGCCGGCTAGTGGATGGCGGTGGTACACCCCGTCCACCACTAGCCCACGGTTCCCTCTGGTGGGGAGCGGGTTGCCACAATAAAAGCACTCAATGTGGCCTGTCTAACAGTCATACAATAGTCATCATTTCCTATTAAGATTTACATCGTACAAATCGTCATTCACTTTGTACAGGTGGATTGTGGCGTTCCAGTTTGATAGAGAGTAACGTGGTGGACTTCTTCATCCCATTCCTGCCCCTGGAACGCCGGCACGTTGTCCAGTGTATTATGGCTCAGATGGAAGCCATGGGCCTCCAACCAGACCATAATAAGGCCTGTGAATTGGCAGATGAAATCGTAATCTACTTTCCTAAGGATGAGAGACTCTTCTCTGACCGGGGTTGCAAGACGATTGACAGCCGGCTGGGATACTTAATTTAACCAATCAACTGATGGCTCAGATGTTGTGTTACTCTAATTGCTGGCCAATTGTGTAGGATCACTCGTACTGCAAACTGAATAGAAATATTGTGATGGTTTAATAACCACAGCGCTTGATTTTTTAGGTTGTGTGCTAAATGCAATCAAACATTAATGTTGTACTTGCTGATATTGGAAAATTAATAAGGTGGTTGTTGTGACATCATGTTCTGACCTGTGGTTTAGAACTCTACATGCTAAAATATTACCATGAAGATTGAAGGAATTATATTGTTAAATAATGACCTCGTATTTAAGGGTTGTATAGGTCATAATCATAAAGTTGTACGATTTATTGTGTGTTTAAACGAGTAATTGAAACAAATAAAAGCACAGGTTGCTCATGTTGGATGTGGATTCAAGTGTTTCTTGAATATGATGAATTAGAGAGAGCAAGCTGCACTGTTTTCATGAAACTGATATTATTGACTTTCTTTATTAAATAACCTTTTTTCTGTTATGTTTCTGAGTTGTCTGCAATTGGATCCCATCTCTCCTTGTTCCTGGTGCCGTTTGTATTATATATTGGAAGAATAATTTAAATGTTTGATTACAACACATAACCTGGTGGGTATCAAAAGAGCTCTACCTTAATACACAAAAAGAAGTATTTTCAGATACTCAAGTATAATTCAGTTCAATGATGACTCAAATCAAGTTGTTTCTTATTACTCATGCAATGTCCTCCATTTTGAACCAGCTGTCTTTTTCAGTTGACGGCGACTTTATTGACTGTGCCTTATTGTAGCTCTGTAACAACCTCCTTCAGTGCATAATGGACAGGTTTCAGGGCGGTTGTGTTTCCACACAAAAAGGGGGATTATTTGTGTCACTGACACAATAGGTCAATAGAAAGCATGCAATATATTGAGTTGTAAACATTGGTTTGAAACATAATTATAAAACAATATAATGGATGTTTTTTTTTTAAATAGTAGGATGAGAGCAAGACCCTTTTGACCTAGCCTGAAGACCATCCTGATCACGTGACTTCCTGTGTAATCACGTGATCAGTTGGTCTCTGATTATGATCTACGATTATTTCAAGTTCAAGTTCTACATAAATGTAAGATCATTTTATGAGGGTATTTTGAGGGTTGTATTGTTTAAAGTTATTAAGTAAATTAGGTCGCAGGTGTTTATTGTGCTCACCATTAGTCTTTTACATGCCTATTGTGTGTGTTGTGTATTAATGTCATCCCATTGATGACCTATATTCTGCTGCGGTCAGTGTGTTCTTTACACAGACCTTGTGAGGTTTGCGTGTAAGAGATAGATGAGAGGTTCCTTGTATACCACATAATGTCATAGTCAATAATCAGGTTGCGTTTAGGTGTGTATTCGTGTATTTGCCATTGCAGAAGTATATGATGATTAATCGGTCTTCTGGCAATATAAGTTTTGGGCAGGTTTTTGGTTTTTGATTGGGGTTTTTTTGTGTATAGTTTGGCCGGAAATTGCCAATCCGATCTGGCAACACATGCCATCTACACAAACGCAAGCTGAGACTCAAAGGAGTACAACGGTATGAGTCATATCACATGTCCCTAGCGGTGGCGACTGTCCAGACCACCGGCGGTGCAGAAGGGGTGGCTCCCGCTGACCGGCACCAGTTGGAGCAGCAGCAGCAGCAGGCTGACGAGACCCTGCTGCTGGTGAGGGACTAGCTGGATGAGGGACAGCACCACAACTGGAAGGAAGTATTGACACAGAGCCAATGGGGCTGATTCCAGCTCTACGACGGGGTGGTCTACCACAGGTGGTATGACCCTAGGGGTAAGAACGACCTCCTGCAATTGTTGGTGCCTCGTGTGCTTCGTCCGCAGGCACTGCAGCTGGTCCACGGCTCGGTGGGAGCGGGGCACTACGGGAACGCCAAGACCCTGCACCGTCTGCGGGGGGGGCGGTTCTTCTGGCCGGGCTGTCGACGGGACGTTGAGAATGCACGTCCACGTCCACAGAGCGCCGCCACCTCCGCGGAGAGGCTGGTGGAGGAGATGTTTGTGATGTTTCGGGGTCCCCGCCGATCTCCACAGCGACCAGGGGCGGACCTTTGAGTCCCAGGTCTTTGGGGAGGTCTGCAGCTGCAGATATTACCAGTTAATGATGTTGGCAAAAGTAGGCCTAGCAGAACAGACACACACACACACACACCTTGTGAAGTTATTGTAATTTGTCATTAAGTGGCTACGCAGTATTAATTATGTTGTGAATTCCGAATGGGCTGGTTCTTCAAACTACTTGGTACAGTCGCCTTATGACTTCCAAGAGCGCTCCACACAATGGGTGAGGTAACCGACGAATGACAGCAGTTGCTATCTGTTTCCATTCTGATAACATCCTCATCCAGATGAGAAAGTGTATACTAGGGAAATAAATCAATGCCATAAGGTTTTGAATTTTAAAAGAATCGGTTAAATTAAGGAAATCAAAAAGTAAACACATTTGAATTCATAACATCTGAATATTATGCTTTGAAAACAAGGTATCCAAAATAATTGATTTTGAATTCACCTCTTTGAAATTGAAATGCAGCATTTTACGTTGTTAAATTAAAAAAAGACAATTTCATAAAAAAAATAAATCACTAATTCAGATAGGGGCCTCATCATATGGCACATCAAAGCAGAAAGGGAACAACAGAAAGGGAACACTTTTTAGCTTCATGAATCAGAAAATGCACATAAAAACCATCAACTTCTCTCTATTACTTGCACAACCCTTAAACAAATATTTATTTCTGTACGTAAGATTGGAGAGGTAGGTATGCTTCATAAGAATTAAACCACAATCCATATAACATGTCTGTCAACATGTTGAGTAATGGAGACATGTTACACCATTTCTGAAATTGTAGCAGGAATGCAGAGGTGTGTCCTTGTGGGGTGCCAGTGAGATGTTTTCACGAAGAGAGAAACTGAAACTAGTATCAATCCTATTGAGGTGAGAATCATTCTTTAGAAACGAAACGTAGTATCTGCAGTATCGATGTTTTGGGATTGATCCGCCCACCCCTACGCAGCAGAGTTTAAGAAGTTAGTATGCCAGCAAAAAACGTTGTGAACCATATTGTGGTTTCATATATTCAGTATATTCAGTTTACCCAGCAGGTAAACTGATTTCTCTATACGGAATCATAAGGTTCTCTATACGGAACTATGTATGAGGCAATTATGTTCCTGGGGACGTATTTTGAAAGTGCGCGTCAAAGCCGAAAAGGCATGGATTTGACATTCCAAATTAAAACTGAATTAGTTTCCACATATGGGGGGTTTATTGCATGGTAGTTATGACACATTATCAATTACTGTGTAATATCTGTCATATATGAATTCCAGGTTTCCCTCGCGCATGTAAATAGATTAAACCTTCGCACCCTGACGATGCGACTCAGAGGCATTGGGACCTATAGCATGATGATTTGGGTAAGGAAGTTAGTTATCTTTATCTTACTGCCTCCGATTTATTATAACATGCTAATGAATACTGATTCTTTTTAAATTTAATTTCCAGGGAAGGCATTTATTAAAGCACGGGTTTCAGATCTGCAGCTCGAGGGCGAGCTGTCAGATGAAGAGATATTATAGCTTTTTGCCAGGTGTGTTTGTTGTCTATTTAACTTTAGTTGTTTTCGATTTTTGATAACGTGATTTAAATATTTCATTCATTTTACCATAGTTATTTGTTTATGTTTTGCTTTGTTAATAATCAAATCTATCCACCAATCGTTTTCAAACAGATAATGTCAAATCATTGCGAATGGTTGCCAATCCAGATATATCCAAGTAAGTTGTTATTCTGCTAAGAGTAGTTTTTAGCCTCGTTGGAACCCCAAGATGGGTCTGCTTTGACCTCCAATCTTCTTGCTCAGGATCAGAAACATCGGCATTATGGCCCACATCGATGCCGGGAAGACGACCACCACAGAGAGGATGCTCTACTATTCTGGCTTCACACGGTCGTTAGGAGGTGGGTCAGACAGGATGATCTGGAGAATTGTCTGATCTTATCGTCGTCATCAACTTGAGATGTCTCTCTCTCTCTCTTTCTGCCTCGGTCTCTCTCTCTCTCTCTCTCTCTCTCTCTCTCTCTCTCTCTCTCTCTCTCTCTCTCTCTCTCTCTCTCTCTCTCTTTCTGCCTCTGCCTCGGTCTCTCTGTCTCTCTCTCTCTCTCTCTTTCTGCCTCTGCCTCTGCCTCACTCTCACTCTCACTCTCACTCTCACTCTCTCTCGCTCTCGCTCTCTCTCTCTCTCTCTCTCTCTCTCTCTCTCTCTCTCTCTCTCTCTCTCTCTCAGATGTTGACGATGGAGATACAGTTACAGATTTCATGGTACAGGAGCGGGAGCGTGGGATCACCATACAGTCTGCAACGGTCACCTTTGATTGGAAAACACATAGAATCAACCTAATAGACACCCCAGGTAAGACCTACCTCCATAAAGAAAACACATAGAATCAACCTAATAGACACCCCAGGTAAGACCTACCTCCATAAAGAAGGAGATTAAAAAAAAATGAATCAGTTGCTGGCATAGAAGAAAATGGCATTAAAATGGAGAGTTATAATGAGGTACTTTGTGTGTGTGTGTGTGTGTGTGTGTGTGTGTGTGTGTGTGTGTGTGTGTGTGTGTGTGATCTCAGGACACGTTGACTTCACACTAGAAGTGGAGCGTGCTCTTCGTGTGTTGGACGGGGCGGTGGCAGTGTTCGATGCGTCTGCTGGAGTAGAGGTTCGACAATCTGATTCGTGCCTGGAATGTTTTCTGAGGTTGAACTAACATGTCGTGTGTACAATAATTAGGTGCATTTACATGCTCTTTGTGGTCATTGGTTTGGCAATAGGCTCAGACGCTTACGGTGTGGAGACAAGCAGAAAAACATCATGTTCCCTGCATTTGTTTTCTCAACAAGATGGATAAACCTTCAGCAAAGTAAGTCAAGTCCTAACAACCTGATGGGTTATTTCAAGAGGAATTTTGAACATCTCAATAAGTCTATCGTCTTTCCCTCAGCTTCAGTTTTTCCATTGAGAGCATAAGGCAGAAGCTGAAAGCCAACCCCCTCCTCCTTCAGGTGAGTATTCACCAGAGAATATAGCAAGAATTAAAAAACATAATACATACATGATCGTTACTGAAATACTTGATCCGAAATGAAATCCCAGACTTTCCCATCTGGGATAAGAAAACGACATGTCTTATGTTGTCTTAAATGTCAACACAACTGTGTCTTACAGATTCCTGTTGGCGTCGGTCGAACCTTCACAGGTGTGATCGACTTGGTAAGCAACCAGCAAATGATATGGAAGGCAGCGTCGCGAGAGGATGACGGCCGAGGGTTTGAGACCAAACCCCTCAGCCAGGTAGAGAACCCGGGTCTGGTTCAGGAGGCAGAGGAGGCAAGGGCGGCTTTGATTGAGCAGGTACTTCAACCTTCATCCACATGTATTATCATTAGGTGCCAAGCACAAAGTGCGAGGCAACCTATTGTAATCGTTAGTGTTTTTATTATTCCGCCACGTTTGACTTACACAGCCTACACGGTCATGAAAGTTTGTTCGCCCATCAACAGATCCAAGCTGAGGCTATTCCAGCGTTGTCAACCATATGCAAACAAAAGGTCTTAATTGTCTTCATCAGGGCCTTCATGGTCTGCGTCACGGTCTTAATGGTCAATCAGGGTCTTCATGGTCTGCGTCAGGGTTTTAATGGCCTATCAGGGTCTTAATGGTCTATCAGGGTCTTATTGGTTGGATTTAGCCTTGGCACCCGTAAAAATACTGCTTGCAGCTTTAATTGCAATATTGCAGCTGTTGTTATTGTGCGTTTGTTTTCATATATGTGGTTCAGCGTGTGTCTTTTACGCACGCACACACACGCAATTACACACACACACACACACACACACACACACACAGTTTTATGTTTCCCTATTGTTTTACATACAACTTTGACAATGTGCCAATGGCAATGTAAAATAAAGGAATCAAAAAATGGTATATAAACAGATTGAAATATATCATTAGATGTAAAATCAAAATCTGTCCGAATTGCTTTTATTGCATCTTATTGTACAATTCACAAAGTACAAAATACTGTATATATACACAGGGTTCACGTTTCGGAACACACAGCATTTATAAAACATGTAAAATCGGTACAAAGATACAATAGTAGGCCTTTCAGCAGACACATTGGCCCAGGTAACAGATAGAGTTTGCCTCTTCTGACATCACAAGTGGGCGTGTCCAGTTGATTTTCCGGTTCACGCAGTGGCGGTGAAATCTGAGAGAAGGTGAAGATAGTGTGACAACTCATTAGGACGGTCTGATCTCTTCCATTTCCTCTCAGCTGCCCGCAACTCTGCTCTAGAAGTCTGCAGAGATTCAAACGGCCAAGGAGGAGGGGGAGAGGTTGAGGATCGCGCAGGTCTGGAGTGGAGGGGACAGAGGGAGTCCAAGGAGGAGGAGAGGGAGGATAGCATAGTGTTGGAGGATTCCTCAGCGGATAGTCTGAATCATTCGACAGAAGGTAGTGAGGACAGAACATTTGAGGCAAACGCAGAGGGAGAGAGAGAGATCTCAGGTTACGGTGGCTGGTGACAGTGTGAGGGGTAGAGCGGGAGGGAGGGAGAGGACTTCAAGGGGAGAGAAAAAGCAACAAGGTGATGGTCGGACACAGGGAGCGGGGTGAAAGAGAGAGCCGAGGTACTGCGGGACCTTGTGAATATCAGGTCACGGTGGTTCCTGGCTGAGTGCTAAGAGGTGCAAAGAATTAATTTGTGAAGAGTGATATGCAAACAAAAATGTGAGAGAGGTGTTAATTGACTTCCCTGTCATGGAAACTCAAATGCAGTAGGTGAACGAGTTGGTACTTAGTCAGACATGGTTCATCATAATGATAACAGCAGTGGCACTTAATGTACACACTTATTGTATGTTTGTACGTCCTGGCACTTAATGTACGCACTTATTGTATGTTTGTACGTCCTGGCACTTAATGTACGCACTTATTGTATGTCTGTACGTCCTAGCACTTAATGTACGCACTTTTTGTATGTTTGTGTGTCCTGGCACTTAATGTACGCACTTATTGTATGTTGTACGTTCTTGCACTTAAAAATAGTACTTAGCATCGTGTAGCATCTTATCCTAGCTATCTTTGTTGTTTATGGAGAATGGGTTAATAGTTGGGCTAGTGATTGTTGGTTCTATGAACATCCTTACTGTACCCACGGAGATATATTGTTGTGACAAATTGACTTATTTTAAGTCGATTTGGATAAAAGCGTCTGATAAACGCCCTGAATGTTGAATGTAAATGTTATAGGATTTAAGCGGTAGTTAAGTTAAGTACCAACCCGAAACGGCTAAATCGCGCTATAGAAATAGTAATCCAATGCTATACCGTCCTGGCCAATACTTACGGATGACTTTGATGTGGATCTTAGTGGTGGTGTCATGGCCATTGAGTGACAGGGTATAGTCCCCACTCTCTGACTCAGTCACACCGATGAGGGTAAGATCTCCATTGGTGGTGTCCAGAAATGTGCGACCTACAAATATAAATCATCATCATTATTATTATTATTATTATTATTGACAAGGCAAAGGATCCCACTTTTTCAAATGTATGAAAAAAAGCAGGAAAGTCTCTTTAGTCTTACATCATATCGATAGGCTCATGGCATAATTGTCATATTTTAAGGTACATCTTGTATTTATCGACAAAAGCGCTTGAGTCAAATGGATAGACTAAGGAAGATAGTGATGATGGAATGTAAAAAGCGCTCTGATTGGCTTAGGATATATCCAATGAGGCAATCAGCAAAGCTAGGAGAGTAGTCAGGTTAGATATCACAATTTGGCCAAAATATGACTCAAGGCAATTATGCTATGATGCTAACGATGTAGCTTATCCTATGAGGCTAACAATATCAATTATGCTATGAGGCTAACAATATCAATTATGCTATGAGGCTAACAATATCAATTATGCTATGAGGCTAACGATATTGATTATGCTACAGGCACTCCCGCATGTAACTTTTGGCTTGTATGCTATTCTTCTTGTATATTGTTTCTCTGCATATACATTTTTTATATTTTTTGCATTTTGCATTTAATATTTAGCATATATACTTGTTGTTTTTCCTCATGCAACATGTCTGTTCCATCATTCAGACCAGTAAGATCTCTCAACTTACCTTTAAAGTCACTGAAGGCGGTAGTGGTCTGCCTGTTCCACTGCACAGCGAGGTCGCCATTGTGGTGCCACTCAACACTAGTGAGGTCGTTGCCTCGATACCCGGTTGGAAGGGTCACATTGCTGCCAACTTCGCAATAAAGAAATCCTAAAAAAGACAAAAAAAAAAAAAAACAGCATGAGCAAAATGAGTGTCAGTGTGCTAGTAATTGCCACAACCGACAAAGTCAAAGGGTTTTATTGTCTTCTGTCATTTAAAAAGTGGGTCATCGCCAAAACTAAAATATTTGACAAGGTGACATATTATACCACCAGGTGTGAGTGTGATTAGCCGTGGATAGATCAGTCCACCAGCCTACCCAGTGGACTGTGGACACGTCCACCTAGACGAAGAGGCCTCAGAAGAGGCTGATTTTCAAAACAGCTTGTAACGGCTAATCACACTCACAACTGGTGCCATCTGGGGGTAAATTAAAAGAAAGCATTATTTGAATGCAGTGACCTTTTCCAAATAGTATTATTTATTTGCTCAAGGTAACTTTAAACAATATAAACCCAACCAAATGAAGTGTATTATTCAGAACCTTGTCTCACACACACGGAAGCAGTTTTTCCTGTTGTTGGGATGTCCGGATGTTCGGCTATTTCATGTGGGTAAAACGCCACGTGTACTTATTAGTTTTGTATCTTGTATTGTTGCCGCTATGTGGCTGTTGAGGAACCAAGCCTAAGCATTGTACAACAACATGTGATAAAAGTCATTCAGATTCTGATGCAATGACCGATTTACCCGGACTCTAATACTGAGTTAGAGGCAGACACAGGCGCAGTCTGCTCCACAATAAACGCTCACCCCATCCCAAAATATGAGCGTTGTTAGCAAGATTTTATTAGAACAATACAATACGACTGACCTGCAGGCTTTTCCTGTTCCTCCAAGACCGAGGGGAGGCACAGAAACAGTACGGTCAACACGATCAGATTCCTCAGTGATGAGTCCATGGTGATACGAGAGATAAATGAATGGCTCAATGAATGCATATAAGGCTTGGTTAATTAGAGTTTAACAAAGTTTTCCTCTGCAAACCACTCTGACTTCTTTCTGGGAAGTGGTCTTGTGGCAAAAGAACTCGGATATGGTGCACGCGCACCAAGCTACGTGGGCACGCAAGCTACGGGATGGCGTAGATATATTACTTCTCCATAAGTAAAAAACAGACGCCTGGGCTTGCTGTCAGACTTTTCATATTTGTACGTGTGCCATGTGTAAAAACTTTGCGTTGGGTCACACACACACACACACACACACACACACACACACACACACACACACACACACACACACACACACACACACACACACACACACACACAATGCATCATGTCATGTGTGGGTTATCTTATATCAAATAATTTAAATATATTTTTTACTGTCCTCTCTACCTGTCCCCTCAGTCCTGTCCTCTTCATGTCTATCGGGTTCACCAGCAGCATCAGACAGGCTGGACTGCTGCTCTGAGGCTACCAAATATTTTATATTTTATATAATTGACTATCTATCACGTTTGTTCTGTCTTTTATATTTTACATGAAATATATTGTCCAGTCTTGCCTCTTCATTGTCGGACTGGCTTATCTCTTCTGATGCTACAAAAAATAGAAGGGGTGACTTTATTGCTCGGCCTAACTATTTCCATTTCATTAATACACAGGATCAGATGTTATAATCCCTTGTGCCAAAATCCAAGGAAAACACATATTCAGAGGCCCCTGTCCAAACCAACCTTACAAGCACGCTGGCTACCAAACTACCAACCAAAGGTGAAAAACACGGGACAACTAGCCCAACTAACAGCAGTAAATACAGCAGTAAGCAGAATATCACTGGGGTTATCAAGTGGGCACCCTCTTCCACAGGTGTTTCGTTAAGTTAGGCCCACTTAATATAGAGATAAGTTAAGAAAAAGTACAATGTACCTATCCTATCCTAAAAACAGCAATGCCACCTTCAACAGACCCAGGCTCCGTTTAAGTGCAAGCTCCAGGTAGTGACAATGCCCCCCTGTCCAAACCAACCTTATAAGCACGCTGGCTACTAAGCTACCAACCAAAGGTGAAAAACACGAGACAACTAGCCAAACTAACAGCAGTAAATACAGCAGTATGCAGTAAGCAGAATATCATTGGGGTTATCAAGTGGGAACCCTCTTTCAGAGATGTTTCGTTACTTACACAGATCATGCTGGAGTTTACATGTTGATTTTCACAAATTATATTTGTGATTTTGTTGTGTTCCTTTCAGAAAAGGCCGCCGAAACAGGATCGCTTTTAACTCACTTTATTTGGTAAAGGTTCTGGTCTATTGTCTATGAAGCAAAAGAGGAATTCTATATAACACGCGCAGTGCGTCTCCAAGCTGAATATCTAATCGATACGCTGCCCAGGAGATTTTGAAGTCTGAAAGCTGACAGGTAGGGGTGGGCGTGTTCTAGGCTTTAAAAGCCCGCCCCCTTCATCTATGTGTGATCAGCTGTGCAAGTGTTACAGCTTATATTATATGTACTTGGTACTGCTCCCTGTGGCTATGTGAGGATATTACCTCTTACCTATTATATGTACTGAAATGTGTCACAATTTGTCACATGGCTTAACAAAATGAACTAGACTAATGATGAATTAGTTAATTAATTACTTTTATACCCCTTGTATAAAAGTCTGGCCCCGCTATAGATTTGTATAAAAATGTGTTGAGAAAATAGCCACAGTAACAATAGATAGCAATTCATTGAATTATTTCATTTGCATCATTTAATCTTAGACCCTTAGTGAAAATATACGCTTTTTGTACTTGAATACCCCTTAGGGCTGCATTCGAAATCAAACGTTTTCTTTTTACTTGTAGTCCGTACTGCAGCTTCCCTTAAAAGCACAAACGGTTGCACCAGTGCCCTGTACTACGAACCTCGATTAGTGGGTTAGCGAGGTGTGTTGCGCTCAAAGCCTGGGTTAGCCGGGACATGAAAGTCGATCTCTTTTAGCGTCGCTGTATCACCATGGTGACTTATGCTGTCAACCAAACCTGGTTGGGAGTGTTGTGGATAAAACTGACATAATAATACTCTAACAAAATACGAGAGGTCGAGAAGGACTAGGGTTGAATGATCAAGGCTTTATTGTCACTACGCAGAGTGACAATAAAGCCTTGATCATTCAACCCTAGTCCTTCTCGACCTCTCGTATTTTGTTAGAGTATTATTATGTCAGTTTTATCCACAACACTCCCAACCAGGTTTGGTTGACAGCATAAGTCACCATGGTGATACAGCGACGCTAAAAGAGATCGACTTTCATGTCCCGGCTAACCCAGGCTTTGAGCGCAACATTAGCCGGGACATGAAAGTCGATCTCTTTTAGCGTCGCTGTATCACCATGGTGACTTATGCTGTCAACCAAACCTGGTTGGGAGTGTTGTGGATAAAACTGACATAATAATACTCTAACAAAATACGAGAGGTCGAGAAGGACTAGGGTTGAATGATCAAGGCTTTATTGTCACTACGCAGAGTGACGGCAAAATCGGAGTCCTTTGTCTCTCCCAAGCATCACATTATATTCTCCCATTGTCTGACCAGCCCTAACATGCCCTTGGCCAATCACAATGCTCTAAACTACAGGCCTGTCCCGTTCTCCATTAGCATCTATCTTCCCACCTACACTGTCCACAATACATTCAGTAATACAGTAATACAGTAATTTAACAAGAAATACATAGAAACAGAGTTACATATTAAACATTGTAGTTACATGAAGTCTATAGATTACACATGAATTATATGAAGTGAGATCTTTGATTAAAGTCCATTCATCGCCTTGTTTATAACCTGATCTTAAATCACCATGACTTACCACATGTGTTTAAGAGATGAGCCCTGTAAAACCAATATTAATTTAAACAGTAAAACATGCATTGTAATAGTTAATAATGCCACTTTATTCATCTGTGGCATATACAGTCATAATCATAAAACTGGTACTGTCTGACTTTAGTAAAAGTATGGATTGAGTGAAGTCAACCAGTTCACTCTGTCAGGATACACATCACAAGAACATATGGAGGAGGAGGAATCGCAGGAGGACGTCTCTTCTCACTCGGACGTGAGCCAGTCTCTCTCAGGGACCACTAAAACATAAATGAAGTGGGGCGTCCTTCTTTTGTAACACGTGGATGAGAGACATTTGTTGACCAATGAAAGCCAGGTAATATCAAGTGTTTAACATTTGGCTTCACTGTAACAATACTTATCTTATATTATTGTATGTTTTGTACTTAAAGTTAATCTTACTTATACTTATATTCTAGTGAACTGAGAAATAGGCTGATATCATTGACTGGAGGAATGTCTGTCTGGTGGTCTCCGGTCAGCCCAGGACCCTCTGAGGTGTTATGAATGACAAAGGGCCAGGGCCCTCCCCAATCTGTTGACCCGCTTATTTTCCCCCATTATTCCAAACATATGGCAAAGATATCCTTTTAAACCTTCATTCTTTTCTACCATAGGAGCGTGTTTTCAGCTAAGATAAGTGCAGCTTCCTCGCCCCTCCGTTGACAATGAGGTCACTATTTGTGGGTTTCCCCGTAGACCTCGGAGGCCGTATTGTACAGGGGTCTCTCTGGAGACAGAGGGTCTTTTGGGACAGATCAGGTGCGTACTCGCGTCCTCGGAAGTCTGTACTTGGAAGTCCGGACTTGCCAAGTACGCACTTCCAAGTCCGCAAGTCCGTAGTTCGCGTACTTGGTATTGAGAAACGGCTCTAGTGTTCTATATACCTATATCTATGGATGGAACGGCTTGGAAGTTGGCGCTAGTTCTAACTGGGCTTAATCAACTAAGCGCCACTTTCGTTAGCGACTTTGATGGAATACCCCTCTGGGTGAAAGTTGAAAGTTCAAAAGTTTCACGTTTTTCAGACAATTTCATGTTTTCCGTGAAAACTCACTTTTATTTAGTTTTCAGCTGTGCTGATGAAAATGCACGAGGGTTTTCTAAAGGTGCCAATCACAAAGTGCGAATGCAACCTATTGTAATTGTTAGTGTTTTTATTGTTATTATTCCGCCACGTTTGATTTACACAGCCTAAACCGCTCGCACGCTTTTTATGAAACTTACTACAGCTGTAGAGGCTGCAGACAGCAAATATTACACTGATTGGCCCAAAGGTGGCGCTACAGTCCAAAAATGCAAACTTTGAACAAGCATATCTCGTAACAGCTTTGACTTAGTCATGAAACTTTTTGACTTTGACAAAAATCCTTTAGCACATATCATCTATGCACCAATGTCTTCAATCTGACATAAGGATTACTCTGTACAATAAAGATTATAGCACCCAGGAGTCGTTGACTTCTAAAAGGGGTGTGGTTTAAAACGCAAAAAGACTTAAATGCTCATATCAACATCAAAATGGACTCCTATAATCTTGATTTCAATACAAAAGTTGTTCAGTATCAAATTCTGAACAAGTTAAAGTCAACATATTTTCAAGTAGGGCGTGGCATAGAAATGGGCGTGGCCTGTCACTAAAATCACCACAGTTCATAGACGCAATGTTTGATTTGAGCAGGACCAACTTAGTGGCCATTGGGGACCAAAGTTTCAACTGCTCAAGTAAAATTAAGTTGATTGACAAAACAACATGGCCGCCAGAGGCTCAAAATCGTCCAAATTTAACTTAACGTCAAAAGGCAGGGTTAACTTAACCCAATCATCATCAAACTTGGGATAGTCCAAGGCACATGGGTCAAGATGAAACTCTCCAAATTGTATCTAAATCAGCCTAAAGGTGGCGCTATAGCAACAGTCCAAAAATGCAAACTTTGAACAATCAAACCCCGTAAACGTTTTAACTTACAGACATGAAAATTTGTTCACACATGCATATCCTCATGCTGAACAAATATACCTCAAGAACCAAATAAAAGTTTATTTGGATAGATTTGCGACTATTTTGAACTTTGTTGAAAACACTCAATTCCCTAAGGATCCTAGGTTTTTTGACGTACGGTCATGAAAGTTTGTTCGCCCATCACCAGATCCAAGCTGAGGCTATTCCAGCATTTTCAACTCTTTATGGTCTGCGTCACAGTCTTAATGGTCTGTCAGGGTCTTCATGGTCTGCGTCAGGGTCTTAATGGTTTATTGGTCGGCATTAGGCTTGGCACCGTAAAATGCTGCTTGCAGCTTTAATTATTATTATATTTATTATGTTGTATTATTCTCCAGACGGATCAGAAGATAATATCGTCATCAAACACTATGCTGATGTATTCCTTCACAGGTGGCAGATCTAGATGACGAATTTGCTGAACTATTGCTCACCGAATTCAGTGATGATTTTGATGCCATTCCCTCAATAAAAGTAAGCATTGAAGTGTTTGTTCAGAACATTATGAATTCATCAATGACGAGGAAATAGACTCTGGAAAACCATCAGTTACGTTTTCGTGAAATATTATGGGACAGATATGTTTGACCGCACGTACCTCATCCGTGTCCTCAGCTCCAGCAGGCCGTGCGGCGGGTGACCTTGGCCCAGAAGGCGGTCCCTGTAGTCTGCGGGAGCTCTCTGAAAAACAAAGGTGTTCAGCCTCTCCTAGACGCAATCACTGCCTACCTCCCGGCCCCCGACGAGAGACACAATGACCTGGTGTGAGTGCATCCTTCCTTGCCATTGTTTGACAAACCCCAACTTCAATTAGCACTATTGATGTTTCTCAATGAGCAGCTACACTCTAGTGGCTTAAGTTGTAGCTACAGTTATTGCTCTATCCTTTTAAAGACAACAGGGCCAAAGTGCACCACATTAAAACAATTTAATGAGAGGCTTTCCCTGGCTGTATTGACACCTGGAGGAACCACTTTTATTTCAGACCAACTTTCTAGTTGAATTGAGTAAATAGCTGTGGTTGAAAAGTACCATAGTGCAGGTTGAATCTAATTGAGGTTGTTGATTTGATACATTCTATGAACCTCTTGTGAACCACTTTGTGTCACTGTGCAGGCGGTGGTACAAAGACGATCTCTGCGCCCTGGCCTTCAAGGTGGTCCATGACAAGCAGCGAGGCCCCTTGGTGTTTCTCAGGATCTACTCAGGCACCATGAAACCCCAGACGGCTGTCCACAACATCAACAGGAACACAGTGTAGGTGGCGCTCTCTAGACAACAACGCATCATTTACCATGGAGTGGCATGACATGATCAGTGACGAGTGATCCTGAAGGATTTCGAAAAAGGCAGAGGATTTTTATTCGAATACATTTTCAATGTTATTGTAAAAGCTGTTTCTGTCGCCGCTTTTAATCATGTGACACAGTGCTGCGGACTCTATATGAATAGTGACTATATATAATATTTCCTCACGCAGCATACCTCTACAACGGGTTTCGTAGCCCAAGCAGCGGCTTGCTGTGTAATGCCCGGCGTTGTGCGACAGCGTGTGTTTCACGAGTGCGGTTTCTCCTTCGCAGCGAGAGGTTGAGCCGGCTTCTGGTGCCGTTTGCCGACCAACACGTGGAGATCACCTCCCTGACGGCGGGAAACATCGCGCTCGCTGTGGGACTCAAGCAGGTAGAGGCACCACGCCGCAGAGGCCACACGGTTGGCTTGGTTACGAGTCAAGGTCAGCCGTTTGCCTCGTTGCTCTGAGGTGCGGTGGGGTGAAGACAAGGGGGGACGTACAGAGAGGTCTCCCGCTAGGCTCGGTACTTACGGAGCACGTCCAATGAGCTTCCACCGCACCGGCAGTGCGGTGGATATCCCTTATGAAGCCTTGTCATTTTGTCGTCTTGCTCTATAGTTAAACATGAAGGCCATTGTAAGTGGATACCTGTAGTGTTGCGTGATCTTCTACTAGCAACTTCATATTGTATCTCCATGTGTCCTCTATTGCTGTAACAGCATTTCTGTCCTTTGTTTGTAGACCGTTACCGGGGACACCATCGTGTCCTCCAAGGCTTCTGCAGTGGCGGCCGCCCGGCGAGCCAATCAGGACCGAGAGCTGGGGCCCAAGGCCAGCGTGGTCCTGTCTGGGGTGGAGGTCCCCGAGCCCGTGTTCTTCTGCTCCATAGAACCCCCCACCATGGCCAAGCAGGCCGGTCAGTGTGTGTGTGTGTGTGTGTGTGTGTGTGTGTGTGTGTGTGTGTGTGTGTGTGTGTGTGTGTGTGTGTGTGTGTGTGTGTGTGTGTGTGTGTGTGTGTGTGTGTGTGTGTCATCGCACTATATTGTGGCTGGATTATAATGAATCCTATTTGAGAATAAAAGCTGTTTGTTTTAATGACTAACCTTTATTGACAGATCTAGAGCATGCACTCAACTGCCTCCAGAGAGAAGACCCCAGCCTTAAAGTCAGGGTGGACCCAGACTCCGGACAGGTAATACCATCACACATGGCATCGCCTGCTTCATAAAATCCTTTGCAGATACTTTATACTCAAGATCGAGGTCAGGAGTTGAAAAAACTGAACACTTTCCCCAATTTCCTCCCTCAGACCATTTTATGTGGGATGGGCGAGTTGCACATCGAGATCCTCCATGACCGAATCAGAAGGGAGTACGGCATCGAGACGCACCTGGGGCCCCTGCAGGTGGCGTACCGGGAGACGGTTCTGACCCAGGCCTCTGCCACGGGTATGATACCAGAGAGGAGGAGGCCATAGAGGCTAGGGGCCTTTGTTCAGCGGACACTTTTGTTTTGAAAGTGCATACAAATTCACACAAAATGCAAAAGCAACTGCTTTGAAGTGCTACGATACAGAAACCAAACGTTGTCGACCGATGGAGAGACACGAAACTAAAAGAATTCAAAAAGAATTCAATAAGATATTTATATTTTTTATAGTCTGCGAGCCCCCAGGTGCTGCCTGGCGTTGAGCGTTGCCCGCCCTCTGTTCCAGAAACCCTGGAGCGGACGGTGGGGGAGCGGAGGCACGTGGTGACCGTGACCCTGGAGGTCCGCCCCCTGGACGAGGCCTCGCCGGGGGACGCTTGTGACCTGACCTTTGAGGAGGAGGCGGAGAGGCAGATGTCGGCGGACATGAAGGACGCCGTGGACAACGGCGTGCGGAGCGCGTACTTCCAAGGTAACGTATGAACTTATCATCCTCCAAGAGGATTCATGTTCTTTCCCTTTTTATTATTAAATGTACTTTTTAAAGGCATAATATCCAACACTTGTGTATTAAAATAGCAATTCCAGCAATGGTCAAACCCAGAAAAACGTATAGTTTTATTCACGTTTACGGCCCGTTACATTTGGTTTCATGCTTCGCCCTTTACCGCCAACTTCTGCTGAAACACGCAGACACAGATATCCAGCGGAGACCTAACGTATTGATAGGCCACTACTTGTACTAGATGATGTCACCAAAAACCCACAGCTGTGACTCCTGCCCCAGGTCCGTTGCTCGGTTACCCAGTCCAGGGCGTCTCCACGGCGATCCAGAGCGTCAGCCTGGAACCCGGGACATCCTTAGCCATGGTGTCCGCCTGTGTGTCCCGCTGTATGCTTAAGGTACAGCAACACACATATAGTGTGTGTGTGTGTGTGTATATCCCCCCCCCCCCCACACACACACACACACACACACACACACACACACACACACACACACACACACACACACACACACTGCAGGTGTTGTGCTGAGTACAGCTTTGTCGTTGACGCAGGCCATGAGGCGGGCGGGGGGGCAGGTCCTGGAGCCGGTCATGTCCCTGGAGGTGACGGTGTGGGAGGCCCACCTGAGCTCCGTGCTGGGGGACCTGGCCCAGAGGCGCGGGGCCGTCCGGGACATCCAGAGTCGCCATGACAACAAGTTGGTGCTGGCCACCGTTCCTCTGGCCGAGATGATGGTTGGTTACGGATGACCACGCATGCACACACACACACACACCCCCTCTGCTTTTTAAAAGATATATAAATATATATAGTTATTCAACAGCGTTGTGGAATACTTGATTCTGATTGGTGAATCCTATTCCATTGGTGTGTATTGTTTTTCCATGATGGGACACACACCTCTGCTTTTCTAATCAATACGCATTCAACATTAACAACTATAGAAACCAAAAACAATACGCTCAAAGCATCACATGTTTTTAAGTTCAGCTGAATATGTCAATAATAAAGTTGAAAGTCAGATATTATATACAAAAGTCACTTATCTAATCATTGTTGGTAGCTGTGGCAGAGGCTGAACAAACCACTACGGGCTGCCCCGTTATGGGAACACGATAGATATGAATCCTCCTAAATGAACTGACGGTATCTTCTTGTTGAAGGGCTACTCAACGGTCCTGCGGACGCTGTCCTCTGGCAACGCCACCTTCTCCCTCCAGCTGGACTCGTACGAGGCCATGAACCCGCAGCACCAGAGGAGCCTGCTACAAAGACTGGCTGGGCTGGCCTAGTGACTGTCTCTCGCCCTCTCTCGTTCTCTCCATACGGCAGAGTGTGGACCGCCCCAGGGATTGGATTGGCCCGCTTGGAGGTTCTAAGGATTAAGTCGCACGATGCTCTGAAGAAAATGTTGTTCAGATTCTTTTGAATGTTAAATAATGTAAATTATGCCCCATTGTATTGCTAATAGCACATACAACTATGAATACAGTATGAATTCACATTTATTGCAAAACCTATTTATTAGAAAAAGATAATCCAGTTCAGGTATTCACACTGAATCATAAAAAGTATTTTTTATAATGATTTATGAGTGTTTTTAGGACTTTCTCAGTGGCTGCCGTTAAACGTACAAATTTGGCTATGAAATGAGCATTGGCATTGGCAAAATAACAGCGTGGGCATGACTTGTTCGTGTCCTCGGTCCATTCTTGTGCTGCTCCCTCAGATCTCTTTATACTCATGACGGCAGAAACCTGAAAATAAAGACTGAGCTTGGATACCGCGCCTTTAAAAGAATAGAAACATAACAAATATATTAGCATAGGCAACACATTTCTTCATCCTGATTTTCTGATTAAATGTTTTACATAAAAAGTTATGGATTATCTGGAAAGATGTACATGTGTATATTTCTCCCAAATCCCAATACAGACTTCTTTAAACAAAAGAAAATAAATAAGGTAACGTTAATAATAACGTATACTTATTTATAAGAACCAGCAAAGAAAGAAACATGTAGAAACATTTTGCACGTGTCCTACATATGTAAAGCGTCACGCAAAGAGCCACTCGGCCGCCTCACGCCTCGTACCCACTGTACACGTCCGTCGACGGACTCCACCATGCGGCAGCGGTGCTTGGCCAGGCGGCTGTAGGCGTCGTTGACGTCGGTCACACCCTTGGCGCTCCACAAGCGCTCCCCCACAGCACTGGCGCGAGGCCTGCAGCCGGACGATGGACCACTCATTACATGTGTGCTGCTGACCCAATCAGGGTCAGTCTGAACCAGGCTCACCGGGAACAGGCATTAGGGTTTAGGAAGAAGCGTACCACATCCTCGGCATCAGATTGGTGGAATCCACATACTCGCCCCACATACAGGCCTCTCCACCAATCACCAGCTTCTTCTGCTCGTCAGTCCCTGTGTAGAATGCATCAAAACATGAGTTAAATAAACAACACATTAAGTGCTGTGACTGCCCACTCAAGGTGACGACCTTTGCTCAGGTTAATTTCCTAAAATCCACCCTTGACCACGATTTCTAAAGTCACTTATGACCCATAAGAAAAAAAAAACATTGATTGAAAACAATTTGTTATGTAATCAGTAATCAGCCAATAATATCCTGTCAGTCCTGGGTTCCCCCCTGCTCCTCATAACAAACCTAGCGATCCTGTTTGGTCCCTCTCACACAATCCACTTAAATCGTACAGGATCGACAAACTCTTCTCCCTGCGTAACGTCTCGTTCCGCTGACTGGAGAGGGTCAATTAAAGCCACGTTGCAGCCGACACACACCTGTGAAGTTGTGGGGGTCGGCTCTGTAGAGGCTGGTCCAGTCCTGCCCGTAGGAGATGCGGTTCAGGTACCAGGGGGTGGAGAGAATCGTCTTGTAGCCCGACAAGGTGATCTCAGCCATCTCGTTCTGGTACTGCTGCTGAGTTCCTTTCCACACGTGGATGAGGGTGTCCGGGTTCAGCTACGCAGAGGGCAGCAGAGAAGCAGGGGTCATGGTAACAGAGCGCCATTCATGAGACGGTTTCACCTGAAGAGCCACTGTGGTTAGAAAATGATTGTGGTTACTTGGATGCTTTTCATGTTATGTTTGATGACATGAAATGAGGTCTGTCGTCCGATAGTTTCATGAAAACACCATTCCTCATCTCCACTTTTTACCAATGCTTCATGAAATAAACACTGCTGATGATAATACAATAACTTCATGTAATAGAATAAAGAAGAAATAATGAAATGATATGAGGGAAGCAGAGACTAAATCGTTACTCCTCACCTTTACTCCGTTGTCGTATACCTCCTGCCATATCATGTAGCCTTTCTGAGTGGAAGCGACGATATCCAAGAGCCTGAATATATAATTACTAAATGAATACAATTGGAAACCTTTCATTTTTTCTTTCCACATTTTTGATGGTAATAACACATATCTTACCTGCGTTCTACCTGCTGTTATTTACATTCTACCTGCTTCCTACCAACATCGATCCAATTCATGCTCCATATTTAATGGTACAATGCGATAGGATGGGAGTATGCATGAACATTTATCTCATATTTGTATTTTATATGCAGGCCATATGTAATAAGATGGAGGTAACATGGAGGTGTTATGCAGTAAGATGCAGGTAATATGTGACAACATTCAGGGGTAATGCAGTAAGATGCAGGTAATATGTGACAACATTCAGGGGTAATGCAGTAAGATGCAGGTAATATGTGACAACATTCAGGGGTAATGCAGTAAGATGCAGGTAATATGTGACAACATTCAGGGATAATGCAGTAAGATGCAGGTAATATGTGACAACATTCAGGGATAATGCATTAAGATGAAGGTAATACTTTCTCATGAATTGTTAAAGTTGTGAGGAGGTCAGCTATTGATCTATATCCACTCACTTTTGGATGTAGAAGGATTCTAGTTTAGATTCTAGTTAGAGTAGTCCTGTCCAAAGCTGTGCTGCTCCATGAACTTTGCAATATCTGGGTTGGACTTCCTGTGGATGGGGGAAGATTCAGAAATACAAGTTCAGAATAACTTCAGTGACCAAGTAGTGTGTTCTGCATCTACCAACAGCTGAAGTCCACCTCGTCCCCTCCCAGGTGAACGTAGGGGTCGGGGAACACGGCGCTGATCTCCTTGAAGAGCAGGGTCATGAAGTGGTAGGTGGTGTTCAGGATGGGGTTGACTGGCCCGAAGGTGCCAGAGGGAGTGGAGCCGGAGTAACACGGCGTCAGCAGGTCCTTCTGTCCTGGTAAAGACAGCAGAACAACACACTGGTCAGTCAGACTTTCTGTGGATTTCCCCCATCCACAGGAAGTCCGACCCAGATATTACAAAGTTCATGAGGCCTGATTCTCAGACATGCATGTTGAATGGCTAGGGTGTAGGTCTTGGAAGAACTTCAGGCCAAAATCTTGCAAGCGAGCCGGTGAGGTGCAACGAGATCAGATGGAGCACTTGCTGAGTAATTTCTTGTAGGGCTGGTGCCCCCAAGTTGATAATCGTATGCGTCCTTTGAGACGCCCCTTGATAAAAATCACTTCCTTTAGGCCTTCGGCCTCCTAATGATTCACTTCAGTATATTTGAATGCCTTCTTTCATTTATATGTATACAGTATGGGTACACTAGACATAAATAGGAAGCACACTCAGGAGGAGGAATGACCTCTCACACATGATAACTTAATTAATTGTTTCAAATAACATGCCTTGTTAAATCAATGAGCTTGATGTTTTGCTTTCACAAATAGGTTGTAGGCTGTGTCACAAAACAAAATCTGTCCATGCACATCTCTCAGGGTGACGTGACTAGCCACCAGACAGGGATTTAAAAAAAAAAGGTCAGAAAGTCAAGTTCAATATACATAAAATTAATTATAAGTCTAAACTGCGGAAAATAGAAAGATATTCCAAGGTGAATTTTGAAGGACACCTTAGAATATCTGTTGTCTATTTCCTAGCCAGCGGACCCTAGATTACGACAAAAACAACACATTTGACGGCAGCTCAGTTGCCGCACTTAACGTTGTTAATGAATGAATGTTATGTTACGATGAATGTTTATGTTTGAACTCATGAAGTCGTTTGCAACGTGAACGGTGCATACATTGTGTACATTAATGTTCCTCATCACAGCGTCCCGCTCTTATCACAGGAACCTAGAATCAATATGTTCGGGGGTTTGTTCAGAATATTGTGCATTTAACGTGTAGGCCTACATGTATTAAATGCAGGATATATAAAACAGAAAATAAAATAATGGCCAGGTCGTGTGGTCGATGGGAACCATAGCGCCATAGAATCCTGCGCAGCCTGCCCCATATTCTATCGAAAATAATCTCCAGATTGAAATGCATTGGTTTAATATTGAATTAATTAAATAAAAAAATAAAAAATAAAATATCTATATATAAATGAATAAATATACAATTATTTAGTCATAAAATTATAAGATGTAGCTATGTAGTTTATCGTTATAACAAGATCTGTATGACCATTGACCATTGACATACATATTTATTTATTTATTTATTTATTTATTTATTTAAGAGAGGTAGGTGTTTTGCTTTACATTGCAAGAGAAAATCTCGTGAGAAATCTCGTGAGAAACGATATTTTCACATCGCTTGCCCTGATTGGCTGAAAGACTGCAGGAGTCTTACATTCTCGGCCGTGGTATTTTGTAGAGCGGTGACAATTCCTCTAGGAGACCGGGTTGACAGTCGGACACACAACGACACAACTGAGTCAACGAGAAACAGGAATGGTGAGCCCAAACAATCCAAAAGAGAATCATTGACGTGCACATGCTTTTTAAGTTCCATTAAAGATGGGTGTAGGTGGGGTCCAAATTCTTTGACATTTTAAAATGTACTTTATTATTATATATTATATTATATATTATTATTATATATAATTATAATTATTATTATAATAATTATTTTACGTTTATTTGACAGGGACAATGCACAATATATAATTGGGCCAGATTATAGCCACAAGGCTAATTTACATCTGTTGTCCCTGGAGGAGTTGATGTTATAAATCAAATTAAAAGACAACATGTAATGAGTTGGGACAATGACCCAAACACACATCACAGTGATACAGAGTAATAAAATTGAGTAATGAAAAAAAAAGCAAGTAACGCTGTAACTTCTCAGAGTAACTAGTTACTTTTATTATTTGTAACTGAGTAGGCCTAACTAATTGAGGTACTTTTGGGGAGAAGGAACTAGTAACTGTAACTAACGGAGGGGCATGTCCCAACCAACTTCGGGAAAAAAGGGTCTCCCCCAAACCCCTCACCTTGTTATTATATGTGCTTAATACATTTATTTGATTTGATTAGCATTTCACAGACCCATACAAT
>NC_140292.1:12044060-12051465 GCF_964030765.1 Micromesistius poutassou | reverse complement strand
GGGAGAACTAATGGAATCATCAATATCGAGGTGTTTCTCAGCTATTATCATCTAATTATCTGGCTCATCTCGAGTCGCTGACCACAAAGAGACTACTTCGCCGTAGATTTATAAAAGTTGTCATTAAGTGGGCTTTTCCCCTGGTCCATTTATCTTACGGAGCGCGTGTAGAGACAAGGAGGGGGGGGGGCGTCGTGCGAGGGGAGAGGCAATGCATCAACCTGGGAGAGCGCACGGCGAGTATTCAGCCAATCAGCGAGCACACTTTCCTTCGTGGCACGCGATGCAAGCATCACTGCGCCGGTGGTAAAAAATATAATGATTATGTGTAGGCCTACCATCAATTTCCTGTAATAAGTTTAAGTATCTTATTATACTAATAATCTATTATTTTACTTGTACATATGTAATCCATTAACATGTGCTATCGAACATTTGAGCAGGCCCTATTCATAAAATGAATGGCTGTTAAAATATACCAGTTTCAAAGCTGTGAGACAGAATCCTTCCGCTACCAAAACAATTGAATCATCAAATTAGTTTGTGATCAGTTCATCTCTGCGGTCGGAAGCTATTTGTCTGACCTTTGAACCTCCTTCCCTGTGCCACCTGTGGCCCAGAGAAACGAGGAGACGCGGTATCCGCAGAGCCGACACAGACCCTTTAAGATCTATCGACTAAAAGGGGTTTTAAAAAATGGAAAACGGCAAAATTATAGAACTGTCCAGTTTATAGTTGATTCTCAATTTCTGTATAGGATTCCTGAAGAAATGTATTTTCACAGTGTAGGCCTTTGTGAGCCGATATGTCCATGTGGAATTAACAATTAATCAATAGCGACCCTATTATAGCCTACAGCCATATATATATACACGCTTACTTTACATTTGTGGTAGGCCTACTGGTTTTGACATTTACAGGCAATATAATGCTCTATGACATTGTAGGGCTGTAGGCTAATACAATAATATATCCTAGTACAGGTAGGCAGGTTAAATGTACATCCTTGCATTGAAATAATGTAGCCAAATATTTGAGGAAGAAGTTTCTCGGCACAATAAAGACGTCGGCCTGTATAACGTGTGGCTCGCTATTCATAAATCCAGGCTCATAACAGCCCGCACCTCCACATGAGAACTCAGCCGAGACCTCCTTACCTTTATCAGCCTACTCGAGGCCTTTAACGTGTGTCTTGGAGCTCGAATTTAACAATGACCAATTTCACCCGGGCACTATTCCATATGAATCTATTACTGATACCAATCTGGAGGTTTTAAATCCCTTGTTAAACTCTCGATAACCTCTCCCTGTCCCTCGTCCTCCCGGGGCGGTTCTCCATCTCCTGATCTCTCCTCCCTCACGGTTATTTATCCACAACACCGGCTCATTGTTTCCCGGGACGGGAGAACAGAGGAGGAGGACGAGCAGAAAGACTTGAAAGACTGTCTGCGGCTCCTTGTTTTTTTTCAGGATAAATATAGGATAAATGAGTAGGATAAATACAGAATATTCGAGTTCGGTTCACCCGTCTCTTGTTTGCTGTTTTTAAAACTGGGCTACCGAAAACGAAGTACGCTTTTGAATGACCTATAAGGTAGGGCCTGTTTATTATAGGATTAATTGCCCTTTTGGGCATGAAGAGATGCGTGACACGCGCCATTTGGCTCATTAAACTAACAAACTAGCCAACTAACTAGCAGGCAGATATGTGTCTCATTACACCAACTAACTAAGGGCCTAACTAGCAGGCAGATATGTGTCTCATTACACCAACTAACTAAGGGCCTAACTAGCAGGCAGAGCACAGCGGGACGCGGGCCCGGTGGTGAGGTGTTAATAACGTGAGGCTCGTATATTAACAGGTCATCATGGGGCCATCGAGATGTTGTTGGACGTTCAAGAACACGGAGTCATCATATCTTCAGCATCTCCCGGTGTGGTTGATTTGTCCTTTAACTGATGTATGCTCCAATGATGTGATGAAGGGGTTGTAAATAAAATTGCGAAAAGCAAATAGCAACGAGAGACTGATTCAAGTGGCCTATGGATGAGTTATAAGCAACGAGAGACTGATTCAAGTGGCCTATGGATGAGTTATAAGCAACGAGAGACTGATTCAAGTGGCCTATTCAAGTGCGATGAGTTATAAGCCGTAATCCAGTCTGCGTCAGGGGAGGCCTCGGGCCTCCGTCTGTCTGTGTAGGCCGACGTACGTGAGCTGGAGGAGATTTATACATCTTAAAATAACAACAGATAGGTCCTTATCAATTACAAAAAATATTAACTAATTGTGGGGCAAGTTATGATTTATTCATTACGGGAAATGCAAATCAACTCAGCTTCAGAAAAATACAGGTTTCTCTCAGGGCCGAGGTATTATGATAAGCAGCCTATCCTATAAATGATTAATTTAGGACCAATGTAGAAACGTTAAACAGTTACAACAAAATACTCCAAAGACCTACAGAAATAAAAGTAGCCTATTATAATAAAATGGCCTCAACCTTTTAGATGGGTCCTAGACTCAAGCCTACACCGTAGTCTTTATGTCCAGTTTAAACTCAAAGTCGCGGCTATTGTTAATATATTAGACTGAAGAAATGCAGACCAACAGTCTTTAACATGTACTAGACAGGACAACTTTCTAAATATAATTCAGCTTTTTTTTTTGCTAAGCGCCGCTCATGGTCCAGGTGAAGGTAAAACCTATAACCTATAAAACTATAACCTGCATTAACCTGATAACCTGATATTAGACTGATCCTCACTCATCACGCTCTCAATGCGCGTGACCACGGCGCGCCTTCATCCACCGGAAGCGGAGCTCGTCTCCTCCACCATCTAATCAAAGATCTCCTCCGCCATCTAATCAGAGCGGAGCTGTCGCTTGAGGTGAATGAAAACAAGCCATCTTCCTGACAAGTGTTTCCGTAAACGTTGCGTTTCGCCCAGTCTGTGGGCACCAAAACAAGAGATCGCTCATCCATGTGGTTTCTGCAGTGATGGGCCACGCCTTCTTTTCAGGGCAGCCACGCCCTCGCCGCGTACGCCTCCGTGTCCTCAGCCAATGGCTGCCCGGAGGGGCACCTCCTCGCGCCAGACTGAGCATCGCGCAGATAAAAGCATGCTCGTCCTTTTATTGGCAGCGGATATATTCTCCTCCACCGTGTCTCAGACCAGGAGAGCTCACAATACCGATCAGTTCTTTGGGATTTAAGAAGTAATTTTTCACGGCATTTCTTCGTTGACTAAAAAGGTATTTGATTGACATGATTGTCGTTTTGTAATAATGTAATGATGATGCTATCCGATGAGCTGCAGCCAAACGGCTGGCAGGTGTTATTGGTGTGTAATGAGAGGCTGATGATGAGATGATAACCATAACCATATCTCACGACGCGCTCAGCTGAGGTCTGAGCTCCAAGGGCACCAGGGTCTGTCCACAGGGTCGCGTTCAGCCGACCGTTGGTTGAGTGTGTTTCTAAAATAACTCAAACTTCAATGAAAAGTAGGCGTAATGTCCATCAGATCCGTTCATAGCGTGTATTCCACATTTTAATAGCAAAATGCTTCGAAAAACGGAAAGTACTACGATCATATTTAAATAAACTAATTGTGTTCATGAATCTTTATAATTATGTAGACCAGGAGGACATTCGGTTCATGCTTCCAAAAAAGACAATTCATCCAAAATAAATTAAATATAATATAAATATAGTAGGAATAAAAATAGTTATTGAGTTGGTGTGCCTTATTGTGTGTGTGTGTGTGTGTGTGTGTGTGTGTGTGTGTGTGTGTGTGTGTGTGTGTGTGTGTGTGTGTGTGTGTGTGTGTGTGTGTGTGTGTGTGTGCGTGCAAAACTATTCAAAATTGGCTACAGATTAAATTGTTTAGTTATTTTAATTATAATCTATGTAATTTGCAGTGCAGAAGCTATAATAGTTGAATGAGGTTCGTCCATTCAAAAGTTTTGGATCCCAACTCAAAATATAAACATCCCACAACATTTATATTTTATATTCAAGCAAATCTATTTTGGAGATATGGGGAAACTCGGCACTAATTCGACGATCTAAACATACGATCTGAATTATAATACTACGAGTTCACGACGCCGGCTGAAATACGTCCTCCATTGAGCGTGATAACGTCACTCTAGGCTATGATAAAAAAAAAAAACATTTTCCTTCAAATTGTATAGCTTCAACAATTTGCCTAATTTGTTAGAGATGTTTTTGACGGTCTATTTAACAGGTCAGTTTGCTAGCCTCTATTTGTCAAAGTAACAAAAAGTTTCACAATAATAGGTTATTTGACTATTTAATGAGTATACATTTTTTTCAAGGTTACAGTGCTTGGACTATGGACTGACGTTGCATTTTACATGGAAATATGAATTACTTCTCACAGCATATGCAATGTAGGCTACTATTCATAAACGTGTCATAACAGTTTTTTTCGTGTACCATCTCAGTGAGTTAGGCTACTTTATCATCTTTTTCATGCGTAAATTATTATTATAGGCTATACCGTGTAGCTGTCATTCTACAATTCACATAGGTTAATTCAAATAATCACGGTCGATTATGTGGTTAAGAATCACAAAACCAATGACATAGGAAAGAGATTTCACATTCTCCTCGTCACTAGTAGGCTATGTTCAACGCAGTCTCACTCCGAGTTCGTCAAAAATCGACGCTTGTTCAGGGGCTTTTGGCGTTAACTGCTGACGCAAAGCGTCCTTGTGCGACTTCATTCGACGCAGTACCCTAACCCTAAATGCACACGCGGGAGCGCTTTCCCTGGGCGTCAGATATCGCCGTGGAGGGATTACAACCCCCTGCGTCGAATGAAGACGCACAAGGACCCTTTGCGTCAGCAGTTAACGCCGAAAGCCCTGAGACTATGTTGGTATGTTCGGGTTTTCTCTTTGACGTCTTTATTTATTAAGTGTCTTTGAGGCCTTCAGGGGACTATTTCATCTGGTCCCCAAAGTAAAATGAAAGGACGAAAGACACAAATATAAAATATTATATCATATATATCAGGACATTGTGACTTTAAGTGTATCGCAGATGTGTCGGATACCAACACGAGTAGGTCTGCAGACCAGCTTGCGCAAGAAACACATTCAACATCATGGCTAAAATAAGACATTCACAGACAAATAGAGTAAACAGCATCACCAATCTTATTTCACTAAGGTCTGTTATATTAACAATGCAATGATACTGTACTCTTGCAGCATTTAACGAGGGGTGCACACAGGGACATACACATGCAGACAACTTGGCCTAAAACACTTTAACTTGGACCGCGTGGACCATCGGAACAAAACCTCTGGGAAATGTCCTCCGACCCGGGAAGAGGTAAATGAACCAGAACCCGACCCTCCCTCTGTCCTTAAAACATACAACTCCAAATCAATCAGCCATCCATCCGCGGGTGGCATAGCCTATCTGATATAATGTGCAGGTCTACGGGCCCACGAGCCCACAGACCTACAGGCCTCAGGCCTCAGGCCTCCCGCTGGGCGCTTCAGGGAATAAATAGCTGCAGCGGTTCTGCTTAGGCCTAACTCAAATCGAATAACACTATTGCCCATTTCGTTAAATAAAATTTAAAACCACTTATTTAAATCACGTTTTCCTACACCTCCAATGTGTTAACGAACAAGCTAAATTCTAGCTAATTCAAACAAAAACATTTGCCCACACGTAAAGTACAAATACAATCCATATAATTGTCTTTAGGCTATCAGTAATTAATAAATCTACATTTAGCTAATTATTCACTTCCATGTTGTCTCTTCTCTCTTCTTTTTTTCTCTATCTATCTATCTATCTTTCTATCTGTCTGTGTGTATATATATATATATATATATGTGTATGTATATATATATATATATATATATATATATATATATATGTATATATATATATATATGTATATATATATACATATATACTCTCACTCCGAGTATATATATATATATATATATATATATATATATATATATATATATATATATATATATATATATATATATATCCATCAATAGGCTATGTACGGTCTTCTTAGTTTGAATGTGTTCCCAACACCTTGGTGGAGGATAAATGTGCGCGTGTTTCTCCTCTTCGGGTTAGGCCTACTCCGTTTTAATATCCTGCAGATTGATGAAGCTTGGCGGGGAAATTTTTTACACACTCGGCTAGCAGCGTTAATGGCACTCCCCGCCCTAGCCTCGTTTGATGTGGAAATGAAAGCTGGGAAAGGGCCAAGAGAGAGGGAGCGCCTCACTGGGTTAAATTAAAAGGACTGGTTTTCTTCAGAGTCACTGGTGCAGGTCCAAGCGGCTGCTGATGAAACGTCTCTCCCCGTGTTGCATGTTTCAATGTGGCCGGACAAAAGAGTTCTGTTTTTACTAACTCAATATGTCATGATATCTGTAGATACATACATAAACAGAAATTGCACAATACGAGTCAAGGTGATAACATATAGGCATAGGCCTACTTTCCTCGAAAATACAAGTTTACAAAAAAATATTATTTTAATAATATTTTTTTGTGTTTGATATCAAACCTAAAATACCAAATTATAATTGTATGAATCTGCAGTTGTGTGTTTTGGTATTGTGGTTCTATAATATTACCAGCACTATATTCTAACTCTGCCGTGCCGTAGCCAGGTGGATTTCTTCTTACCTAGGGTACCGCTGCTGTCTGTGCCTTTGTACAACTAATAATCCTTCTCCCCTCTCAGGCCCAATGGTTTTTACTCTCATGGTCGGCTTCAGAGTTCAATAACCCAAATCTGATTCACGTACATAAACATGATATTTCATGGAATTAATCTTATAGTAGATGTGGAAGGGTGTATCCATATCTAATACCTGTTACAAATTGTCTATCCACTGGATTAACAAATCCACAGAATATCGTTTGAACCTCATCCCAATGATAAAGGTAGTTCTGTCAGAATAGATGGACTGAAGTGAAAGACTAGAATAAAGTATTTATAAGTTAATCTTAAAGGGTGGTGGTTAGTCTTTAGTATTCACCATAGCAATAACATAGAAGATGTTTCTATTTTAAAGTTTCTTATTGATGCAAGATGTAACTTGGGCATAAGTATCATAAGTATCTCCATAAGGCATAACTCCCACACGTCTGAGTGCGTGTGCATGTGCACAGGTGTGTGCCCGCACAAACACACCTGTAGCCGCCGGCTAACGAGCTAATGAGCTAATGAGGTTCCCCCCCTCCCCAGGTGGGCCCATAGTGATGTGAGTCCCTCCCCCTCCCCCTCCCCCTCCCCCTCCCCCTCCCCCTCCCATAGTGATGTGAGTCCCTCCCCCTCCCCCTCCGCCTCCCCCTCCGCCTCCCCCTCCGCCTCCCCCTCC
>NC_140292.1:11844060-12041560 GCF_964030765.1 Micromesistius poutassou | reverse complement strand
TACTACTACTACTACTGCTACTACTACTGCTACTACTACTACTGCTACTACTACTGCTACTACTACTACTACTACTACTGCTACTACTACTGCTACTACTACTACTACTGCTACTGCTACTACTGCTACTACTACTACTGCTACTACTACTACTACTACTACTGCTACTACTACTGCTACTACTACTACTGCTACTACTACTACTACTGCTACTACTACTACTACTGCTACTACTACTACTACTACTACTGCTACTACTACTGCTACTACTACTACTACTACTACTACTACTACTGCTACTACTACTGCTACTACTACTGCTACTACTACTGCTACTACTACTACTACTACTACTACTGCTACTACTACTGCTACTACTACTACTACTACTACTGCTACTACTACTGCTACTACTACTACTACTACTACTACTACTACCACCACTACTATTACTACTACTATCACTACTAATATACTAATACTATAATACAACCACTAGTACTGCTGCTACTACTGCTACTACTACTACTACTACTATTACTACTGCTACTACTACTACTACTACTACTACTACTACTACCACTACTACTACTACTACTACTACTACTACTACTACTACTACTGCTACTACTACTACTACCACTACTACTACTACTACCACTACTACTACTACTACTACTACTACTACTACCACTACTACTACTGCTGCTATTACTACTATACTACTACTACTGCAATTACTACTACTACTACTACTAATAATAATACTAATACTACTACTACTACTGATACTGAATCTGCTACTACTACTACTACTACTACTACCACCACTACTATTACTACTACTATCACTACTAATATACTAATACTATAATACAACCACTAGTACTGCTGCTACTACTAATACTGCTGCTGCTGCTATACTACTATAGTACTACCTCACCTGTACTAGTACTAGTTGTGGAGCGTGTTCTCCCATCAGGAGGTGTATCATATCGACTCTCTCTCATCCCAGTGCTGCTCCTAGTGACAGCTCTAAAGCAGAGTACTCATTTTGTTGAGTAGAACATGTGCAATGAGAATAATATACTTTGTTCTTTCTTCTACTACTACTACGAATACAAATAATACTATTAGTAACGTTTGGATGCCTGCCTCGTTCTTCATTAGTTCCCAGTTCGGCCGTCACCCCACCAGAGTCGCCCCAGTCAGATTCTCTGGGCTCTACGTACTCCATCAGTGGCTTGCTGGGAATCCCTCCACCGAGCGCTGAAGGGAAGAGAAGCCATGATGACAGTAAGATAAAAACCATTACTGTTCACCCCACAACCTGCCCCAAAGACACAGGCTGAAGTCATGGTTCCCTCGGCCTGACACTGTGATTCACTGTTGGTTTAGTATGGAAGGCCATATGATCCCCTCTTAACTCACTATATCTCACATATTTCCTATCAAACTGGTCCTTTTGTACCCATGATATTACATGATATTACAATGGACCAATGGAGGAAAAACAAAGCATTGTCTAACCTACCTCTCGCCTTCTCCCCCTCTTCTCCCTGCACCCTATCCCTCTCTCTCCACTATCTATCCCTCTCTCTCTCCACTATCTATCCCTCTCTCTCTCCCCACTATCTATCCCTCTCTCTCTCCCCACTATCTATCCCTCTCTCTCTCCACTATCTATCCCTCTCTCTCTCCCCACTATCCATCCCCCTCCCGTCTCCCAGGCGACCAGGAGAGTTGTCGTCACAGTGTGGATTCTCAGGGCAGTGGAGGGGTCCCCAGAAAGCAGATGAGGGGGGACCACTTTTCCTCCGCCCACCAGCACATCGACTGCGGTTTTGATCGCCATGGCTACCACCCAGACTCCTTTGTGTCCACGGCCAGCGGCAAGGCGGAGCAGGTAGCGCTATCGTTTTGATTGGCTAGTGTTGCTAATAAAAGGAAACGAACTGCCGGTGCTAGAAAGACTGTAGAGTGGAAGTGTGAATAAAGACTTATTACAGATTTATTGCATATATTCAGAATAAGTCATTGCGTTAAGTTAAAGTACACTTTAACTTGGTTAAGATGTGCGTAGCTAAATGAGGTGCTCGTGTAGTTATAGTACGGTTACAAAGTGGAACTACCATCAAAATCATCTAATGTCCCTCGATTGTGTGGAACCTGATGATGGTTCCTCCACGTGTTTCCTAACACGTGTTTCAATGACCCCCCCCGTCCAGACGTTGTACCCGCTGGCGCTGCTCAACAGCAGCCTGGAGGAGGCCAAGACGGGCCTGTCCACATCCAGCACAACCATCGGCCGCAACCTGACCACACACCAGGGCTACGCCATGGTCGCTGGTAAGGCTCTAGTGGAGTACTGGGGATGAATGATGAGAGGAAAGTGTCAGTGGCGGCTGCTGGTCTTTCAAAGAGGGGAAGCTCATTTTCGGCCTACATCATATACATTGTCAATTTATGTATATGTAAATTATGCTCTCTGTTCCTTTTCAAGGAAATGCTTGACCAGTGTCCTCTCAATGGCCAGGAGAGCTAGGCTGCTTAAACAGACTTGAGCCACTTTAAACAGGAGAAGCTCCTTTCTACACCTGCAGATTTAGCTCCAATTGTTGCCACTAATGAGAACAGTTTCTAAAGCTGAGGCATTGCACTTTCCAACTCCATGTCTTTAAGGAACACCAAGAAATCACACAGCTTTCCCCTGTCACCCTGCAAGTCCTGATCTGAATACAGGACTTGAAGTTCAGACCTCAGGCTCCCTGAATCAAAGTAATGGCCAACTAGCAAAACTATATTAAACTTGAACGAGGAAATGTGGGAATTATGTTAAACTGAAGCAAGGAATTGGGTGTATAAGTGTATGAAATGTAATATGAAAATTGTCTAGCAATTTCGCCAAGCAAATATCAAGAAATAGGTTGCAGTTCGTCTTTCGACTCGCTTGCAAAATCCGCGATGGGACTGAGGAATGAAGACAGCTCCGGCGACTTTTTATAGTTCAAAATCGCTGTCAATCAAAGGGCAGCTCAGTCTTTCGCAGACCCTCCAATCATCACGCAGAAGCCAAGCGTCCAGGCCAGCCCACGCCTCCATTCACCCCCAGAGACGCTGAGCGTCCGTGGGAGGGACATAATCGCAGCATGCGTGCAATGACCGTCGACTTTCGATGAACTAAAAAAGCTGTTCTATGCAGCCCCATTGAAGTGGATGGACGCTGAGCTTCAACAGGCAAATGCGCTGTGACGCTACGGGAGTGTATGAGAAGGAAATCGAGTCAGTCGACCTGCGATAAGCAGCTGATTCTGAACAAACTCGTCTTTGAGATGGACGTGTTCTAACGCATTTTTAGTCAATGAAATGTTAACACAACAGTATATAGTTGACCATTTAATTTTTGAAATTGTAGGGGAAGCTGAGCTTCCCTTGCAGTCTTAGAGAAATCACCACTGTTGTGTGTGGGTGTGTGTTTGTATGTGTGAGTGTGTGTGTATTAGTTCTTATTGCACGTTATTTTACTTCATGTTTATCCAAACAAGTTCCAGCTTGCTGTTCCTATATCTTTCCAATCATTGTTTCATTTATTTTAATTTGCGACCCCTCCATTTTCATTAAACACAATTTATTTTCATTCCCCCCGCCCCCTCCCTCCCCTCTGCTGGCTGAATGATCTCAGAGCCCTTTCAGCCAATAGCGCTCTGTCTGAAACAGGAAATGTCCCCGGAAGTGACCAGCACAAGCTCCTCCCCCAATATGGCGGCCTCCAACCGGCCGTGGATGGAGCTGCAGGCGCTGCAGGGCCCGGCCTCTGTCAGCTGCAGCAGCTCCACCCACCTCCCCCACCATACCTTCACCTCATTCTCCAATCATGCACCAATGTATGGCCAGTTCAGCAGCCAGCCTCTCATCTCAGGTAACCAGGGGCAACCAGGGGTAACCAGGGGTAACCAGGGCATCTCTGTATCATGGGCGAAGTCTATCATCACTACCAAACATTAAATGTGTTTTTGCTTGTGTGTGTACGTGTGTGTGTGTGTGTGTGTGTGTGTGTGTGTGTGTGTGTGTGTGTGTGTGTGTGTGTGTGTGTGTGTGTGTGTGCGTGTGTGTGTTCCAGGTCGTGACATGACTAACTCCACTCTGCCGGGGTATCCTCCTCACATTCCGTCCTCGGGTCAGACCAGCTTCACTTCGTCAGCAATCAGTGGCATGGTGTCAGGTGGGACCATGTACATACCATCTACACACCATGTACACACCATGTACACACCATGTACACACCATGTACACAGCATCTACACACCATGTACACAGCATGTACACACCATGTACACACCATGTACACAGCATCTACACACCATGTACACACCATCTACACACGCATGTATGTGCATACACACATGTGTGTGTATGTGCGTACATATACATGAGGATGTCAAGTTTATTTTTGCATAACGCTGAACCTTACTTTAAAGCTACACAATGTGAGTTTTTCAAACCACACGACGCTTCAAAGTGTTGTTTTTTCCTCATATCTTCTCCGTAGCCCAACTGATTAAAGGAGAGTGGACGGAGCGTTATTGTTTAGACACACACCTACACCACCTGACTGAAGCTTAGCGCAGGTTTCAACACACCGGGAGGGCCATTGTTCAAAGCAAAAGAGCGAGGACAGAACATAGAGGACATAGAGGTATATATATATATATATATCATAGAGGAACATAGAGGATGGAAACCAAACTGGAGAAGTAAGGACAGCGGTTGGGAAGGAGGTTTATAGATTAACAGACCTACTGAGTTAATGAGTAGTCTGCTGGAGCCACTGAAGTGTGTATCAGACAGCGTGACTGTGTGTGAGTATAGGGGTTTCTGTGTATGTGTGTGTAGGGTATTGTGTGTGTGTGTGTGTGTGTGTGTGTGTGTGTGTGGTGTGTGTGTGTGTGTGTGTGTGTGTGTAGGGTATTGTGTGTGTGTGTGTGTGTGTGTGTGTGGTGTGTGTGTGTGTGTGTGTGTGTGTGTAGGGTATTGTGTGTGTGTGTGTGTGTGTGTGTGTGGGTGTGCGTGTGGTGTGTGTGTGCGTGTGGGTGTGTGTGTAGGGTATTGTGTGTGTGTGTGTGTGTGTGTGTGTGTGTGTGTGTACTAGCCCAGGGGGGTACGGGGAACAGGCTGGGGGTTCCACCCTACTGCCCACACCCCCCATCCAGGCCGCACGTTGTCATGGGAACGGAGAGGTGCCCCTGTAAAGGATGGAGGAGCAGAGCTCAGGGGGGGGGGGAGCGGGGGGTGGGCGGCCGGCGGGGCGGGGTGGGGGGGGGGCGGCGGGGGGGCTCGGACTGTTTACTACATTATCTCAGTAGATAGTAGTAGAGGTGTGTTTGTGTCTGTGGTGTGTATAGGGCTGTGTGGTGTGAGTATCGGAGTGTGTGTGTGTGTGTGTGTGTGTGTGTGTGTGTGTGTGTGTGCGAGTATAGGGGTGTGTGTGTGTGTGTGTGTGTGTGTGTGTGTGTGTGTGTGTGTGTGCGAGTATAGGGGTGTGTGTGTGTGTGTGTGTGTGTGTGTGTGTGTGTGTGTGTGTGTGTATATGTGTGTGTGTGTGTGTGTGTGTGAGTATAAGGGTTTGTGTGTGCATGTGTGTGGTGTGTGTGCGTGTGTCAGTGTAGAGGTGTGTGTGTCTGCTGTGTGTATAGGGGTGTGTTTGTGCTGTGGGTAGGTAATGGTGCGTGTGTGTGTGTGTGTGTGTGTGTGTGTGTGTGTGTGTGTGTGTGTGTGATGGGGTCTGTTTTATTTGAAGCCTGCCCTTCGAAGCGTGAAATGAGGGGGTTTGATTTTCTTCTCCTGGTCGCTCTGAAGCGCTCATACACAATTACTCACAGGAAGGGGGGGGGGCTGGGGGGGGCTGGGGGGGGGCTGGGGGGGCGGGGGGCGGCTGGGGGGGTGGGGGGGGGGATGGGGCTCATCCAGTCAAGATAATTACCAATTAGAGAGTGGATTGTTAAAAAAATATAAAGAAGAATTAAAACTGCGCGCTGTGATGAACGGGACCTCGCGCCGGCTTGCAGCCGCCACTACGAGGTCCCGTTCATCACTGCGCGCAGTTTTAAAAAAAAATCGCGCCGGCTTGCGGCCGCGTCACGTGCCGTCGTAACATGTGTGCTGGCAAGATGTGCACATGTTAGGACCGCACGTGACGCAGCCGCAAGCCGGCACGAGGTCCCGTTCATCACTGCGCGCAGTTTTAAAAAAGCGCAGTTTTAAAAAAAATTCGCAAATTTATGTAATCTGTAGAAGCAGAGGTGCCCTGTGGTGTCCTACTGATTGTTTTGACATTAACATGTAAGACCACATTTAACTGAATTACATGTTGTAACAACTTTAACTAACATTATTAACCCTACATCAATGATCCGATAAATTCCCTAGGAGGAGTTAGTTGAAATACAAGGCGAAAAAGTGAAAGTATTCCATTCAAAATGGCCAACTTTGACAGCACGCCACGGCCATGCCCTTCAATGTACAGTCACAAATAGCACGATTTTGTTTCAGCACCACTTCATGACTGTACTGACCAATTTTGAAGCAGATCCGATAAATTCCCTAGGAGGAGTTAGTTTAATACAAGGCGACGGATTTCAAAAATGGCCAACTTTGACGGCACGCCACGGACACGCCCTTCAACGTACAGTCACAAATAGCACGATTTTGGTTCAGCACCACTTCATGACTGTACTGACCAATTGTGAAGCAGATGCGATAAATTCCCTAGGAGGAGTTCGTTCAAATACAATGCGAAAAAGTGAAATTCCATTCAAAATGGCCAACTTTGACATCACGCCACGGACACGCCCTTCAACGTACAGTCCCAAATAGCACGATTTTGGTTCAGCACCACTTCATGACTGTACTGACCAAATTTGAAGCAGATCCGATAAATTCCCTAGGAGGAGTTAGTTCAAATACAACGCGACGGAATTCAAAAATGGCCAACTTTGACAGCATGCCACGGACACGCCCTTCAACGTACAGTCACAAATAGCACGATTTTGGTTTAGCACCACTTCATGACTGTACTGACCAATTTTGAAGCAAATCCGATAAATTCCCTAGGAGGAGTTCATTCAAATACAAGGCAAAAAAGTGAAAAAAATTCAAAATGGCCGCCAAAAGTGAAAATTAGAAATGCAAATAGCCGACTTCCTGTGGAGTTTGGGGCATGGGTCCAAGAGGCTTTTCTGTAGGTATGGGCACATTGTACGTGAATACTGAGTTTCATACATATTGGTGAAATGTGACGTAGGGGCTGCATTTTAAAGTTCCTGTAGGGGGCGCTACAAAAAATAGAAACACGAATTTTGGTATGTGAGCTATCGGCATCAGTTTACACGTGTCCTGTGAATTTCATATTCATAACTATTACGGTGTCCGCAGAGTGATTTTGAGCCTCTGGCGGCCATGTTGTTTTTTAAATCGACTTAATTTTTGGTGAGCAGTTAGAACTTTGGTACCTAACGGCCATTGAGTTGGTCGTGCTCGAATCAAACATTGCGTCTATGAACTGTGGCTATTTTAGTAACAGGCCACGCCCATTTCGAAGCCACGCCCCATTTGAAAAATTGTTGAATTAATCTTGTTCAGAATTTGATTATGAACAACTTTAGTAGAGAGGTCCAACACCATAGGAGTGCAATTAATGTAGATATGTGCAATTTACTATTTTTGGGGTGAAAAACACACCCCTTTTTGAACTCAATGGCTCATGGGTACTTTGAAATTTATCCTACAGACTAATCCTTATGTCAGATTGAAGATAATGGGCCATAGATGATATGTGCCAAAGGAATTTTGTCAAAGTCGAAAAACCTGGGATCCTTGGGGAATTTACTGTTTTTAACTAAATTCAAAATGGCGGAAAATCTGGCTACCGGAAGTGCTAAGTTAGTATCTGCAAATTTCTCCATTATGAGGATTTGCATATGTGTGCAAAGTTTCATGAGTTTAGGTCCAACCGGTGACGAGTTATGCTTGTGCAAACGTTGAAATTTTGGCATAGTTGGTATAGCGCCACCTAGGGGCGAATGTGAATTTGAGGGCTAGAATATCAAATTTTTCACCTGTCCCACAAAATGCACCAAGAAAAAATGAGTTTTCGAATATGTGCAGGGGGGGAAAAATGCAGTCGAAGACGAGGGAAAATAGGAAGAATAATAATAAACACGAGGATTTCAATAGGGTCCTTGCCAAGTTTGGCTCGGTCCCTAATGAGAAGAAGAGGTCTGATGAGGAACGAAAGAAAGAATGAATGAAAATAGAGAGAAGTACTAAAAAAGGACGAGGGTCCAGAAGAACTAAAGAAAGAAATCACAAAATAGGGTTAGGGTTAGAGAGCAAAAGAGCAGAGCTGGAACCAGTGGGAGCAGAGTGAGGCACTGGGAGGGGCCTGTGGGGATACTGGGACAGTGTGTTGGGTAGAGCCTGTATGCATGGCTAGTGCTGCAAGGGAGGAGCTGCACAGATGAATGGTTTACAGAGCTCACTAACCATCTGGAATGAAACAAACACACACAACATGTCTGTGGTGCGTTAGTGTAGAGGGTGTGTGTGTGTCTGCTGTGTGTATAGGGCTGTGTGTATTAGAATGTGTCTATGTCCCTAAAACACAACTCTTGCAATGTACATCTATACACATAAACCCTGTGTGGTTCTGGTAGAGGCGGCTCTGGTTCTACCTGTGTGGTTCTGGTAGAGGCGGTTCTGGTTCTACCTGTGTGGTTCTGATAGAGGCGGTTCTGGTTCTACCTGTGTGGTTCTGATAGAGGCGGCTCTGGTTCTACCTGTGTGGTTCTGGTAGAGGCGGCTCTGGTTCTACCTGTGTGGTTCTGACAGAGGCGGTTCTGTTGTGGTTGCAGGGGCAGACTACACTACTCAGACCTACAGCCACTCCCCCTACGCCTCCTACAGCGAAGCCTGGAGGTTCAGTAACTCCAGCATACTGGGTGAGTAGCACCACACCGGTAGCAGACACTAACAGTTCATACTGGGTGAGTAGCACCACACCGGTAGCAGACACCAACAGTTCATACTGGGTGAGTAGCACCACACCGGTAGCAGACACCAACAGTTCATACTGGGTGAGTAGCACCACACCGGTAGCAGACACTAACAGTTCATACTGGGTGAGTAGCACCACACCAGGACCACAGTGAACAATGATGGGTGGTTTGGTCACTGATGAGATACACATTCACGGTCAAAAAAACTTTAAAAATACACTGTAAATATTTTTTTCAAAAAAAAGATTTTCTATCTTAGAATTGTTCAGTGGTCCTTAATGGACTTTTAATAAGTGGCAGGTGTTTTCAGGAACTACTGCAATAATCCAATGTCTTAGTCACATGTTATTCTGCCCCCTGGAGCAAACTTTGGTCTAATAACTAACCAGGCTACCGGTACTTATTCCTATGGCACACCCATCAGTAACTAGACAATATTAATACAGCTTGTGGGCAGACTGGTTGCACGTCTCCTTCTGTCTTTGTACATTCAGCTATGGCTTCAAACATTTATGGTTATTAAAAAAGTCTTAGTGAGTAAACAATTACCTACCAAGGGCTCCGTCTTACAGAAATCTATCGATATAGAGTTGAAGGTTTAACTGAGGGCTTTGTTTCCCTCTACAGGCACACCTTATTACTACAGCTCAGCGTCCCGCCCCGCCGCGGCGTCCACTGCTGCTTACGATCACCTCTAGTGTTGAACCTGGACCCTCCACAGCAGGACGGCCAGTGAAGCTCTGACGTGGACCAGGGACGACAAGTGAAGCTCTGACGTGGACCAGGGACGACAAGTGAAGCTCTGACGTGGACCAGAGACAATAAGTGAAGCTCTGACGTGGACCAGGGACAACAAGTGACGCTCTGACGTGGACCAGGGACAACAAGTGACGCTCTGACGTGGACCAGGGACAACAAGTGAAGCTCTGACGTGGACCAGGGACAACAAGTGAAGCTCTGACGTGGACCAGGGACAACAAGTGACGCTCTGACGTGGACCAGGGACAACAAGTGAAGCTCTGATGTGGACCGAGGCAGGAGTGCAGTAAAAAACACTGCATTTGAATATTTAAAACTTTTTGTCAGCGCACCAGCAATGCATTCCATTTGGTTTTCGACCACCGCGCCCCCCTCGTGACTCACTAATATGTTATTTATTTGTCTTTGCTCATTGCCCAGGGTGACTGTGATCCACGTTTACAGCTGAAACACTGGGCTTCATCAGGGAGACGTGGAGATATGTCCTGATCCCTGTGGAGTGCACATTGCCATTGTAATGCTGTTCTGCCAAAGATCTCCACTCTATACAAACTGTTTGGCATTACTGCTCCATGATGGACATGCTGCGATGTGCAAGTTGTATCATTATTATCATTCCACCATTCCAACTTTTGTTTACAGTAGTTTTTATTTATATAGCCTAAAATCTCAAATCATCGTGTTTTCTTCCTAAATCATTGTCTGATTTATTTAGATTAAATTTTTTATACACTGTTGGATAACACATTCATTTGATAAAATAAGAAAAGATATCTTTAATAAACACATATCAAAGCACTGATTCATTAGTTATGTGACGCATTGCAACAAACTGTCCACATTTACCCATAAGAAATATATCTGGCAACGTGTATATATAAAGTAAATGACGTCATCTGGATGTGATGCAGTCCAGATGAGGAGAGGAGCAGGAGGAGCAGAGGAGCAGGAGGAGGAGGAGAGGAGCAGGAGGGGGAGAGGAGCAGGAGGGGGAGAGGAGCAGGAGGGGGAGGAGAGGAGCAGGAGGGGGAGGAGAGGAGCAGGAGGGGGAGGAGAGGAGCAGGAGGGGGAGGAGAGGAGCAGGAGGGGGAGGAGAAGAGCAGGAGGGGGAGCAGAGGAGCAGGAGGAGAGGAGCAGGAGGGGGAGGAGAGGAGCAGGAGGGGGAGGAGAGGAGCAGGAGGCACAGAGGAGCAGGAGGAGCAGAGGAGCAGGAGGAGGAGCAGGAGGAGGAGGAGGAGGAGGAGCAGGAGACTTCAGATCCACCTTTAAAACAACAATGCTTGAAAGACATCTTTTATTTTACTGCTTCAATGATGTTTTTAGAATTTATTGTCATGCTAATGTTTGGTAAAACTGTGACTACTTTTCTTACACTGTTATTAATATCATTAAAGATGTAAATACGCAATTTATAAAATAATTATTTTAAATAAAGCATGACAAATGATTGTGACTCATATTGAAGTGTTGTTTGTAAGCCTGTGCTTGTAAACCTGCAGTTTATTATTATTATTATTATTATGAATAGCCTATTATATTCATATAACTAGTAGTAATAAGTATCATCATTATTTTTTTATTGAAATTGGTAGCTGATGACGACAATATTTTTGGGTTTTAGCTTTCGTGCAAAAGCCGCATAATGACGCATAATTTTGTCAATTCAGCGATTTAAGGAGACCAAGGGCAATGATCCTGAAAACATGGGCATCTGTTTAATTCCTTTTTTATTTTCTGCTTCATGTCGTTTTATTTGCAATAATTCTGGACCCATTTTGTTGCCTCATTACTAAAGCACTTTAACGAGGCCACGGTCCACCACCGCACCGCTCCACCTGGAGACACACCAGCAGCCAGCCCGGGAGGACGGGGGGAGACGGGGGAGGGAGGAGGGAGGGAGGGGGAGAGGGGGAGAGGGACGGGGGGGGGAGAGGGACGGGGGGGGAGAGGGACGGAGGGACGGGGGGACAGAGGACGGGGGGACGGGGGGGAGAGGGGGAGAGGGACGGAGGGGAAGAGGGACGGGGAGGAGAGGGATGGAGGGGGAGACAGGGAGAGGGACGGGGGGGAGAGGGACGGAGGACGGGGGGACGGAGGGACGGGGAGAGAGGGAGGTGATGGATAGGCGGTTGCGCGCTCCACCGCCGAGGTGGCCATTTAAGACCAGAGCAAAGCAAATAGATGAGACTGGTTCAGCCTCATGCTGTGAAGAGAATCTGTATCAATAGCCTAACAGTTATCAAGGGGATCCACGTATAGTGTAGACTATTTGTGGATATATAACAACTCATAATACTAAAATAAATAAAGTGTATAGGCTACAATATAGGCTAACACGATAAGTATAGGCCTATTATATTGAAACATATTTGAAATTAAGCCTAATCATTGTAGGCATTGATGTTCTATAATGAGGACCAATAATAACATTAATACCTTCTCTCATATCGAGCCTACTACTGGAGGGCTGAGGCTGAGGGCCGAGGGCTGAGGGCTGAGGGCTGAGGGCCGAGGGCCGAGGGCTGAGGGCTAAGGGCCGAGGGCTGAGGGCCGAGGGCTGAGGGCTGAGGCTGAGGGCCGAGGGCTGAGGGCTGAGGGCTGAGGGCTGAGGGCTGAGGGCCGAGGGCTGAGGACTGAGGGCTGAGGGCTGAGGCTGAGGGCTGAGGGCTGAGGGCCGAGGGCTGAGGGCTGAGGGCTGAGGCTGAGGGCTGAGGGCTGAGGGCTGAGGGCTGAGGGCTGAGGGCTGAGGGCTGAGGGCTGAGGCTGAGGGCCGAGGGCTGAGGGCTGAGGGCTGAGGGCCGAGGGCTATCCTCCCTCTGACGAGGACTTCTTACTGTTTACTGTCCACAGTCTTTTTATTCTCTCCATCCCTCTTCTCTCTGTTCTTAAATGTCCCCGATGCCGTCATCTTTCCAACCCCTCCCTTTAGTGAAGCCCTTTGTGTGCCACCACACAGCGTCTGGAACCTTCCACAGAGCTGCGAGCCGTTGTCTCGGTCCGGAGGGTCCGCTCCACCTCGGACCCGTGGAGTGAACCCAACGCTTCCTGTTTGATTCTCTGATGAGGATAAAAGCGTTTCTAGATTGGCTGCAGCGCTGATGGGGACAGGCCTGTGTGGGGCCTCACTGTGTTCAGACCAAGGTCAAAACCATCCTCCTGCTGTAGAGCAGGACGCCAACAACACAACAGTTAAACATTAACAACTGTGCTCTGCCAAAGCGACGTGACAAAAGGTTCACAACAGACACAGCTGCATTTATTTGTTCTCTTTTTTTCCCTCCAAATGTTTTGCCAAAGCCATTTGGAGTTTTTTTGAGCAGGAAGCTCCACACAGACTGAAGTGGTTCTGGAGTCCAGAGCACAATACAGTCAGCAGGCCGGAACCGTGAGAGAGAGACAGCCAGAGAGAGAGAGAGAGAGAGAGAGAGAGAGAGAGAGAGAGAGAGAGAGAGACCGCCAGGGAGAGGGGAAGAGAGAGAGAGAGAGAGAGAGAGAGGGAGAGAGAGAGAGAGAGAGAGAGAGAGAGAGAGAGAGAGAGAGACAATGCCAGGGAGAGGGGGAGAGAGAGAGAGAGAGAGAGAGAGGGAGAGAGAGAGAGAGAGAGAGAGAGAGAGACACCGCCAGGGAGAGGGGGAGAGAGAGAGAGAGAGACAGAGAGCGAGAGAGAGAGAGAGAGAGAGAACAGGCAGACAGACAGACAGACCCAGATAGAGAGGGTCTTACAAAGAGAGATATTACACAGACAAGCAAGCTAATTTTAACACACACACACACACACACACACCCACACACACACATTTGAACACAACAGAGATCATGTGATCCCGTACTCCCATATGTATCTGTGTTGTCTCGCAGTGACACTCACACAAAAGACCCTCACCCCAAAACCCACAGTGCAGTTTCATATCTCAATGTGGTTGTGTTTGTGTGTGCGTGTGCACGTGTGTGTGCGTGTGCACGTGTGTGTGTGTGTGCGTGTGTGCATGTGTGTGTGTGTGTGTGTGTTTGTGCGTGTGTGCATGTGTGTGTGTGTGTGTGTGCACGTGTGTGTGTGTGCGTGTGTGCATGTGTGTGTGTGTGTGTGTGTGTTTGTGCGTGTGTGCATGTGTGTGTGTGTGTGTGTGTGTGAAGCCTTTTCCGTGTACGGCGCTCTGGTTGGTCCCGCTCACGTGATCCGGAAAGTTGTCCACTTATCTTGGAGCCGACATAGTGTGTGTGTGTGTGTGTGTGTGTGTGTGTGTGTGTGTGTGTGTGTGTGTGTGTGTGTGTGTGTGTGTGTGTGTGTGTGTGTGTGTGTGTGTGTGTGACGTGATGCCAGTATTTGTCTTTCCAAAAGATCCCGGGAGAACGTGCTTTTTTTGGACAGTGATGGAGGATGAGGATGAGGAGGAGGAGGAAGAGGCACTCGACCGACGGACCGTGTGAACATGGCCCCCCATGCGTCCATTCGTGAATGAAGCACTGATGGTTGTGCCCTGATTATTATTTTCATACGCCTTCTCCAGATCCACAAAACACATGGATGGGCATACTCCCAGGCCCCCTCCAGGATCCTTGCGAGAGTGAAGAGCTGGGGCCTCATGTATTAAGACTTGCGTGGATTTCTTACTAAAACTTTTCGGACGCAGAAATCTGGAAAGATGCTGCGCTCAAAAAAATCCAGATGTATCAATCCTTGCGTAAGCACGATTTCACGCAGATTCTCTTTGTACATCCCAATTAACGTGAAATTGAGCGCACATGCACGAGCCCGTCTCTCCGCCCAGTCTCCCCCCTCATTTAATATGCTAATTCGTATAAATAGGCCTGCAGTAGTGCGCTCGTTAGGAGAAAGGAGAAAATGGAGAAAGGAAGAAAATGCGAGGTGGAGGTGCTGATTTCGGAGGTAGAGGCCAGAAATAAGATCTTGTTTGGCTCTCTTTCCTCCGAAATCAGCACCAAAACAAAACTGGCGTGGGAAAACGTTGCCAAGGCGGTCAATGAGGTTCGGGCGGAAAGCTGAACTGTGGCTGAAATTAAAAAAAAGTGGTCGGACATCAAAGTGGACGTGAAGAAAAAGGTGTCTGCCCGCCGGAGAAGCGTGGATCAGACGGGCAGCGGGGCCGGGAGCTCGCCCTATTCAAGCAAAGGGTGGCTGCTGTGATGGGGGATCGGCTCATTTGTGGCGTGGTCCCGCCAGCCGAGGGGGATTCCGACTTCCAAGAGGATAGCTCTTGGAAATCTGAATCGGCTGATAAGCCAGTCATCATCATGAGCCAAAAAATCATAATAGTCACTGAACACCCGTTCATTTCGAATGCGACCATTCGCAATATCTTCTAACAAGGCCAACACTGCCATTGTCAACCTATCGATTATTGACACATTTTGCGCATGCTTTTATATTCTCATTTATTTGGATGCATGCTGATGATAAGTTGTTCACATACACCCAAGGTGTCAATAATATGTACATAATTCGAAATCGCCCCTCTCTTCACCCAAGAGACCAAATCATCGATCTTCGGCCTAGGGTACTCTGGTACCAGGTACACTCATGAGCATCCTTATGTTTGAACGTGGTGTTTGTTATAGACAGATAGAATTATAATAACAAATGACTGCTCGGGTTCCTCCCCACCACGCCTCTCCAGGTGTCTCCAACATTGCCCACGTTGGTGTTGAAGTCTCCCAGCAGAACTACGAGTCCCCTACTGGAGCCCCATAAAGGACTGCATTCAGGGTCTCCAAGAAGGCTGAGGACTCTGAACTGCTGTTCAGCGCATACGCACAAACAACAATCTGATTGTTCCCCCCCATCCCCCTTAGGCGTAGGGAGGCTCCTTTCTGGTTCCTTTCCCCACAGTGAGGTGACTTTCCAGTTCCCCAGAGCCAGCTTCTGCCGCTCGGGTCTGGTCCGTCGGGACCCCTGACTTTCACTGCCAGACCCCAGCGGGTCTCCCTGTAGGTGGTGGGCCCACAGCACGAAGAGGGGGGGGTGCCACGTTACTTTTTCGGGGCTGTGCCCTGCCGGGCTCCGTGGCAAACCTGCCATGCCACTCTGCCATGGGAGACTAGGAGCACAAGGCTCCAGACAACACAGCCCTCAGGTTCACAGGGACACGCAGACCTCTCCACCACGATAGCCCTAACCCTGATTATTCTAGACCTAATCCTGATTATTCTAGCCCTTACCCTGATTATTCTAGCCCTAACCGTATTCTGTCCCCTCTAATCCAACCAAACCAAATGTCTCACACACTTAACTAAACTGTTGAGTTAGCTTAATCTCAGCCATATTGTTTCTAATATTTAATAATTATCCATGTTTTAAATAACCAGAACATTTAGCTAGTTATTTTGAGTTTATTAATAAACCTTTGATTGCCTACATTATAATTCCATGATCTGCTCTGAACACAAACAATGCAATGTCAGCCCAGCAGAAATCTATTATCTCTGATCCATCCATTATCCATCCCTGATCCATCTCTGATCCATCCATTATTCATCTGTAACATTCAGGATACAAAATTTACTTTAAATAAAATATATATTTATAAATAATAAGTTATCAAAAACCAAGATACAAATGAATGTGTACCGGGCTAATGTAGGTTAGACTCTTGGAGCTGGTGGAGAATTAATGAAACACACGACACAGAACGTTGATAACCGGTGTTGGATTTCAGAGTTCACTTTAACAAATAACAAAAAACACTTGAACTTAATCAAGGAAAATTCCACAATTAAATAAAAGAAAATAGGCCTTCAATTAATAGATTCTTAAGGTGTTCACAATTCTTAAAGTTATTCACAGATAGTCTTAAGGGCACCTTCTACCCTCCTACAACAAAATAAACATTCCCAATTCTATTCATAAATCAATCAACCAAACATAAATCAATGCACCCAACACACATCCCGTACTGCAGTTATTTGATTTGTTGTGTGTGCAGAATGTTTGAAGAAGTCAATTGTTTGCGTAGGTAGGGGACGTCCTACCACAGCAGACAGTCAGGCTGGAGGCCTTCTAAGGGAATTGTTTTGAGAGTCTTTTGAAGTTGCTCCTTTAGCTTGCCCTCTTCTCTGCTCCGGCAATAGGGCCTGACCTGTTTAGATCCATCCATTATCCATCTCTGATCCATCCATTATCGTTCCATTATCCATCCATTATCCATATGTTATCCATCTCTGATCCATCTATTATTGTTCCATTATCCATCTCTTATCCATCCATTATCCATCCATTATCCATATGTTATCCATCTCTGATCCATCCATTATCCATCCCTAGTAGAAATCTCCCTGTCCCCCCGTCCTCCAGTGGGACCTCCAGGTGTCTCCCCTCCAGGTGTCTCCTCTCCAGGTGTCTCCCCTACAGGTGTCTCCCCTCCAGGTGTCTCCCCTCCAGGTGTCTCCCCCTCCAGGTGGGACCTCCAGGTGTCTCCCCTCCAGGTGTCTCCCCGGCCAGTGGGACCTCCAGGTGTCTCCCTCTCCAGGTGTCTCCCCTCCAGGTGTCTCCCCTCCAGGTGTCTCCCCCTCCAGGTGGGACCTCCAGGTGTCTCCCCTCCAGGTGTCTCCCCGGCCAGTGGGACCTCCAGGTGTCTCCCTCTCCAGGTGTCTCCCCTCCAGGTGTCTCCCCCTCCAGGTGTCTCCCCCTCCAGGTGTCTCCCCCTCCAGGTGTCTCCCCCTCCAGGTGGGACCTCCAGGTGTCTCCCCCTCCAGGTGGGACCTCCAGGTGTCTCCCTGAGTTGGTGCTCAGGTTCTGGGGGCGATCAAAGCCACTTTGCTGTACTAATAAAGGTGACATTCTTGTAGAGCTTGTGTCACCTGTACACCCCTTGCTGTTGGTTTCCAATGTTTGGTTTTTTTTGGAAACAACTGTAAATAAAAACTTTCATTTAAGGAGCGAAAATAAATATATATATTTCTGTGCATGATTTACTTTGACCATATCAAAGTATTCAAGCAGTTTGAGGGAAGAAAAGAGCATAAAAGTAAAATAATATTAATAGTGATAATGGTTCAGGACACAACAGAAGCTGCAGCGGTGAGGCTACAGAGGGCTGAGTCCCAACACTGTGGAACAGGGGGCCAGTGTTTCCACAGACCTATTAAACTACACACAGGCCCCGCAGGCAGAGCGGCTACTGAGAGAGGGACATCAAGAGAACACACACACACACACACACACACACACACACACACACACACACACACACACACACACACCCCCCGGGATTGTTTTGACCAAACAGAAGGTGACACACAGTTGACAAGGAAGTGATTCCTATTTTGTGGAAAGACATTTAAGATGTTATAATAAGAGTAGACATATAACATTTACATGTTATAGGACAGCATTTAAATACAACATACAAGCACTAACAATTTAATTAATTTGTTATTTACCATTGCTTACATCCAAATAAACTTTTTTTTCTTCTTTCAGATCATATCATTCATGAGCAGGTAACATGCAGGCCTCATGCTCAGAATTAGGTTGCGAACCCACCTTTGAAATACCCAAACCACTTGACTATTGTTTGACTTCTACAGCTATAGCTATATAAACGTTGTTCTTTAGACAGACATTAGTTGAGATTGGTTATGAGTCTAAATCCCAAATCAAAGATTGGTTTAAGATTCAGAAGATAAGATTGAAAAGATCGCTGTATTGCAAGATCTTTGCATCATAAAAGCCAGGTGTGTGTGTGTGTGTGTGTGTGTGTGTGTGTGTGTGTGTGTGTGTGTGTGTGTGTGTGTGTGTGTGTGTGTGTGTGTGTGTGTGTGTGTGTGTGGAGGGCAAAGCCAGGTCATGCGTTACAAAATGCCCTGAAGCACAGGGACTCAGCTTTACCTTGGCCCTATGAGTGGCTCCTTGTGAAGGATGTGGAGGAGGACTCCAGTCTACGGAGATCTAAAGCCATGTCACGTGTGGGACGCAGGTCCGCCGGGTACAAACCAAATCAAGACTAGGAACATAAAAGGAGGACCAGCATGTTTCCCAGCAGGGTGGACCGCTGAGAGACCGGGGAGAGACATCTCTTAAACCTGCTCATCACCAGGAGGGTCCACCCCCAACGTGAAACAACGTGCTAAAAAGTATTTAAGAAGGGCTTTCAGTAGCCCGTCTTCAGGACATTGAGGTTCAACCATGGCAGACACACGTCCATAACATTTGCCGCTAAAATGACGTGGCCTAACGTCAGTGCAGTCAGATTCTCTAAGTCCTCATGCATTCTTCTCCACATCTTTGACATCGTGACATTTTCCCACAAGGTAACGTGATAGGATAGGAGGTAAGATAGGAGGTAATGTTTTTGACTTATCCACTGGAGCTATTGAAAGATTTTGATGTGCTCAGTTTAAAGAGATTACATGGAATTTTCTGGCACTCGTGGGCTCTTAGTCAACTTAGTTTGATGACGTGGTGTAGCAGCGTGGGCTCTTCATCAGTCTTAGTTTGATGACGTGGTGTAGCAGCGTGGGCTCTTAATCAGTCTTAGTGTGATGACGTGGTGTAGTAGCGTGGACTCACCACAGTGGTTTTCTTCACCATTTCTGGTGAAAATCGAGAGACAAGGTATGAAAAGTATGAACGTTTTATTCAAGTTACGTTTAATCACGTTTATTCACAAAATGTCATTTATTTGCAATGAAATAGCTGCAACTAACATTAGTTAAAGTAACGTTTGCGTCAAATTTCTAAGTTTAGAGGAGTCGATTGCGCAAATAGCCATAGATAACGTTAATGGAGAATTAAGCTGTGGGGTAACATAAGTGGCTGAGCTCTGTTTTATGTCGTCAATACAATTATGCAAAAAATATAATAATTCAGCTGAACGTTGTTATAACGTTATATCATCATATAGAATGTTATTTATCATACATATTTTTATGAATTGTATGTTGTGGCCCTGTGCTGTGGCACCAAGCAGAGCTGCGCTCCAATTTCGTTGTATATTTCTGCTACAATGACAATTAAAGTTCAACTCAATTCATCATAGCACATAGTAGTCAGCTAGATCCATATTAAAATGCAATATTACTAAATAAGGTATTTACTGTATTAATTTGTTTGTAGTTATATTTTATTATATTTTGTAGTTATATTGTTTGTTTGTTTGTATAACTACCCTGCACTGGAGGACATATTCATGGTCTTAAACCAAACCTTTGATTTAATTTTATAAACACAAAAAACATTGTAATAACCATATTATGTAAAGTGTGACGAAAAATCAAATTATAATCCTTTGTGGTATCGTTTTTTTGGGCTAGGTATGACTGAGAGGTAAATGTTCAACATGTGCTTTATTCAGAGACACAAGGCAAGGCAAGGCAAGGCAAGGCAACTTTATTTATATAGCACTTTTCATACACAAGGCAGACTCAAAGTGCTTCACATATAAACATTGTCATACAATAAAAGAAAATAATAGACAAGTAAAAAAAAGTAAAATAGGCCAGACCCCCTATAGCAGGGACCAGACCCCCTATAGCAGGGACCAGACCCCCTATAGCAGGGACCAGACCCCCTATAGCAGGACCAGACCCCCTATAGCAGGGACCAGACCCCCTATAGCAGGGACCCCCCCTATAGCAGGACCAGACCCCCTATAGCAGGGACCAGACCCCCTATAGCAGGGACCAGACCCCCCTATAGCAGGGACCAGACCCCCTATAGCAGGGACCAGACCCCCTATAGCAGGGACCAGACCCCCTATAGCAGGGACCAGACCCCCTATAGCAGGGACCAGACCCCCTATAGCAGGACCAGACCCCCTATAGCAGGGACCAGACCCCCTATAGCAGGGACCAGACCCATCACAGGGAGACATCAGAGGGACGGCCACAGGAAAAAGGACAGGAAGAGCAAGCGGTGCAGAGGGACGAGCAAGAGGAGGAGCAGCGCGTAGGAGGGACGGGATCAAGAGGAGGAGCAGCGCGTAGGAGGGACGGGATCAAGAGGAGGAGCAGCGCGTAGGAGGGACGGGATCAAGAGGAGGAGCAGCTCATAGGAGGGACTGGATCAAGAGGAGGAGCAGCGCGTAGGAGGGACGGGATCAAGAGGAGGAGCAGCGCGTAGGAGGGACGGGATCGGCAGGTGGCACGGCAGGAGTGAGCCGGATACGAGACCAACAGCCAGACCCAGAGGCAGCACACTGGGTTCATGGCACAATGAGAAGTCATTTTTTTTGTACATTTTATAATTGTGCTTTAAAGGTCCCGTGACGTGCCACCAGGTGTGAGTGTGATTAGCCGTTACGAGCCGTTTTGGAAATCGATCTCTCATGACATCACAAGTGGGCGTGGACTGGAGCACACGTTGCTCATCTGTCCGTCAAACATCTGGGTGGACACGCCCACTTGTGATGTCATAAGTGCCAGATTGTCACACTCACACCTGGTGGCATGTCATGGGACCTTTAATAAATATGATATGGTTCCATGCCGCATTGCATATTCAAATGATAGTTAGCGTATGAGTGAGTAAATACAGAAGCAATGTTTTTATACACAGTACAAGACATTCATTTATATATATATAGAAAGAATCTAGATTGTTTTTCAAGTAAAATGTTTCCAAGTTAAACCTTTGTGTAAAATCAGTGTATTTACATTTGCAGGCAGTGTTCATGTGTGGCTGCAAATGGGCATAAAATAAGAGTTGAGTGGATAATGTGTGAACAGCAGCTCATTCAGTTGACCGTTGATTGACGCCGGGGTTGGGAGGGAGGAGGTTGTAGTTTAGGTTCAGCTCTCTTGTAGTGTAGGCCCCATGAGATGAGAAGGAACAACCATCATTTACCATCTCAGAAAATTAAAGACAAGGGCCATACCAGTATTCAATCAGACAGAACACAATCAAACTATAACAGCTGATAGACATATAGTACACATCAGAACTAATATCTTACCGTCTGTTGGATGCTGAAGGACTTGAGTGTGTAGCCTATGGTTTATTTAAAACAACCAACACCATATTCCCTTTAGATAATACAGTTTAAAGTCACCTTTCATCCAGGACCAGTGATTCAATTCCAGGCTCAAAAAAGTGGAGAGGTGATATTCTAATAATTCAGTATTCCTTAGCTATCTGATGGGAAGTCACTGGATGGTGCTACGGTGGAGGACCTGGACAGGCTTTCGAGGTCTCTTGCTAGGAGTGGATGCTCCTCCTGTTTGGTAACTGTACAATGTGAAGAAAGAATATATATAGTCAGCATGTGCCACGAACTGACAATACATTGATAGCAAAAATGAACGAGCACAGGACAATGACGAACTAACAGACAACAGTTCATAACATGCCTCTGAAACCTCAGAGAGCCTGAGGTCCCTACTAGGTGAAACAACTGACAACATTGTGGTGTGTCTGAAGCATAATACAAGCATGATGCTATCACCATATACGATTGTTACACTATCAACATTGAGGATAGCTATAGTTTTCCAACAGTATCAACAAAATGATGTAATTCATGCTATGAATACTGTTAGTAGCCTATGATTATTCCGATAACGTGAGCCAAATGGGTGCTTACCTGTCTAGTAGAACACATGTGAGATTGGCGTCTCTGCAGTCCCAGCGCGACACAATCTTGGGAACGCTGCAGCAATATTTCCCCTCGTACATCTCCTGACAGATGATCTTCTTGTTTGATTCACCCGTACGTCTGCGCTTTACATGGAAAGCTTCGGCAACAGGAGTCGCAGCAAACTGGACTGAATAATCACGATCCATCACGGGTGAGCAATAAAAACACCAGTATGGATAGAGTGGATAGCTATCTAGTTTACCAACTTCCTCACTCTGTTTCTCGTATTTCCCTTAAGTGAGGAGTTAAAGGGAAGAAGCCGCCGTTAACGCGCGACTAATTGCTCGGCCCGTTACCATGTAGGCCTATAAAGAATGAGGCATGTTTGGAAACATTTGGGATAATTAAAGTAGGCCTACCCAACAAAATAAAAATATATAACAGATCTAGTCATCTTTAGATATTTTAATGCGGAAATTTTACATATAATACCTTTAAATTCTCTATAATTAATCTAATGACATCGTGGATGCTGACGGTTTCATGTGTCACATTTCACTAAAGTATGAAAGCACACAGGAGCTTCAGGTCCTGGAGAGGCGACGCTGCTGGAGGAGCACAGAGGAACTAGACGGGGTGAATGGGTCGTCTGATGCGGGACAGAGACAACAGCAGACAAGTAGAGCGTGCAGCGCGGCAGCAGGACGGCCAACAGGGAGCGCTGAGCGCGGAGCCGTGTCAGATGGACGTATTCGATAACTATTTATTCATTATTTCTGGGATTTTTATAGCAAGCGGGCGAGCAGTGGCTGAAACGACGCAGGTGTTCTGTCGGAATTGTCATAACAGAAGAGGGAGGAGGGGGCAAATAAAAAAATGGGGATCAGGATTTACTTTTAGTTTATTGATCGGCTTTTAGAGCTTGTGTGCCGCTTGGGCGAAGCCAGCATAAACAGCACGCTGGACAAGCTTCCCTAACGACCCAAACTTGGATTCTTGCCCTTTTAATTACTCAACCAGGCCTGACTGAGCACAGAAAACCTCCCCGGAGAAGACTACAGACTGGCGGGCCAAGGGGTGGAACGGAAGAGGGGAAAGAAACAAAACAAAACAGGCAGGTTTCTTGTCGCCGATGCCCCCTTCTCCCCAGAGAGTGGTGGTCCTCTGGTGACGCCCCGCTGCTACGACCACTCCTAGTGTCTGAGGGGGGCCGACAGTTGGCTCTCCTTGAAGAAGCGTCCCCGTCAGCGTGCTGGTGGGACGGCCCAGGGACTCTCCTCTAGAACAATCCATGAAACATCCCTCAGACACGCGCGCCGTTATGACGCAAAAGGAAAATAGGAACCTTTGTAAAAACATTTGTTACCCTTCATCGGACGAAACTTCAGATCTTAAAGACTTCCACTCAAGTCAGTCACCAAATAACATTTCGTTTGGGTTAAGCTCCTCCTCTTTTCATACTCACACACAGAGACACCCCAGCGGGGGTCCAGTGACGCCCCCATCCATCAAACTCCAGATAATGTGACGTTATCTCTGTCCACACAGCTACGATTTTGGTGTAAATTGAATTGATTGAATTGAATTGAAGAGGCTCATGATGGTGCCTGCAAACGCCCTCTTTTGAAACCAGGGGCCTCATTTATAAAACTCTGCGTAAAACCCTCCCTAAACATTGCGTATGCCCAAACCCCAGAATCTGCGTACGCACAAAAATATTCAGATCTATAAAACTGTGCGGCGCATACCTCTACGCACTCTTCTCGTTATTACCAACGTGTGTTGAAGTTTGTGCTCGTGCACGAGCGTGCACAAGCGCCATGCTCCTCCCAAGATCGTCCCATAATAGTCCTTAAAAGGTCAATGCTAATTAATCAATGAATATTCCTAGTATATAAGGCGCCTTTGATGACCTATCATTACACGGGAACACACGCGTGTATTACACGCGCTCGCGTCTCATACCCCTCGCTAAATTCTCGAGCAATTCCAAAGCTGCCATATTTTAGCCCGTTAGAATACAGAGGCCAACAGGAGCATTATTTATTGGCCTTGTGCCAATATGATAATTAATTACTATGTCCTATAGGCTCATTTAATGTAGGCCTACATATATATGTATCAGGAAAATTAATAAAACTTAAGTGATACAGTTGGTCTGGCCGAGGATTGTGATTTGAATGGGTTGTAGTGTTTTGAACATAATATTGCCTTAATTCATATTTCATAATGGGTGCTATAAAATTAATAAATAAATCCGAAGTCATAGTATGTGGTGCGCTATGTGCGTTGGGTATCGGGAGGTAGCGTGTTCTTCTTCTTTTGGCGTTATTGGCGGTTTGCAAACCGATATGGTGCATTACCGCCACCAACTTCTTGTTGTCTCCGGAGATCACGGTTTGAAAAACTTTGCGAGACCTTTAGGCCTACTCCAGGGTGAAAGGATGCGTAGAACTGCGCACTCTTTTCCGCAAGGAATTTTTCTATAAATCACGACGTTGGCGGTGAAAGATGCGTACGCACATTTCATCCCTGTTTCCGCAACATTTTCGTGCGCAGAGACCTTAATAAAAAGGCCCCAGGTCCCAGATACGCAAACGATGACGTCATCGCCTCACCCACCAGGTGGCAACGTTAGATTTCCGTCTAATTGGTTTTTGTTTGATATGATTTGTATTATTTTTGTAGCTTTAAATACAGCCCCTTGGTAAATATAATTACTAACTGTACTGCTCAATGTACAAGGTTTAACAACTGCTGTCTTGGGTTTCTCCTCCTGGACCGTATGTTTGTAGACAGCGCAGGCTTGATGCTCCGCCTCCTCTTCTTCTTTTTAGGTGGAGTTCTGTAGCAGAAACAGCGCCACATATAGGCCTGGAACATGTACTGCAGCGTTTCTACAGCTAGATGCGTTTAGCATTGAGGGGGGGAGATTGTTTTCGTAGGTGTGGACATGGCCTTAACGAGACATTGTTCCTCCATACTGGTGAGTAGAGCGAGGGCCCATCCTCAAATAACCTTCCCACCCGACCGCCCCCCCCCCCCCCCCCCCCCCCCTTGTTAAAAGTCAGATGGCTGCAGGTTTTCCAACATCGTGAGGAATAAAACAATGATCCAACCACATATCCAAGACACAGCTGTTTAAAATTGTAGGGATAATGATCCATGTTGCAATGTTTCACCCAGAGCAGACTGTAAACAGTTCAGTAAGTATCAACTATCCTAAATAAGTATCCTACACGCCTACAGGCTCTTAGAGATCACACAGGAAACAGCATTATTTGTCAAAAATATATTGAAATGGAGTAGGTTGCATTGCACTTTTTGGATTCATGAACCAAGATGATAGGTGTACCCCATGAACCCCTGAGGATTAGGGTCTGATGGGGCATGTGGGATCCATCCACCGGGACCTGGCTCAGTTCCACCCTCGAGGATTCATTGGGGGGGGGGGGGGGGGGGTGAAGTGTGACCTCACACCGCAGTGATCGCCTCCATTTTGGAAACATAGGACCAGTGGAAGGTTAGTTATTAAGTTTGTCATATTTTATTGCTCATTGTTTAGAAATGAATCATAAACTGATTTGTCATTATGTGGAGATATTGTTAAGTGTGAAACTGTGTTTCACATGCGAGATGTGGCAAAACAAAGTTTTCATTCGCCTAGGTTTTGGTATATTTACCTCAGTTTAATATTTTACAGTCCTACAACTCTCTGGAGTCCTCTCAATGGTGGAGTATCAGCAAACCAAAAATCCCATGATGCATTCTGATGCACAAGCCAAATATCAAAAGACAAATATCATCCAATCAAACGGCAGCTCCAACGTTTGGGTTAGAACCCAAATGAAGCAATGAAGGCTACCACTGCTTTAAGTGGTGGTAGATAGTAGGCCTAGTATTTATGAGGAGGACTAGTCTGACAGTGGCCACTCTGAAGGAGAACCAGGCCACTGAGGAGCTTACAGCGGGACGCTCTGTATTGTGTATGCTCTGCCTTGCGTTTCCTATTGTCCAACCACATTCCTGCGTTTAATGCTGAACGGGGACATAAACGTGGAATCTGTGTGTGTGTGTGTGTGTGTGTGTGTGTGTGTGTGGTCACCCCTGGCTGACCACTGCTCATCATGCTGCAAGAGAACAAAATGGGGACTGTGCCACTAGAAAGATCACACAAACACACACAAACACACCTACATAGACACATATATACATATAGAGAGGTTATGAATGAATGTCATACTGAACCATACCATCACAAATTTATATTATAGAAATAGATCATAAATATATTTACTGATTATTTTATTGTTAACTAAATTTCTTTATATTTTTCTACTTAAAATGATAAATCTAAAAACTATATTTGTAATATTTTTTTTTATTTTCTATGATTGGAGATGAGGGGTTTAAGGTTATGAAGCCTTCAGTATGAACAACACAGTTGTAACAGGGACAGGTTTATAACAGATGCTCAAAAAATATAAAAATATATAAGCTCTTCAAAAAGCAACAATCAATAAGACAATTTAAAATGTAACAAAATAAAGGCAAATATCTTTCCAACCACACCTTGTACCGTCAAATTCATTTCAAGATATTTCCTATGATACGGCACCCTCTAGTGGTCAAACACGTTACTAGTTACTAACTATTATGAAACCACGTAAACACAACTAAACTATTTAGGTCCACGTTTCAATTTTCGAGTTATTCAAAATAAAATAAAAAAACTAGTTTTTGAGGTTCTCTTTTGTAAAAGTGCAAACCAAGAAGAAATGTATAAAATATGACTAAAATACTTGCATTTCAGAGTCAAACTTACAACGGGGGACAGATGAATCCCATATGCGTCAATCAGACTAGTTCCTAACTAAATGACTGAAGACTACAGTACCCTAAACGCATTGCTACAAAGCAACAACCACTACTCCCTATGGCTCTTGTACAGTTCACTACAGACGCTCAACACTGTTTAAAGTCACTCACAGCTCTTTGTTTCGCAGAGCAATGATATTCCTGCGGCAAGTCCGTCTTTCTGAGACGTTGCGCCTTACTTTGACCACCGGGGGTACCATCTCGAACTCCAGAGAGGGGCTGGAGACTGACTTCTTCATTCCCAGCCCCTCACTCTCCTCCTCGATGTCCTCTAGAAAGTTTCTAAACATGGCTCGGTCCAGAAGTCGGAGTTCTGCGTCGCCCACGGTGGCGCCGTCCAGGAGGTTCAGGCTCCTCCAGGCCTCCAGCACCGACATGTAGCCCTGGTACCGACATTTCTGGTTCAGAGACACGGAGACGGGGTCAGTGCGATGTCCCCATTAACATCTGATAACCAATGATTCAATAGACACATATACTACATGAGAATCATACACATCTGTACACTTCTGTAAACATATCCCATCTTAAGTGGAATTCAAAGATTGTTGTGAAAATGTTCAGATGCTTATTGTGACCAGAAGAACCCCCCCCCCCACACACACACACACACACACAATAAAAAATATATATATATTGAAGGGTCACGTAAACATAACAGTGCTTTAACATCCGTGATCCATTGTGCTATATTCCTGCTAATGTACACATCTTACTAATCTAACACCAACCAATCAACAGGGCACAGATTTGACTATGTTTCAATTGTAAAAGATTTGTTAAACTTGAAAATAAGGTGTTTATTTATGTGACCTCCTAGAAGCAAAATCAAAATGATTTCACTTTATTCAGTGTACCCATATGATGAGATGTGTTTAATTAAATCTCTTGATTTTGACCTCAATAAAACGGTGGCCAAACTAAAGGTTCACTAAGGTAAACTAAAGGTTCACTAAGGTAAACTAAAGGTTCACTAAGGTAAACTAAAGGTTCACTAAGGTAAATATGCCATCACAGAATGAGAACAATTCAGTGCAGGACTACGCTTCACATTCCTGTTTATTGGACTCATATCTTTAACGGACGATGACCCGCCACGAGGGACCCGCTCTTGGACTTCTTCTGTCAGACATTTGCTGTTCCTTTTCTTATTGGCTAAGCCTCGTCCAGACGGCCTCCAGCAGGGAGGGTTCAGGCGGTGCGGTTTGTGCTGGGCTCACGCAGCGCGGGTAAAGGAGCTCGCTTTGCTTTACAGAGCGTATCCTGCATCCCTTTTTTTGCGGCGCATGCATTTTAAATATCACGCAATCACATACATTTTATCGTGGGAAGCCAATATCGTCATCGTGATAAACATTTGATTAATTGTGCAGCCCTAATAAACACACACACACACACAGACTGTTTTACACCAAAACAGATCCAGACTCAGACCCAGACCCACCTCGTGCAGCAGGTACTCCTCCCGGAGGCGCTGCTCCTCCAGGTCGCGGGCCCGGGCCTTGCGGCCGTCCGAGGCGCTCTCCTGCAGGTAGCTCAGGTCCTTATCAAACGACTCCAGCATGCCGGCATGGGAGTGCAGCTGACGCTCCTGGACCAGAACACAGGATCAGACCCACCCAACCCTGACACACAGGGAACCACAGCCACAACCCTGACACACACACAGGGAACCACAGCCACAACCCTGACACACACACAGGGAACCACAGCCACAACCCTGACACACACACAGGGAACCACAGCCACAACCCTGACACACAGGGAACCACAGCCACAACCCTGACACACACACAGGGAACCACAGCCACAACCCTGACACACACACAGGGAACCACAGCCACAACCCTGACACACACACAGGGAACCACAGCCACAACCCTGACACACAGGGAACCACAGCCACAACCCTGACACACAGGGAACCACAGCCACAACCCTGACACACAGGGAACCACAGCCACAACCCTGACACACACACAGGGAACCACAGCCACAACCCTGACACACACACAGGGAACCACAGCCACAACCCTGACACACAGGGAACCACAGCCACAACCCTGACACACAGGGAACCACAACCACAGCCCTGACACACAGGGAACCACAACCACAGCCCTGACACACAGGGAACCACAGCCACAACCCTGACACACAGGGAACCACAACCACAGCCCTGACACACAGGGAACCACAGCCACAACCCTGACACACAGGGAACCACAACCACAGCCCTGACACACAGGGAACCACAGCCACAACCCTGACACACACACAGGGAACCACAGCCACAACCCTGACACACAGGGAACCACAGCCACAACCCTGACACACACACAGGGAACCACAGCCACAACCCTGACACACACACAGGGAACCACAGCCACAACCCTGACACACAGGGAACCACAACCACAACCCTGACACACAGGGAACCACAGCCACAACCCTGACACACACACAGGGAACCACAACCCTGACACACACACAGGGAACCACAGCCACAACCCTGACACACAGGGAACCACAGCCACAACCCTGACACACACACAGGGAACCACAGCCACAACCCTGACACACAGGGAACCACAGCCACAACCCTGACACACACAGGGAGCCAGACATCGACCAGTGTCCATTTTAAACCTTTACAGAAACTTTTTTTCTTTTTTTCAGTTGACTGCTGCGTTAGCCAATGACACGCTTACAGAGGACATCCTCCAGCAACATGATTGGTCAACACTCACATGAGCTTGTCTTTCATCAGACTTTAGATATTTAGGTCAGGCTTGGGAGTCACTGAGCTGCAGCTGCTCCCCAGGAGCCTACAGTTCAGATACAGCGTACGTCGTTAATGAGCAGGTCGGGGCAAGGACATCTTGCTCAAAGGGACGCCTCCGACCTTGGGGTTCAAACCCGGTACCTTGAAGGTGTGCAACCCCCCTAGCGATGTTAACCGTTACCAACACCGTCACAGAGAGCTAGTAAGGCCCAGGTCAGAGAGTGTCCACCACACTGCTGCACCCTGAACGTCCTCTTAACGTGTGCGGCGAGGAGCCTCCCTCACCAGGGTGTGGGCGGACTGCGAGGCGGGCAGGATGGGTCTGGTGAACCTCTTCTGGGAGCCGACGGCGGCCGGGAAGGGCGGCGAGGAGTGGAGCGCCGCCACCAGGTTGATGCGGCAGATCCACGAGCTCATCTCCGCCTTGGACCTGCAGGGAGAGGCGGTGAGCCGGGGCGGTCGAGACCTAGACGGGCGCCTGCATCCGGGGGGGGGGGGGGGGGAGGGGGGGCACTCACGAGGCCTGGAACAGGAACACCCTCCAGTCGGCCGTCTGCAAGCGGAACACGTGCGGCTTCTTGGTGTAGTCGGCCGCCTCCTGGGCCAGGGCGTGGTGCACGCTCACCACCTCCTCCTCACCCTGCATGCCCTTCCTGTAGTCGTCCTGACACACACACACACGCACGCACACGCAGGCACACGCACGCACGCACACGCACACACACACACACACACACACACACACACACACACAGGCACACGCACACACACACACACACACACACACACACACAGGTTCAGGATTTCCACAGCATTAGGACGTGAGTCCCGAGGGGGAAACGAGGGCAGAGCCTCCGGGGCCCACCTTCTGGAAGTAGAGGACCAGGCCCTTGAGCACGCCGTAGAACGTCTTCCAGCTCCTCTTGCCCCACGGAGCTGAAACACACATGGGTGCGGTGACAGTGAAGGCTGTTGTTAATGTTAATGTTAATGTTAATGTTAATGTTAATAACGTGCATACAGGAGGTGTTGGAACGGCCAGCAGAGGGCCCCACAACCCCGCACTTCCAGGAAGAGGAAAAAGACCTTCATTGACTAAGACTTTTTTTAATGAGCATGGTCTATATAATATAAATACTAGGGGTGGGAAATATAATCGATTCTTCGATGCATCGTGATTCTCTCTAGAACGATTCTGTCTCGATGCAGATAAGATAAAATATATATATATATACATACATATATATATATATATATATATATATATATATCAGTGGCGGCTTCTCCAGTGAGGAGAGGGAGGAAGATCCTCCTTAACATTGTTGAGAATAAAAAGTGTAGATTGCCCAGACTACTGTAATGAATTAATGCCCTTAAATATGACTACTTTAATGCCTTTGTATATGTAATGTTTGTTTCCCTGGGTAAAGGGACATTAGCACCCCCTATCGCCTATTGAATATTACTGCGGGGAGGACGTTCCTCCCTCAGCCTCCATTGACTCCCATTCATTTCTGGGGAGCTACTGGTGACCGGTGGATAACATGGGGGTCAATGGGAGAGAGGAGGAAAGTCCTCCTCTGAGTGGGTGGGACTAGCTAAGGAATCTGAATCGCGTCAACGTCTATTCACGAATAGGCTGGAGCCCTGGCTGCGCTATGAACCAATAAGCAGGAGCCCTCGCTGCGCTATGAACCAATAAGCAGGAGCCTGGCTGTGGAGCAGCCCGGAGGGAGGGTTTATCCCCTCAAGTCTCTACTCTCTAGGCTACGAGAACCAACAAACCCGCTCGTATGCCTCGTTTCCACCGAGCGGTGCGGTTCGGTTCGCTTATATTGGCATTTCCACCGCCAAAAGTCCACTGAAATAAACGCGCTGAGTCTACCTATTTTCAGTACTCCACCGTTGGGTTACCAAGCCGTCTGAAAGGGTGGCGAAAACGTGGAGTTACACTCGCCGTTATTCTGAAATCACTTCCTGTTACTATCCCGTTTGGTATGACCAGGTCACTGATATCTTTGCAACATAAACAGCAAGGAGGATTGACTTGATCTATAAATGAAGTCCCTCAATCTTATTTGGCTTAACACCATGACCAACATTCTGAAACATCCATTAACATCCACATTTGTGATATGCATAGTGACACTTGATTAAGTTGATAACCTGCGGGGCTCGCAGCTATTTGAATATATTCAAATACATTGCTTGATATTCAATATCGGTTCAAACTAGATTTTTCTCAAAAGTGACAGCCCTAGTGCGCATTGTCTAAACTAAAGTGTGTTAATTCAGTGTGTATTCCTGCTCCAGCGGTACTCACTGCGCTTGCCGTCGATGTCGGCGTGGGCCTTGCGCTGCAGGAAGCCCTGCTTGAACACGCGGGCCGTCTTGTCGTGGGGGAGGTCCTGGAAGGGGTTGCTCTTGGAGCGCAGCGTGCCCTCATTCAGGTCCTGCTGCATGGACAGCATCTTCAGCTCCTCTCCATCCCTTCAGGAAGACAACGTGTACAATAAGAGTGAAACGCCATGTCAGGTGTACAATAAGAGTGATATGCAGTGTGAGACAATGTGTACAATAAGAGTGATACACCATGTCAGGTGTACAATAAGAGTGATATGCAGTGTGAGACAATGTGTACAATAAGAGTGATACACCATGTCAGGTGTACAATAAGAGTGATACACAGTGTGAGACAATGTGTACAATAAGAGTGATACGCCATGTCAGGTGTACAATAAGAGTGATACGCAGTGTGAGACAATGTGTACAATAAGAGAGATACGCCATGTCAGGTGTACAATAAGAGTGATACGCCATGTCAGGTGTACAATAAGAGTGATACACCATGTCAGGTGTACAATAAGAGAGATACGCCATGTCAGGTGTACAATAAGAGTGATACGCAGTGTGAGACAACGTGTACAATAAGAGTGATACGCCATGTCAGGTGTACAATAAGAGTGATACACCATGTCAGGTGTACAATAAGAGTGATACACCATGTCAGGTGTACAATAAGAGTGATACACCATGTCAGGTGTACAATAAGAGTGATACGCAGTGTGAGACAATGTGTACAATAAGAGTGATACACAGTGTGAGACAATGTGTACAATAAGAGTGATACGCCATGTCAGGTGTACAATAAGAGAGATACGCCATGTCAGGTGTACAATAAGAGTGATACGCAGTGTGAGACAACGTGTACAATAAGAGTGATACGCCATGTCAGGTGTACAATAAGAGTGATACACCATGTCAGGTGTACAATAAGAGAGATACGCCATGTCAGGTGTACAATAAGAGTGATACGCAGTGTGAGACAACGTGTACAATAAGAGTGATACACCATGTCAGGTGTACAATAAGAGTGATACACCATGTCAGGTGTACAATAAGAGTGATACACCATGTCAGGTGTACAATAAGAGTGATACACCATGTCAGGTGTACAATAAGAGTGATACACCATGTCAGGTGTACAATAAGAGTGATACGCAGTGTGAGACAACGTGTACAATAAGAGTGATACGCCATGTCAGGTGTACAATAAGAGTGATACACCATGTCAGGTGTACAATAAGAGTGATACGCCATGTCAGGTGTACAATAAGAGTGATACGCCATGTCAGGTGTACAATAAGAGTGATACACCATGTCAGGTGTACAATAAGAGTGATACGCAGTGTGAGACAATGTGTACAATAAGAGTGATACACCATGTCAGGTGTACAATAAGAGTGATACACCATGTCAGGTGTACAATAAGAGTGATACACCATGTCAGGTGTACAATAAGAGTGATACGCAGTGTGAGACAATGTGTACAATAAGAGTGATACACCATGTCAGGTGTACAATAAGAGTGATACACCATGTCAGGTGTACAATAAGAGAGATACGCCATGTCAGGTGTACAATAAGAGTGATACGCAGTGTGAGACAACGTGTACAATAAGAGTGATACACCATGTCAGGTGTACAATAAGAGTGATACACCATGTCAGGTGTACAATAAGAGTGATACACCATGTCAGGTGTACAATAAGAGTGATACGCAGTGTGAGACAACGTGTACAATAAGAGTGATACGCCATGTCAGGTGTACAATAAGAGTGATACACCATGTCAGGTGTACAATAAGAGTGATACGCCATGTCAGGTGTACAATAAGAGTGATACGCCATGTCAGGTGTACAATAAGAGTGATACACCATGTCAGGTGTACAATAAGAGTGATACGCAGTGTGAGACAATGTGTACAATAAGAGTGATACACCATGTCAGGTGTACAATAAGAGTGATACACCATGTCAGGTGTACAATAAGAGTGATACACCATGTCAGGTGTACAATAAGAGTGATACGCAGTGTGAGACAATGTGTACAATAAGAGTGATACACAGTGTGAGACAATGTGTACAATAAGAGTGATACGCCATGTCAGGTGTACAATAAGAGTGATACACCATGTCAGGTGTACAATAAGAGAGATACGCCATGTCAGGTGTACAATAAGAGTGATACGCAGTGTGAGACAACGTGTACAATAAGAGTGATACGCCATGTCAGGTGTACAATAAGAGTGATACACCATGTCAGGTGTACAATAAGAGAGATACGCCATGTCAGGTGTACAATAAGAGTGATACGCAGTGTGAGACAACGTGTACAATAAGAGTGATACGCCATGTCAGGTGTACAATAAGAGTGATACACCATGTCAGGTGTACAATAAGAGTGATACACCATGTCAGGTGTACAATAAGAGTGATACACCATGTCAGGTGTACAATAAGAGTGATACGCCATGTCAGGTGTACAATAAGAGTGATACACCATGTCAGGTGTACAATAAGAGTGATACACCATGTCAGGTGTACAATAAGAGTGATACACCATGTCAGGTGTACAATAAGAGTGATACGCAGTGTGAGAGGTGCACAATGAGTGATACACCATGTGAATGGTGGACAAAAAGAGTGATATGAGGAATGAGAGATTTGCAATAAGAATGATACTATGTGTGATGTGTACAATAAGAGTGATACAACGTGTGAGAGGTGTACAATAAGAGTAATATGATGCAAGGTGAAATTTACTACCAGCAACAATATTCATAACAATAATAATGATACTAACGCAAAACAATCACTTCCAACAAAATGAATACTACTATCACCAAAAATAACAACTGTTAAGACTACGACTAATAAAAATCATATTCAAAATAATAACTAACAAAATCATAAGATTATATGAAACTTTAAACTTCGAGCATAAAATAATCGGGACAGTTTGGTAACGATCTGATGAATTTGATTTTCAATGAAAATGCTTGCAGCTAGATGATCCGTTTCATAATGGCAGATTCCCAAACTTCAGGGACTGTATTTCACCTGGAGGAACAAATGGTAACTCTGCTCTGCTTGGCAACTGGTGAGAAACCAAAGATCAACGCAGTGATATTCCACTTTTAAGTACCATTTTTGGCTTCTGGTATGCCGCAAATAAGTCAGTGTGTTGTCGTTTATAATGTTTATAACGTTTATATTACTGGGGCAGATTGGTCAATACCTTCTAAAATCACACTCTGGGATTTGGTTAATCCATTGAGACGCCTTCAGCCATCAGAAACAAACCAATTCACACCGCTGTTCTAGGGCAGATTATTTTCACCGCAAAATTTAGATCTGTACTTTCCAGCTACTTACAGAGCCCACTGCAATGGTTCAGCCTTGATGGAGTTGTAGAAGCTCTGAAAGATAATGTGTGGATATAAACACAGGCTTTGATCACACATGAACACTTCCATTGAACTATTTACTGAAAAGCAATAAACGGATGGTAGGTGTTGTACTTTAAGTAGGTCCTTGTTGAAGTTCTGGCCATCATTCATTCCCTCCATGTTGGACACAAAACTGGAGGTGGACATGGCTTTTCCTACGTTCTGTGAACATGGAGGACATGGTGTCACACACGGTTAATAACCATCAAGATAGTAAAATGATTACAGATATTATTAATTGTGGTTATTACAATTTCTAATAATAAGAAAACTAAATCTCTGAATATTGAAGTACTTAGGTTAAGAAGCCTGTTAGTTATATCTAGAGCCCACCTGTCCATGCAAATCAGTGTTGAGGAGCATCATAGCGCAGGTGAGGGTTAGCACTGACCCTACAGATGAACACATGATTAGGGTTAAGAGGAGATGCATGCGCTTGCCTCCAATCACATGGCTTGTGATATCTTGAATGATGAGGATTAATAGTAATATTAATATTGGCCGGTTGTTCACTGACCTGGGGAGGAAGAGACCTCAGGGTTGCATTGGTGGAAGCGAGTAGAGAAATGCTGCAACACTCGCTCTCTCTCCTGGCTCTCCCCCAAGAGAACCACCTCCTTCAGGAAAGACCTGCACCATGGAGACAAGGAGCAACGCTCACCGGCTGGACAGAAAGTTAACATGGAAGTTAACATGTTAACATGGGGTAAGGTTAAGGTAAGGTTAAGGTGACATGGTGTAAGGTTAAGGTAAGGTGATGGTAACATGGTGTAAGGTTAAGGTAAGGTGATGGTAACATGGTGTAAGGTTAAGGTTAAGGTAACATGGTGTAAGGTTAAGGTGATGGTAACATGGTGTAAGGTTAAGGTTAAGGTTAAGGTAACATGGTGTAAGGTTAAGGTGATGGTAACATGGTGTAAGGTTAAGGTAAGGTGATGGTAACATGGTGTAAGGTTAAGGTTAAGGTAACATGGTGTAAGGTTAAGGTGATGGTAACATGCTGTAAGGTTAAGGTAATGTGATGGTAACATGCTGTAAGGTTAAGGTAAGGTGATGGTAACATGGTGTAAGGTTAGGGTAAGGTTAAGGTAACATGGTGTAAGGTTATGGTAAGGTGATGGTAACATGGTGTAAGGTTAAGGTAAGGTGATGGTAACATGGTGTAAGGTTAGGGTAAGGTTAAGGTAACATGGTGTAAGGTTAAGGTAAGGTGATGGTAACATAGTGTAAGGTTACGGTAAGGTGATGGTAACATGGTGTAAGGTTAAGGTAAGGTGATGGTAACATGGTGTAAGGTTAAGGTAAGGTGATGGTACGGTTAAGGTGATGGTAACATGGTGTAAGGTTAAGGTAAGGTGATGGTACGGTTAAGGTGATGGTAACATGGTGTAAGGTTAAGGTAAGGTGATGGTATGGTTAAGGTTATGGTAACATGGTGTAAGGTTAAGGTAAGGTGATGGTAAGGTTAAGGTAACATGGTGTAAGGTTAAGGTAAGGTGATGGTAAGGTTAAGGTGACATGCTGTAAGGTTAAGGTAAGGTTAAGGTGACATGCTGTAAGGTTAAGGTGGCATGGTGTAAGGTTAAGGTAGGGTTAAGGTGACATGCTGTAAGGTTAAGGTAAGGTTAAGGTGACATGCTGTAAGGTTAAGGTGACATGGTGTAAGGTTAAGGTAGGGTTAAGGTGACATGCTTTAAGGTTAAGGTAAGGTTAAGGTGACATGCTGTAAGGTTAAGGTAAGGTTAAGGTGACATGCTGTAAGGTTAAGGTAAGGTTAAGGTAATGCTGTAAGGTTCACCTCAGGGCGTTGTCCAACGTCTGTCTGCTGAAGTCAAAGAAGCACAGGAACTCCTCTCCTACCGCCCTGCTGAAGTCGTCACTGGATCACGGGAAGAAGCATTGTGTTAAACAGTGATGAACTCCCTCCCAGGGTTAAGTTCTCTCATATCATTTCATGTAAAAGCCGAAGCAAGCTGACACGGTGAACGTTACATCAACCATATCCAATGAATACGGAAGTGAAAAGCCCATGTGAAACCTCTTCAAAAAGGGCACTACCATTTTGTACAGATGATGATACATTTAAGCCATTTACCTCGCTATGTTCCCCAATATTCTTCTGTTTATACTATTACTTGTAAACAAGACCTCTAAAACATGTTTACAGCCAGTATCCAAACTGAAGCCCTTCCCCAGCTGCTGGAGGCTAGACTGGACCACTGGCACAAGGCTTCATATAAAGCATGGCTTGGCTGGCAGAGGGTTTAGTGGGCTTAGACCAGGTCACAGGCCTCATATCATGTATTGTTCAGGCTTGCTACATGTACCATTTTACTATGAAGCTTCATAATATCTGTATTCATATCAATCTTGAATCCAGACTATGGACTAGAGCAGAGAGGCGTAGAACCTGGTTCTGCATGTAGAACTAGAACCTGCAGAGCGCTGGGACCTGAACCCCGGGACACGGCCTTACTCTTTGTCCATGTGTCTGACCACGTCCACGCGCTGGACCTCCTCCAGCCGGTACAGCCTCTGGGCCAGGCGCCGGGCCTTCTGCCGGTCCACACCGCCCCCGTTCATCTGCAGCTCCGGCGGCTCGCCGTCGACGGCCGGGGCCCCGGAGCTCACAGAACATCCTGCCTCCTCGTGGGTCCGCTGCGATTGGTCCATGGGTCGCTCCGCTGAAACAGACCCGGCCCCCGGCGCCGTCCCCGGGGGCGGTGGTTCAGCGACACAGTGCTCCGGTCTGTGTGGCTTCGGGACCGGCTCGCGCTCTGAACCACCTTCTAGACGCGGTGGGTTTGACAGAACGCCGGTCGTTTCCATCTCCGTGACGCCACCCTCTCTGGTTTCAGTTTCTCCTCCTCCTCCTCCTAACGCTACTAACACGGCTCCCTCTTCGCGTCGTTCGGACCGTTCCATCTCACCCGTCGTGACCCCGGGCGACGCCTCCTCCTGCTGTGCTTCACCCAACGGGTGGCGCTCCGCCGCGTGTCCCATGTGCTCCAGCTGATCACCCCCTCTGTGTCGGGGTAACTCCGAGGGGCGGGCTTTCAGGCGCTCAGCCGACTGGTCTGACAGATGTGGACTGTTCTCCGAGACCCTCTGCAGAGGGGCAGACGTTCCCCCTCCTGAATCGCTCCCCTGTAAGTGGAACCCTTCTGACGGCTTGTGCCACGGTTCTGTTTCCGTGGCGTCATCGCTGAGCGTTATCTCTGGCCGTTCTTGTACTTCCTCCTTTGCCTCCACGACTTGCTGTTGCATCACACTTGAAAAAAAATCTTGTGAACTCGTAGCTTGTGGATGCGTCCGCCTGGCTTGCCCTGCCGTGTCTGTTAGCATCGGCTCCCCACACGCTTCCCTACAATAAAATACAAACACAGAGAAACACACACGGTGTTGTGAATGTCATTTCAATGTTGAAGAGAGATGGGAAATTGAATTATTAATGGATAAATAAAGGTTGTAGAACACAGAAACTGCATCCCAACCATTTCCAATTTCTCAGGAAAGGTAGTAATCTCTACTCACAGGCCACCCCGACTAGTGCACACAGAACCGGCGGTCTTGGGATGGTCGCACTCCTCATCACATTGATCCCCATCTGCCTCTCCCTCCGCAGAGCTCATGGGGGGCTCCTGGGGCGCGGCCCGGGAGCAGGGGGCCAGTGAGGTCGTGTAGACCAACAACGGCTCTGGTTCCTCAGGAGCCGGGCAGAACACCTCCTCAGGGAACGGCAGGGCGTTAGCAGGAGGAGCGGCAGCAGCCAGTCCTCCTAGCACTACCTCCTTCTCCTCGGTCGCTAAATCTGGAGTCTTTATGGCTTCTGGAGAGAGAGGGAAACAATTAGAGAAGTCAATGTCTTGGGGATCAATTTGAACACAGATCAATTCAAATTAAATCTCCAGACAATGAGTAGACAATATATATCTACACACACATACACATACATACACACATTATGCTACAAACACTCACCGCTAACACACTCTGACGACCGCAGTGCCGGATGTTCCACTTCCTGCATCTCTTGCTCCTCGCCAGCCACGTCATATGACTGCAGATAGCAACAAAAGTAATAAAGCTTAGCCCTAGAGACAACTACCTAGCCCTAGAGACAACTACCTAACCCTAGAGACAACTACCTAGCCCTAGAGACAACTACCTAGCCCTAGAGACAACTACCTAGCCCTAGAGACAACTACCTAGCCCTAGAGACAACTACCTAGCCCTAGAGACAACTACCTAGCCCTAGAGACAACTACCTAACCCTAGAGACAACTACCTAGCCCTAGAGACAACTACCTAACCCTAGAGACAACTACCTAGCCCTAGAGACAACTACCTAGCCCTAGAGACAACTACCTAACCCTAGAGACAACTACCTAGCCCTAGAGACAACTACCTAGCCCTAGAGACAACTACCTAAGTAATATAGGACCATTTGTCATGACACCAATGTATATATATATGTATATATTTTAGTGTTGTCAGTTAAACGCGTTAATAACGGAGTTAACACAAACCTATTTTAACAGCGTCAATTTTCGTTTTTATTTTATATATATATATACTGTATATATATTTTTTTTTTACTCTTTTATTGATGGACAGTGTTACATTGTCTGAGAGATTATTTGCTCCAAGTGAGAATGTTGGTGTGAAATTGAACACTACACTATATGGCAATGTTGTTTTCAATAAAAAAACATTTGCTCAAAGCAAGCCGATCCACTTTTTTAAAATTAGAAAAAAATAATGGGACAAAAAGAAATCAAGGGACATTTAGAATAGATAAAAATGTGCGATTAATTGCGATTAATCACGAGTTAACTATGACATTAATGCGATTAATTGCGATTAAATATTTTAAGCGTTTGACAGCACTAATATATATATGCCCAGCCCTAATATATATTTAAGCAATAGATCACGACAGGCCGTGGTATACGCTCATTATACCACAGTTAAGGGGCGTTGTCCGTCCCGACGCGCAGCGGAGGGGCGGCGACCCCCTTCACTATATATATATATATATATATATACTCTATTATTAGGGCTGGGCCCAGCCCCAGCCCTAATATATATAATATATACAAATTGACGCATTAACGCACACTCTTTTTTTTTTTTTTACTTTGGTTTTGAAAGGTTTTGCCCGCAGGATGTCAACATTCATATCAGAAATAATTGTTGTTTTTAGTTCCACTTTACATTCAATTATACTTGCAGTAAGTGACTGTTTTCAATTCCCAAATCTGTGGCGCTACTTATTTGAATTTAACTCCACTTGTAGTAACTGTTGGTTTTATGGCTGGTTTTATGGTTTTTATTTAAACAATATTTACTAATATAAATACTTATATTTGTTTAATATAACAAAAATTTAATATAACAATTAACTCAATGTAACATTTAGTTGGAGGATGCTTGCAGGTAGGCAAAATAATCCTCAACTAGTTTTGTGGTTTAGGCCTACGTATTTTAAAATATTAATGTCAAATAAATAATAGTCATTTGAATAGTTTGGTGGCACTAACCAGGGTTCCCGCTAGAAAAAAACAGTGCCGGTCAAAGTGACCTGCAGAGGTTTTGTTTTCCGGACATTTTGATGATATGCCGGACAAATATCCTATTATCGCTTCTTAATTAAGTAGCTTAACTTATGACATAATCAGGCTGTATAGAATGCAACATGTTTAATAGCCTAACTTTCAAATAGAAACGTCTGATTCGCAATAACGAGGCCTAGTGTTATCTCATAGCGTATGTGTGTGCGCGAGAATGGCCGTGTGTGCGTGAGTGGCATCATCGAGTGAGTGGACGAGCGAGGAGAGCGAGCGGCAGCGTGTGTGTGTCAAGCTGCTTTCACACCGCCGCGCGGCAACTCTGCGCCTCCGTTCATTTCAGTGAGGGGAGGGCGGCAGAGGGGAGGCGGTTACAGCCGCGGCGGTTGGACCAGGAAGCGGTTGCCGCCCACGTGAACGCGCACAGATTTTGCCAGAATGACCGCTCAGCTTTCCCCGCGTTGAAACTTTGGGCGGCGGCAGCGGCAGCAGCCTCTTCTATAAACGCCTGGCCCTTTCACAGCGCCGTGCGGGTCACCGCCGGCAGCGAGGCGTTGTCAGGGCGTTTGCCGCGCGGCGGTGTGAAAGCAGCTTTAAAAAAGGGTGTGTCGCGATTCTGCCTTCTCACACCACGAGACGGGTTCGGGGCTCGTGGCTCGTGGCTCGTGGTTCGTGGCTCTGAGTGTCGCAACTTTGGTTTTGATACGCATATCGTTACAGCCCTAGTTGGTTTACAATTGTACTAATTAACTGCCTGTTTACAATTCTCAAATCTGTGGTGTTCCGTGAGTTTCATATTCAAATCACACTGAGTGAGTCAGTAAAACTCCCTCAAGATCACTTGGTCTAGTTTTTGCTCATTAGTACATTTGGTATGAATGATAATGTGTCATTCATTTGATAATCTCCTTTAACTTTGATTGGAGTGGATTTAAAATAGAATTTTAAAAGTGTGAAAACTTTTAATGGTTGCCCAGCCCTAATATATATATATATATATATGCACACACCCTGTAGATATGTCCCTACACACAGAACTGACCCAGGCATCAGGGCTATTGAGAGCAAAGGGAGCGCCAGTCGTCTGGTAACATACCCCGGGGGCTCCGTTCTCCAGGTCCAGGCGGCCCCGCTCCAGAGCCGTGCCCGGGGGCCCGCGGCGCTCGGAGCCTTTGGAAGGCCGAAGCGTGGGACTGTCCTCCAGACCGGCCATCACCTCCTCTTCCTCCTCTTCGTCCAGCGGGTCCGGGCGGTCCCCGGGCATGTCCCACAGCACGGTGGCGAAGGAGAGGGCGGCCGAGGTGCGGGTCATGGTGTACACCGGGCAGACCAGCGTCTCCCACGGATCCGCCTCCTCTTCCGCTCTCGCCGGACGACCACCGGGGGGGCGGTCCTCGCCGTGCTCCGATCCCCCGATCCCCGCCCCCTCCGATGGGCCCGCCCCGTTGACCTGCAGAGGGGGCTCGACGGGCTCTGGTTCCTTCTGGAGGTGGGGTTCTCCGTCGTCTGGTAGAGAGGAGGGGCAGCTGGCCTGCTCCATGGGCGCTGGGCTGGGGCGTGCCGTCCAGGGGCTCTAGGCGGAGCGCTGTGGGAATGAGACAGGATCGAGCTGTCAGGGTCGTCTGCTGCCCGCACACATCCCCGATACATCAAGTACAGAACCTCTACAAGGACACTACGGCCAGAAGTAACACAGCCCATTAAGATGAAAGTCATGTGACCCAAACACAAACAATGGGGATCTGTAGGTGACACCATTCTCAAGAGCTTTAGTCTTATTTAAGCGTCTGTTTGAGTAACCTCAACAGCACAGGATGGGGGAAACACTAATGCTCACACCAGAACACTGAGAAAACGTGAAGACACGCACAACACAGGAAGGGGAAAACAAGATTACCTCGCTGCTTAGGCTCCTACAAATGTGAATGTAAAGAAATGCTAGTTAATAGTAGCATAAAAAGGCTAGCTTACACAAGTTTAAAAAAACATCACAACTCTGAAATGTAGTATTACGCACAAATAAACTAACAGAAGCAACAATCCCATGTGGATTGAACTTACCAACGGTAAATCAAATGTATCCAATCTTTAGCGGATCTCTGACTTGTGTCCCACTGTTTGCATTGCGGATATGATGTGCACTTACGTTTTTTTTTAAAGCGCCATGCGTACTTCCTGACATGAACGAAAAAACACTCAAGCAATGTGTGCGTGAGATGACAAGAAGGAACACCAGAAAGAGACAGTGATTGAGACATAGTCTGAGAGGGTGGGGTTTGGAGAGGTTATGTTGCTGAACAGTTAAACTGACTTTCTTGTGGTCGTCATGCTCCAAGGGCACAGTAACTAAGCTGAGAAAATATGACCACACATAAACGTCCAAAGGATAGTATCTACCCTCATGCCTCAAGAAACACCGTTTAGCATGTGTTGACCCTTCTAACCATAACCCTTTCTTCCTATGTATGGTTTAACCATTTCCTCTTTGGATACCACCCTTGTTTCTACATTCATTGTGTATATTTATTATGCTAGTCATGTTTCATAGCTACCAGTCCAAACGGTCTTGACCACATTTCCTGTGTGGGTGCTCACTTCTCACTTGGTAATTATTCATGAAGCAAAAGGGAAAGAATGAGACAAACATGTCTGAAAAAAGGGTCCAAAATGGACTTTGTGGGATTTTAACCTGCCAGAGTAAAAAGACTCAGTTGTGTTTTGATATGAAACCCTGATTTTGTTCTACCATCTGCCACTGGCTGGTGGAACGTTTTCATTTCAGACACTGCTCTGAAAATGGTACCACTGCTGTGTTTAAAGTGTTTGGGAACTAAAATGGGGAAAATGGGGAATGAATCAATTAACTTTATTTCCTATGTAACTATATGCTATATACTATATACCTCAGAATCAACACTTTCACAACTTAGTTATGAGCATAGTGGGTGTCTTGTCTATATTAAGGTATCTTTATTTATGGATTTTTCAATATACAGCATTGCATCTCAATTTTGTCATTAGCCAATTGTCAACAGTTGCAATGAGTGCATTACATTTTCCTAAGCACTTTTTGCTATTTTTAAGTATTTAAAAGATAAAACCATGGAGCCTTGCACAGCAGATCAGTTTAAATACCTTAATACTTTACTTCTTCCCTTTCAGAGGAGTGTGCCACCATGGAGGACACCGACACATTTTAGGCCTGAGGGAACGAGTGGCAATAAACCATTATATACATTGTTAATATTCAGATCTTGAATCAATAAATACTAGAAGTCGGTAAGGTTTAAAGCAACATGGAGAATGAATGTTATAACGATGATGTCCCAAAGCCATTTAGAATATCCTTACATTCCTCACTTTAGTACAGAGTCCTGTGGACTTACCCTCCCGGCTCCAGACAGCAGCAGCATCATGGGATCAGTCTGTTGGTCTTGGTACACATTCCACCACTAAGCTAGGTGTGTGGAGATGGTAAAGCCTTCCTTCTACTGACACACACACACACACACACACACACACACACACACACACACACACACACACATTCAATTTTTTAAATTCTACTTTCACAACTAGCAAGTCACACACAGCTGTTGCTGTTTCCTAGTTTGGGCAGCCCTCCGTCTATAGTGTTCTGCACTGACGCATGGAGAGTGACTAGCTGAGTGTGTGTGTGTGTGTGTGTGTGTGTGTGTGTGTGTGTGTGTGTGTGTGTGTGTGTGTCTGGTTCACTTTTGCTATCTGTTTAGGAAAGATTGCAATTAGACATCTGCTTCCTTCTGTTTCACTGTTACTCTGATCCGCCTGAGGAGAACACAGAAGGGAGGGAGGGGCAAGAGGGGGAAGAGAGCTGAAATGGCAACAAGAAAATGCAAGAAAAGGCTGGTTGTGATCGGGGTGTGGGTGAGCAGACACCTGAGAGGAGGCCGACCCCCCTGTGCTGAAGAGAATCACAAGTCAAGCCAGAGCAGTGGCTCTACCTCATTCCTGAAATTGACACCAAGGATGACGTAGTAAAACCAGAAATCATCCCAGTTCGACTCCTAACCAAGCACTGGGCTCAATAATGTCTTTCTATCTCAAAGAAAGTGAGGAATCTTTTCGGGCACTGCATAGAAGTCAGACCTTCATGCTGAAATACATGCAGATTAGCGATTTTGAAACGCACATAATAAATAAACACTCAGCGGGTGTTTTACTGCGTGTTTAAATGGACAAAAATAATGCGAATTTTGTAAATCTTTAAAATGACGTTAGTAATTTAACGAAATTACCTTCAATTAGCCAGGACTACAAGGCTCGGGCTCGGGTTAGCATCATTGTTTTGGTTTTCCCTCCACGGACCCCGGTCTCGTCGTTGTCTCGGACGCTGATGGACCCTCCAGACCGCAGGGGGCGCTAGGGCCCACGTGACCCACAGGGCGGGCGAGACCAGTGACCCACAGGGGGCGCTAGGGACTAGTGGCCTCACAACGGAGCGCACAACCCGGTGCTGACGTCACTTTATTTTTTTTTAATACATTTTTAAGATTTATTTTATTTTATTTATTTTTTAAGGTTTTATCCTTCTTATTGTAAAGTAAGACGCGAATGTGTTTTTCGTAGGCGGAATCAGGGGAGATAAACGCGCAGCGGCAGAGCGGCTGCAGACCACGGACCACTAGCCGCTGAGGCGTGAACGGAGGCACGGTGACGTAGCTCTGGCTGGCGTGCGAGTTTGACTGACAGGCTGCCTGTCCAGTCCTAGCGCTTGAGGCGGGACTTTTCCCCCGGATTCCGCCGGGCGCCCCCCTGACGTCACTGTCATGCGACCGTGTTCGCTTTGTTTGTTCCGCACACGGAGGCAGCGGCGCGCACACCCCCTCCTGGTCCCCGCCGGCGTGTTTAAGACGCACCGTTGTTTGTTTTGTATGAAACGACGATTGGTCATCATCATGACCACATTTAAAGATCTCAAGATGTTTTTGGAGTCGTCGTTAAATGAGATTTTCAAGGCCACGGTGAACGACATACTGAACTCGGTCGACGAGACCTTGTCGGAGTACCAGGGGAAGATACGACGGATGGAGTACGAAAACGTAGACCTGAGGAGGATGTTGTTCACCAAGAACAGCACCGAGGGTCCGCTAGCAGGTAGTGTTGGAATGAAGATCTCAACACCGATCTTGTTTTAGTTGGCTCCTCTGACCTTTAGTGTCTGCTGCTTTCTAATCATTTCCTTTCATTGTTTTCTCCGAAATATTTTCACATTAATTTAAAATAGACTGTTATAGACGGGTTTTCTTCATCCAATAATTGTTGAATATTTATTTCCACAGACCCAAGTGATGAAGAGTTAGTCGGGTCATGCTCGGCATCAACCAGGAATGCCGTCACCATGACGACCCATCAGGAGCTCTTCAAAATGTCGATACGCAGCAGTGACAAGAAGAGCTCCAGGAGGAGACATAAAGACAAGATGAGAGAAACGAAAGGACCAAACCATTATCCACTGCAGTCTGAAGAAATGCCAGTGGAACCCAACGTGTCTGACGCCACGTTGTCCATCAAGACAGAACCCAACCTGGAGACCGGCAGCGCTGTGGACCTGTCCAAGCCCCCGTCCCCAGTCAACCTGACCATGAGACCCATGAAGCCTGACGCCCCCGGCGTACCTCACGCTAGTCATGACGAATACACAACTCCGTGTTCTGACCGGGACCAGGACTCCAACGGAAGTGAATGCGAGGTCCGAGTCGCTGGGGGCGACGCAGAGGGAGTGAGTGAGATCAACAACGGACATTTCATCAAGGCAGAACTCAACGGGAACGCGCCGTGCAGCGGCGGCGAGGACGAGGACTGTTACCCGGACACAGCAGAACGCCTGACGGATGCTGGGACTGACGCCCACAGGCCGGCCCAGGAGGAGGACAGCCCCGCTGACGCCGTCTCCTCCGCTTCGGACTTCCTGGAGAGCCGCGACAACTTCCTGCACTGCCTCGTGCGCCCGAAGACACTCAACCGCGCCAGCGCCCTCAACGTGCATCTCAAGGCGCATAGTGGCGACGGCAAGAGCCACGTGTGCTGCTTATGCGGCAAACACTTCGGCCGGGCCGACTTGCTCAAGTCGCACAGGCGCACGCACACAGGCGAGCGCCCGTACGGCTGCACCCTCTGCACCAAGACCTACGCCCACCCCAGCCAGCTGCGGATACACAAGCGCGTGCACACGGGCGAGCGCCCGTACTCGTGCGTGTACTGCTGCAAGCGCTTCAACGAGCACAACCAGCTGAAGGTGCACCTGCGGACGCACACGGGCGAGCGGCCGTACGGCTGCGGCGCCTGCGGCAAGACGTTCAGCAACGCCGGCAACCTGCGCATCCACGAGCGCATCCACACCGGGGAGAAGCCCTACTGCTGTGCCCAGTGCGGCAAGCGCTTCAACGGCCTGGGCGACCTCAAGACCCACTACCGCGTGCACACAGGGGAGCGGCCCTACAGCTGCCCGCTGTGCAAGAAGACCTTCAGCCAGGCCGGACACCTCACCATACACACCCGCATGCACACAGGGGAGCGGCCCTACAGCTGCGGAGAGTGTGGCAAGAAGTTCACGGTGGCAAGCAGCCTCAAGCTGCACCTGAGGACACACACCGGGGAGAAGGAGTACAGCTGCTCGTACTGCAGCAAGAGCTTTAGCCGCTCGGGACACCTGAAGAGACACGAGCTGGTGCACACCAAGGACAAGGTGTTCCTGTGCAGCACCTGCGGGAAGACCTACACGGACCAGTCCTCACTCAAGAAACACGTGCGAACGCACAGCGGGCCGGCTGGGGGGGACAGGAGCCCGGCCGGTCAGTGAGAGAGTTACTGTCACACATGGTTTGTCTTCTCCAGTGCTTGTGGAAATGGAGGAACGCTTCTGGTAGTAGTGGGGGGGGGGGGGATCTTCGGTGCTGTGCAATACACTGTCGTCAGATCCTTGCTGTGACTCAAAGGTTCCGCGATATTTATCAATGCAATTAATGTTATTCTACTCTTTGTGGTTCAAATGTTTTGGTCGCTTTCAGCACATTTGATTATTAGATTATCATCCAAAAGGATTGCAGATATTCCATTACAAATGGAAATGAAAGAATTGTAATATATTATATAATATATGTCTTTAATATAGTTTTTGTTGAACAGATTGTTTTACGGGAACATTTGGAAATAAGAAAGACCAGATATTTCACTGATTGGACAAGATGGATTAGAAGCAAAAATGTAAGGTTTGAACAAAAGATGTTCTCTTGATTTGACCAATACGTAGCTGTACATAGCTTTGACTGCACCCCCGTCGGCTGTTAAACTGACTAAGGAAGAATGTATTTTTCGCTGTCATGCTTGAACCAAGATATATTTAAGTTGTATCCGTAGCGATATATCATATTTCGATTGAACAGCCCTTGTTCATTGTTTGTTTGAGTGAGCCATACTGGTACTGCTGAATGTCTGGGTTGGTTTTATAATGTACGTTGTATTTCATGGGTTCCACTAAAGCACTGTTGAGAAAAATGTTTATGATTATAGGGCTACTGCCAATTGGTTAATGTGCCTAAATGTGTATTTAAAATATTTTTTTTCTACTAAGGATTATTGTTTATTTACTTATCTGTGTTCCATGACCTGATTAAAAGTATTAATACAAAACTATTAACTAAGAAGTTTTCATGATTTTCGATATACTATACATACATAATATACATACTTTTATTTCAGAAGAAAAGCAGGTGCCCAAATAACATTTGCATAGCATTTATTTGTATTAAATCGACACAAAAGTGCAAATTATTTTATTACATTTTACTACGTGCTTTCAGAATATTACCACATAATGTCAATGAACACACATATGTCCTTTATTTACAAGTCTCCTAGAGTTTCCTTCATTTCCTCAACTTCTTACACCACGTACCATTATTCCACACACGAGACTGCCACACATTGCGCAACCAACACCCTCACAAGACCAACACCCTCATACTCACACTCCGCTCACGGTTTGAGTGGTGTTGCTGGTGAATATCTGGCTTTTCCTCTTCTGGCAGCACAGAGCCAGGCTCAGCACAAGCTTATCTTTGGACAAGTAGAGCACTGGCTGAATGCTGCTGCTGAAGTCCATCAAGCCAAACGCCAGATAATGAATATAGCACCGGAACACGTCCTTCGTATAGTACGCCCGGAAAGGAAAGAGCGCCACAGGCGGGAAATAGTTGAAGACGATAATGGCCAAAATGATCAGAACCATTTTGAAGGCCCGCTTCTTCACCGGGTGCATCTCATCTCGGCCCGGCCCCGACTGCCTCAGGGCCCAGAGGATGGCCATGTTACAGAACACCATGAAGGCGAAGGTGGCCAGGATGATGACAGTGAACACCTTATCAAAGTCGGGGATGTCCCCCTTGCACTTGGCAGCGGCGTACGCCAGCACCACCAGCCACACTCCTGTTGCCAGGATGGCCCGGTGGCGGCGGTCCTTCAGCTCGGTGAAGGTGATAGGGTGCAGCACTGCCATGTAGCGGTCCAGGCAGATGCAGGCCAGGAACAGCGGAGAGGTGTCCTTGATGCCGTAGAAGAAGCGAAGCACATACCAGGGCACGCTGGACGTGAGGTACACGATGTTGACCAGCTCCAAAGGCGGCGTCAGGCAAAAGAACACGTCCAGCACAGCCAGCTGCTGGATGAAGATGTCAGAGGTGGAAGAGTCCCCCTTGTTCTTGTGGATGAGCCAGAGCACCATGAGGTTGGCCGGGATGCCAAGGAACATGTTGATGAACTGAAGACCCAGGTACCAGATGATGACGGCGGGCATCTCTCGGCAGCTCTCGTACACCGTCTCCTCCACTTCGCTGTCGTTGACCTGTCTCTGGGAGATGAAGAGCATCGTGGAGTTGATGTGGACCAAATCCATGAAGGTAGGAGACATGATGACCTGGTGGCTGCCTCAACAGCAGGCTGTGTCTGTGAGAGAAGAAGGGTTACGCTCACAGAGGGAAACCAACGGGCAGCTAGCGTGTTCCTCGGCAAATGAACTGTAAATGACTTCTTTGGCAGAGATAATCATCATCAGCTACACTTCCGGAGATGTCTTAATAGCCTGTGCTTCTCCATGTACTAAACTGGGGCTTTCTGCTATGAAATAGACACGATTATGAAAGCACAAAGGAGAGAAGTGAACCAAGAGGAAGTCAGTAGTTCATCTATTTCAGATCTCTAAACCAATTCTGTATTTCCACTTTCCAAAAGAAGAATACAGCTCAGCTCTGCATATGAAATACAAGACTTGTTTTGCATTGTTTCATATCCTATCTATGCAAATGTCATATCAGCAGAATTATTTGCATTGGTAATTTATTTAGTCAAAATAAAGTTGTGCAAACACAACTCCACATGGGTCCTCAGTCCATAAGTCCAGTGCCTTCTTAAGTTTACACAAGGTGACTAATATCTAATATCTCATAATCCACACACAATGCAGAAGCAGTGTGTGGATCGCTCTCTCATCTCTCATCGCTCTCTCTCTCTCTCTCTCTCTCTCTCTCTCTCTCTCTATATATATATATATATATATATATATACACATACTATAAATTGTTTTGTCAATGTAGAGTAATTTGTTTACATATATAATAAATACAAAAAATTCAAAGCTTTAATGAAAGCCGAGGTATTATGCCATGCAAAAAAGGGATTTGACACTTGCCTGTTGAGCAGAGTCCACTATTGTCTGGTCCTCTATTGGTTCCACTGTGTTTGTGGCTCCACTGACAACTCATGGTCTAAGAAACGTGTTACCTTCACCTACACCATCAGATATCAGGGACCCTCCACTGATGGATGATCCAACACGCCACTCATCCGGCTCGGCCAATCACAACGCTCCGTGGAGGGGGGGGCAGCCACGCCCCTGCTTGGCCCCCCATGTCTAACAGGCAACACAGTAGAGATGAATGAAGTTCATTGACAACAACTCATATTGATCAATAATGAAGATTTATTGTGTTAAAATGGATTTGGACTGGAAGTAAGAGCACAGGATAACCGGCTTGAATGAAAATAAAATGTGGTTGCAGGTTTTGTAGGACATGTTATGGCACACCATTATCCATTCACTCAGATTGGCAGTGATGCAACAAAGCATCAGAGCCTAATGGAAATTTGGTGGTAAACAACTGATGCAATCAGTTGATCCACATCTGAAATGTCTACGTAACAAAGTGTTACCTGTTACACAAGGCGTCCTTGATTTTGAGATATAGTATCTGGTGGAAGGTGATGTAATAACAGGTGGTAGATAAGGTAGAGACCCCAATCTACACTGGTCAACTTGAAGTGGCTGTCATCGTTTTAAACCAATTTGTATTTTGTAGTCTAAATGTATAATTTGTAATCTATTGTTACATTTTTACAATGTACTGAATGCTGCTAATTCCAGTATTTAAATTATTAGTGAGTGTACATTTATTTTAGTATTTTGTGTCTTTCAGACGGATATAATTAAAAAAGAAATCCCTATATATTTCTCAAAAAACGATGTGTTTTGATATTTCATTTGGTTGTTATCTCTGATTTCCTATATATATATATATATATATATATATATATATATATATATATATATATATATATATATGTGGGTAGTGTTGTTTTTGGGGGCCTGTTTTACTTTTTGTTTTAGTCTAGTCTTTGTGTCAAGCTATAATTTTAGTTTTTATTAGTTTTAGTCACGTTCATACTCCTTTTAGTTGTGTAAAGTTTTAGTCGACTAAAAGTCTGAGCATTTTTGTCTTATTTTAGTCAGAATTGTCCATGACTATTTTTGTCTAGTTTTAGTCGACGAAAACTGATAGTTTTAGTCAAAGATTGTATTTAGCAAAACCCATTTTACAATTCAAACAAGGTTAGGACCCATCTTATTATTATATTATTGTTACCTTATAGACTCAAGAATACATCCATTCCAGAAGACGCTCTGATTGGATCTACAATATATTTATTTTACCAACCAAATATGCTAGAAGTACACACACACATTTAAATTAGGGCTGTACGGTATGGACTAAAATTTATATCACGGTATGATTTGAGGCATAGATGGTAACGGTAGGCCTATTATATCACGGTATGTTCATTTTATATTCTAATTTCGATATAAATGCTTCTGAAGGGGTATAATACTGGTTAGGCAGCTATTACTGTATTTTTGTATTACTAGGAAACATTTCATATAGTACAGAAGTATTTTAAGAACATTTCTTGAGCAAAACTGCAATAGAAAAAAATGCTAAATCTTTTCTTTTTTTTTAAGTTACTTCCAGTATGGATAGTATGGCTTTCTTTCTCCACTTGGTCGCGGACCTTGCCATATAGTTTTGGCATCTCAATTTGGCTGAAGTGTGTGCGTGCAGGTAACGCGTACCGCGATCGAGTGTTTTGACTATCTCTTTAAAGCCCTTTCTATCGACATTTTGAAATGGAACTATGTCCTTACACAGGTAAACAGTGACGGCGTTTGTTATCTCGTTCCACCGCTGGCTTTTTTTGTCGTAAGGACTGGCTTTGGAAAATGCCTGCGGAAGCGATGCAGAGACAGCTTCACGCTACCAGCGTCTGTCTCGTACGGCGAATGAGAGCTCCTGAAGGGACTATTGCGCAGGCTGCGCGCCTGCGTGCTTGCGCAATAGCAGACTGCCTGAGAAGGCAGTATCGCTGTCAAATCGGTCCCTGGGAAAAGTAACGTTGCGCCGAATTGAAAAAGGAACTACGTTTCATTACCATATTTTCAGTAGTTTCGCGTAACTTTACTTTTCACATGAAAAATAAGTTACGTGACGTCTCGTCTCGTTTTCCTCACGTGATAAAGGTTCATTGACGACGATATTTAGTCATAATTTTCGTTGACGAAAGCAACACTAGTGTGTGGGTATATGTTACAGTAGGTTTTGTTTAGCTGAAACATGGTTTCGATTTATTTAAAGGCTGGGAGTGTATGGAGGTAGATTTGTGTCTTTATTATGCAATCAAACAGAATAGGTTTGAGAGCAAAACTTTCCACACTGCAATCAAAAAATAGATTTGAGAGCAAAACTATCGACACTGCAATCAAAAAATGTTTGATTGCAAGTAAAATAAATGTGATTAAAATGTATTAATGGGAATCCAAAAGTTTTGTTTGCAAATCCAAAAGTTTTGTTTGCGAATCCAAAAGTTTTGTTTGCGAATCCAAAAGTTTTGCTTGCGAATCCAAAAGTTTTGTTTGCGAATCCAAAAGTTTTGCTTGCGAATCCAAAAGTTTTGCTTGCTGTTGAGCTGAATCTCGTGGGCGGGACCTACGCCGAAAGATGTAAGACACGTCTCTATTGGCCAGTCTCGATCGGAGTGACAGCTTGGCAACTCCGCTCCCGAGTCCCGCTCGGTCTCATCATGGACTTCAAAACTCCCTCTCTCGTTACTAACTGTGGATGTTGCCAAGCTGTCACTCCGATCGAGACTGGCCAATAGAGACGTGTCTTACATCTTTCGGCGTAGGTCCCGCCCACGAGATTCAGCTCAACAGCAAGCAAAACTTTTGGATTCGCAAGCAAAACTTTTGGATTCGTAAACAAAACTTTTGGATTCGCAAACAAAACTTTTGGATTCCCATTAATACATTTTTAATCACATTTATTTTACTTGCAATAAAACATTTTTTGATTGCAGTGTCGATAGTTTTGCTCTCAAATCTATTTTTTGATTGCAGTGTGGAAAGTTTTGCTCTCAAACCTATTCTGTTTGATTGCATAATAAAGACACAAATCTACCTCCATAGGAGTGCAGAATGTGTTGGTCTCAGGTCAAAGGATATCATGCCCTTAAATGGGAATATTAAACATAACATAATTTGTTTTTGTTGTATTGATTCTGCCATCTTCCCCTCTCTCCCTTTATCGCTTTTCAACTAAAGAAAAAGCGTCAAGACTTGTTAGTTCCTCTAAACTGCTCACACAGACAAGGAACAGAATGACCACAACATCAACTCTTGACAGAATGTGCCACATGCTTTCATATATAGACATATAGACACATTCATTTTTGTACATGTAGGCCTACTGTATTTTTACTAACAGCAGTCCAACTGATAGCTTAAGGAAATCCTGTGCAATAACTGTTGGTACTATGCAAATGAAAAGTAAAGGAATATACATGCATTATAATATATATATTTTGTATGTATTATAATATATGTTATGACATTTGATTATAAAAAACAGACAGCGGAGCGCCATTTTGTCTCATTATTGTAGTTTGTTGGAAACTGTAATACACGTTTGAATGGAGCGCGTAGAGAAGGTTGCATTCACAAGTCAGGTAAACTAGCAAGACAATCACGGGCATACAATCAAACAATCGGAAAAGTAAACACAGGACAGTACTCAGCTTTCCACGTGCTGTAAACATCCCTACTGTACCATGGAGTTCATACAAACATGTGAACATCGTTCCTATTTGTACAATTTAAAAATGTTCCACTTGTGTGTTGTCTGTATAACTGAATTGTTTGTAGCCTAACCCATACCCTCAATGTTTTGTAGCCTATCTCTTACCCTAACCCGTTTATTTATTGGAGCATTAATTGTTATGGGGAACCTTTTAATAAAACTTCAATGCATGAATTTCTTCACAATTTTAAATATTTTGGACCCAAACATGGGCTACACACCAAAGGCTTTCAGAAAGCATTACAAAAGGACGTGAACATGTCACTTTTTTTTTTGTCACAAAGTCACATTTTGTTTTGTTCCTCATGAAGTGAAAAAGCACTTTTCCCTTGTTAATTTAGTTTCTCTAAAATCTTGTCTGTGTGATTGGATCACAGAGTCTCAGAGGGCTTCACATTCTAGCCACAAATCCAATGGACGCACTAGAGTGTGGATTTAATTTAATTCAGAGTGTGGAGCTCTGTCCGAGCAGCGGTGGACTGCTTTTCAGACACTCTTTGTATGCCGCTACGGTGTGTGGATGGTGGAGCTCCGTCTTAGCATCCATTTATTTAATACCGGTGCCCAGATTCCTTAAGTATCTTGCTACAGCGTGGGGCGCATTTCATATGCAATACCGCTCATTATAACTTTCATACACAACACTACTAAAAAAAGTTTCACAAAGTTGCCGTGGGCCGTAACCATAGCAATAACACGCCCCCCTCTTTCCTAGAGGGTATTTTTCTAACTGTAATTGTTTCATTAAGTACCCATATCGGTACTCGGTACCGTACCGTTCCCAATCAGTTGTCTGAGACAAAGTGTAATTGGTGCATCCCTAGATGAGGCCCCAGTGCCTCCCCTGAGCATGTGCACCCGGCCATTCCACTCCCAGAGGAGCGCATCACATGCCTCTCAAACTTTGTCCCGCAAAATCATATTATGTTTAAAAAACAGTTGACCAAAACAGGAAAGCCACCGTTGACATCACGCGTCATTAACAGCCTAGCGACCAAGGAGTCCTTCTGGTTTAGCCTCTACAGCCCTCTGATGTCAGCCTCCCACTCACGGCCGGCGGCCACAGGGTCACCATCTCGGAAAAGTGGGAAAGGCTCCCACACATTCAATGAATACTATGTCATTAGTATCCTCTTTTAAATCCATTCTACGTGCAAACTTCTTTCCTACCTTCTTCACGACTCCACCTCCTTGGTTAAACATGCGTCCTGATCTATTTGATGTCAAAGGACCATGTCTCCATTAAACTAAAGCTGCAGCTATAGTGCCCAAACCTTTAGTACACAGACGACATTCCAGCATAAGGCCTCTTTCTTTTCTTTCATAAAGTAAAGGAATCGACTAAAAGGACTGTCAGGAACATTGAAGCAACTTAACAATACAAATAGACTGAATGAATAATGAAAAATACATTTGCAAAAGTACCTGGAATGAAGATTAAAAAAAAAGAAAAAAAAAGTTAATATTTCACAGCAGTTCACAGCAAACGTCATTCAGCAATAAAAATCTGGTGACGTACACCATTCCAATTAAATTGACCATTTTGCTTTTTTCAATAATAATGATATTATTGGACTCGCAATAATAGATTCAGAAGAGGGATCTCAACCAGTTCCAGGTAGTTAGTCCACCACAGCACGAGGGCTTGAGGTGATGGGGATCCATCCCCAAAGATAACCCCAGACTTTGATGTTTTTTTGGAGAATAAGACGAGTGGTTCAATCTGGGGTATCTTGCGCCGTTGGATGGAGGGGGTGGAGAGGGGGTGGGTGCTGGAGTGGAAAACGACATCTGCATTGCTGTCGACCAATCAGTTGGTGTTGAGAAGTCCTTTAGGTAGTATTGCTTCCATTTTTCAGTCGGAAGATCAGAACACCAAGACCACGTTCATTCCATGGGTGGAATAGCGGTATTCTTTATAGTAAATACGATATCTGCTTGGGGAGTTTGCATGACCATAGTGTCTTTAACTTAGAAGTGTGATTCTAGATGAAGGTTGAATCCATAGTGCTGGTATCAAGCGCCCTGTGAGCACGGGCCTCAAACAGCTGTTTGATCAGTGCACACTTCTCTTGCTCCAGCTGGCTGATTCGGTCGCTCTTCTCCGTCACCTCCTGGACATGAGACAGCACAGGGACAAATCACTCAAGGTTCAAATCAACGCAATGTAGCCTGGCCACTTTATAATTCAGTGGTTCAGTTCAGTGGTTCTCAAGCTTTTTTTACTTTATTTTATTTTTATTATACAGGAAATTATTAAAGATAACAAAGTTACAATTTAAAAAGGCCTGACTCAGTATAAAGCTGATCTCAGCAGGTTCCTGTTCTGCAGCACATATATCAGGAACATAGCACATCAGACATCAGCAGGACAATCACACAGACAACAGACTGAACACACAGTGGTCTAGTAACGCTCTAATGTGTTGAGGGAGACCGTTCCAGACTGTGGTGAAGGTATGCATGAAGGACCTTTGCCCATAGACATTACTGTATGCAGGCACCGGGTGGAGTGCCATGGAAACTGATCTAGTGACACCCACTTGGGGCATGTAATGCGTTGGTGAGAGAGAGAGAGATGAGTGTTTGTGAGGTGCTGTGTTGCAGTTGAAAATAAACTGATAGCGTGACTGTAAATACAATTTTGAAAGGACAAAGCATGTGTGTGAGTGAGTGCAGTGGTGTGTCCATTTTGGAAGATTACTGTGGATCCTTAAAGCTCGGTTGTATGGCCGATGGGTCCAGTCACTTCCTTCCCACAAAGGAAGTTACAGGCAATTGTATTCTCTACCATTTCGTACTGTTTTGCAATATTATTGCTGTTAAAGGACAGATGCTTTCTGGATAAATTAATGTGAAATGATGTTCTTGATGTTGTTCTTTTTATTGTTTGTTACTCTGACCGTTCTGTTTGATATTGTGGAAAGGACGTTAGTGAATGATTCAGAGCATGATGCATTTTAAACGGCATCACTTTTGGTCTTAATTTTTCTTAAAACAATTGTAGCTGAAAATAAACATAGCCAAATTACAACCAATAGCTTCAGTCATTGAGGGCAAAAATAGGCCCAATGATAGATTTTTTTAATTTAGTTTTACAAATCAAGAGTAGGCCTGACATGCAAAGACATGCTGCCCACCAGCTTTCAAAGTACAATGCTGCCACTGGTGGATTTGTATCAATTTTATTCACATAATTATCCCTCTCTGCTATTTTGTAGTTCACCAAAACACCCTGAAACAACTTGATTCTCACATACTTATGCCACCATACGCCACTAACAGTGCAAGCAGGCCAATGGCAACCAAGCGCGCAGTCCTTCCTCCCTCACAAAACCACCAGCCACCACTGGTGTATATATATATACATATATATATATATATATATATATATATATATATATATATATATATATATATATATATATATGTCTTGTACCTGTGTTAGCAGACGGTTCTGCTCTTTCAGCCTCTGGATGGCCTGAGGAGGAGGAGCTTGGGTGCTGGGGGGGTGGGGGCTGGGGGGGTGGGGGCTCTTCTGGACACCAGCAGGAACAAATGGATTCTGACAGAGGAGGAGACAATAAATCAGTATTACTTAAATCTCACATATCAGATTTTAAATTCACGATTTAAAGTCTGATGGCAGATGAGCCTCCCACTTTATTTTGCTTCATATTTGTTTTGACCAATCATGTTTCTGGAGGCGGGATCTATAAGCGTGTAATTGGCTATTAACAGGGAAAATAAAAAATAAGCACTGCTGGACCAGAGGTTCTATAACAGAGTAGGACTGATGGACCAGAGGTTCTGCTATAACCCAGTAGGACTGCTGGACCAGAGGTTCTGTTATAACACAGTAGGACTGCTGGACCAGAGGTTCTGTTATAACACAGTAGGACTGCTGGACCAGAGGTTCTATAACCCAGTAGGACTGCTGGACCAGAGGTTCTATAACCCAGTAGGACTGCTGGACCAGAGGTTCTGCTATAACACAGTAGGACTGCTGGACCAGAGGTTCTGCTAACCCTGGTTTATTGTTTATCAAAAAGTTTTGCTTCGGGGGTACGGCTCTTCGCTGGTTTGAATCAAACCCCACAGATAGAAAACAGGTTGTGCTCTATGAGTGTTCAGAATCGAAGCACTGCAAACTTTGCTTTGGTGTACCACAAGGGTCAGTCCTTGGTCCATTGCTTTTTGCAATCTACATGCTTCCCTTAGGCGACGTTATACGCAGCTTTTGAATTAGCTTCCACTCCTATGCGGATGACACCCAACTCTTTATTCCTGTAGAATCAAGAGACGCAGCCCAGATCCAGAAGGTTGAGTCCTGTCTGGCTGCAGTGATGAGGTGGATGTTACAGAACTTCCTGCAGCTTAACACTGGGAAGACAGAGATGATAATTATCGGCTCAAAACTGAACCAGAGAAAATTGGAGACAGTCTCACTGTGGTTGGATGGCTTGGCAATCCCACAGAGTGCATGTGTCAGAAATCTTGGTGTCCTGTTCGAACCTTTGCTGTGCTTTGACCAACACGTTAGAAGCATAACTAAAATTGCTTTCTTCCACCTGAGAAACATTGCAAAAATCAGACCAATGTTATCTGAAGCAGATGCAGAGATATTGATTCACACATTTATATCATCAAGATTGGATTATTGTAATTCAGTGTTCTCGGGTCTACCTAACTCTACCACGAGAAGTCTACAGCTTGTACAGAATGCAGCAGCTACACTACTGACCGGAACGAGAAAGTTGCACTGCTGCACTGGCTAGCAATAACTTTGAGATCGGATTTTAAGGTGCTACTGCTAACCTATAAAGCCTTGCATGGACGAGCTCCATCCTCCCTGACCTCATCGTTCCTTACAGTCCGTCACGGCCCCTCCGATCTTCGGGAGCTGGCCATGCCAGCTTGCCAGTGTGGGGGCTTGGGTCAGGGGGGTGTGTCACAAATACTTGGCCTGTTAAGCCCTTTGAGACTGTAATGGTGATTAAGGGCAATATAAATACAATTGAATTAAAATTGAATTGAATCAATTAAAGTTTTGCTCTAGATCAGGGATGGGCAACTTTCATGATAAAGAAGGCCACAATTCTTCGTCATCACCATCAGAGGTCCACATGACCACGCTCTTCAACTAATCGAGGGAAGCTACAAAATAATTATTTATAAGAACAAAATATGTGTATATATACGTCTGTATCAGTTGCGGCTGATTCAATTTGTGGGTGGGGCGATGTCGTGGACGGTAGATGTGATTTCCTGTATTCTGGTGCATTTTGGGGGTGGCCATTACCTACAATTCATTCTGATTCATAGCCTATGCATTAATTGAACCAGCATACATTCATTTCATGTTTTCCATGCTGAAATACATTTTAACATGTCTATACTCTCATATTCAGTGCAGTTGTAGTAGTGGCGACTGAAGTTAAAATCTTTCATGACTTAGTTTCTATAGTTTCTAAGAAAACTAGACACATGGGTTTGCCTTTGAATTTGATTAACAGATACTCTGCTTCTCTAGCCTGGAAATCCAGACCCACATCTAGAAAGCTGTAGGGTCTGGCAACGAGTAATGAAAATGGCCCAACTCGAGGGGCGGCTCCAAGCATGCATTTGGATAACACTACGACCAATCAGAAGAATACAAGGAGTGACGTATCCAGAGCCCCATACGAAAAAGCTACCAGCAGAGCTAACCAATAGATAAGATTCTTGCCGTATCCGGTCGGTAAAACTGCAATGCTTTTGGCCCGCCTATATCAGATACACCGATGTGATTGGTTAATGTTCTGGGCTTGGGGAATTGGGGAGTGAGTATATTGCTCGTTCCAAGAATGACTCGCTGAGGAAATTCAAATTGTGCTGTAGCGAGAACTCTGGATTTCCAGGGTAGTGCTTCTCATCTTTCTTGATTAAGTTTTTTATTCCATTTTAAATGATCTGCGGGCCGCCAGTTGCCCGTCCCTAGAGACTTACCCCCTCAGTGCAGGCAATGAGGTCATTAAGGCAGCGATTGACTTCTTGCAGTTTAGGAATCAAAACGTTGATATGACTCGGACTCCCTTCCTGTCAAGAGAGAAAGAAAATAAAACTCAATAAAACTACATCTTTGGTAAATTCGCAGTCTGAATTGTTTGCACAAAATGAGGTGTTATATTTGTATATTTAATCCTAAAAAACATAACATAAAACATAATAGAATTACATAACAAAAATATATAAAAACATGATCTTATATCTAATAATAAAATCTAACAAATACTCTAAACTCACAAAATAAAAAATGACACAGAATACACTAACAGGATGTAAATGAATGAAGCAAACGACAGATACGACGTGCGTACAGTAAACAAACAAAACACTTGTTCCTTGTTGTGTATTTGTGTTCTAATGGGACCACTGCAGGTCACTCAGCAGCGCTCCCACCGTGCTCTGGGCGCTCTGGCCAACCAGCTGCTGTCTCTCGGTGACGCTGTGGATCTGGGTCTGGTACCAGTCCCGGGCGCGCTCCACCTGCTCCAGACCGGCCAGCAGGGAGTCCTTCTCCTGCTCCAGCTCCTTCATCTGCTTCAGCTGGGGGGGGGGGGGGAAGAGAGAGAGAGAGAGAGAGAGAGAGAGAGAGAGAGAGAGAGAGAGAGAGAGAGAGAGAGAGAGAAAAACAAGAACAACAGGTATAAGCCGTTTTCACATATGTCCTCCGTCTTTTCTCTGCATTTGTGGATCAGGAGGTTCGACCGTGAGGGTCATTCACACTTATTCACACTTGACGCCCAATATGCGGACAAATAGAAGAAACGCTGAGCAAGAAAGGCGTCGCGAACGACTGCGTTACCGGAGGAAGAGAGCGTATTTTTTGGCTTCATTTCACATCTAACAAACACTGGGACAAATGTAGTTGATATCTGTGTTAACTGAGAAAACAGGGAGTGGAAGGACGGGACCCTATAATGTTCAGCTAACTGTTGTCAATAATAATTGTTATGAGAGATAGCGCAGGTGTGTGCGCGAGAATGGCGAATGTGTGTATGTTGTATGTGTGAGTGAGTGGACAAGCGAGGAGAGCGAGCGGTAGCGTGTGTCAGTTTAGTAAAGTAATGAACAAGTCCGGTTGTGTCTGTGCAAACGTGTACTGTAAAGTTAGTGAAACTAAGAATAAAGTACCCAGCCTGTCAATCATCGGCGGCCGCTTCATTCCGACCTATAAGCAGACCCACTGCCGGTCAAAGTGAAGGGTGTTACCCCCGAGAGAACATCGGCCCTGGAGGGAACGTCTCCCCTGTGCTCCTCGACTACGGTCTGGGAGCCGACAGCAGGAAAGGTGTAACATAATAAAAACATTTCTATATACGCGTGCAGCTGTGAACTCATGTATTGTAATTTATTGTATGACGTTGTACTTGAGGGTTACGATGAGACCTATCATTTAGCGTTCACCACGAATGACTCTGAAAAGCAGTGCCACATTTAAATGTTTTAAACCATTCAGCGAACAAAAGACAACAGGCTGATTATCAATTAGGGTGCGGGTGCCACTCAATGACATGCAAACATAGACCGAAGTGTCATCAACACGCCGACTCAACTGGTCTGAAATGCCGACATTCTACTGCTCATTCACATATAAGGTAATTAACATTTCCGCCGGCTAAAATACTACCTGAGGGGTAGTCTTTTTTCAGGAGGTCCAACGTCAGGATATGTCATTCACATATACAACGGAGAATAGACGGTTGTATGTGAAAATAGCTATAGAGAGAGGGGTGGGGGGAAGGAACAGCTATGGGTTAGAGAGAGAGATAGAGAGAGAACAGCAGGTATATCTATCTATCTATCTATCTATCTATCTATCTATCTATCTATCTATCTATCTATCGAGAGAGAGAGAGGTATAGAGAGAGGGGTGGAGAGAGAGAGGTGGAGAAGGAGAGGTACAGAGAGAGATGGGTGGAGAGAGAGCGGGGTAGAGAGGTTGGTATTATTGTGAAGTTAGCTCCCATTGCCGTTGGTGTGGAGCCCTGCCCACCACAGGGTGAGTATTGAGAAGGAAGCATGATTCCTTTAAGTAATACCAACCAGCCCCCTGGGCTATCTATATGATCCATGGTTAACTGTATGGTCCATGGTTCACTGTATGGTCCATGGTTCTCTATAATATAATCCATGGTTCTCTATATAATCCATGGTTCACTGTATGGTCCATGGTTCACTGTATGGTCCATGGTTCACTATATGGTCCATGGTTCACTATATGATCCATGGTTCACTATATGATCCATGGTTCTCTGTATGATCCATGGTTCTCTATATGGTCCATGGTTCACTATATAATCCATGGTTCACTATATGGTCCATGATTCACTATATGATCCATGGTTCTCTGTATGGTCCATGGTTCTCTATATGATCCATGGTTCACTATATGGTCCATGGTTCTCTATATAATCCATGGTTCTCTATATAATCCATGGTTCACTATATGGTCCATGGTTCACTATATGGTCCATGGTTCACTATATAATCCATGGTTCACTATATGGTCCATGGTTCACTATATGATCCATGGTTCTCTGTATGATCCATGGTTCTCTGTATGGTCCATGGTTCACTGTATGGTCCATGGTTCACTGTATGGTCCATGATCAGCATTAGATCACACAGATACAAATGGCTGTGAAGTACTGAATAAGTACAAGTACTATGATCCAGTGTAGCGGTGTGTATTGTTGCCTCTCGACCCAAACACACACAATGTCCCAGGAAGCATCGCTCCACTGCCGCCATGGCAACCGCACAGCAACCCAGGAATGGGATAAACACAGTGAGGCCGCTCCAACTATGGCCACCCCCAGTGTGTGTGTGTGTGTGTGTGTGTGTGTGTGTGTGTGTGTGTGTGTGTGTGTGTGTGTGTGTGTGTGTGTCTCTGGCATTGAGCACAAGTTGTGCTGACTGGGCATCTCTCTCTCACTCTCACTGTCTATCTATCTCTCTCACACACACACACACACACACACACACACACACACACACACACACACACACACACACACACACACACACACACACACACACACACACACACACACACACTCCGGCCCCTGGTGTGTCATCTGTCCCTCCACTCATCTCTCCATCCATTCTCTCATGTCCATAGTTATTGGTGACGCCTCACTCGCCCCCTCGTCCACCCGTGATGTTTACAGACGCTGAAGCAGTCGTAGCATATAAGGAAACAATGGTGTGATCCCTGGGGCTGATGTTATGTAACACCAGCTGTACGAGAGGAAGAAGCTTCTTCAGTACTTTTAAGGACAGATATAAGAAGAGAAAGTGAAAGAGTGAGATTCAGAGAGCGAGCGAGCGAGTTTACAGTGAAACAGGGAGGGAGGGGCTTTTGTGTGTGTGTGTGTGTGTGTGTGTGTGTAAACAACAACAAATGTTAGTCTTAAGAGCAACTGTCAAGAGTTAACATTACAGGATGTCCAAGATGTTGGACTACAGACAATGTTCTGAAATAAGATACTATTCTGACTGCCAGGCAAATAAAACAAGTCCGAAATGAAAGTGGGTCAGTACGCCAGACCAGTGCAGAGATTGACCTTATCGCTCACTTCTCTCAATCTCATTAACAAATATTGAAAGATCATCAGTTCAGCCTCAACAACCATGGGTCAACAATCTCTCTCTCTCTCTCTCTCCTATACTTACTCACCCAAAGGAAAAAGTGCAGGGCCTTGCTGCTGTAGAGGCTACTGCTCAGGGGAATGAACACGGTGGTGTAGGCTGCCCAGACAGCTGTCCAGGCTTGGCCGGGCTGGCCAAGCGAGTCCCCTGCTTCTACCAGGCCGCTGGGCCCGACCCGGCTGGCCACCATCAGTCCAGTGACGACTGGGAGGCAGCAGGGAGCCCAGAACCACAACAGGAGCTCAGGACGACGAGAACCCAAGGAATCAATCTCTCTCTCTCTGTCTCTCTGTCTCTCGCTCTCCCTTCCCTCTCTCTCTCTCTCTCTCTCTCTCTCCGGACGAGACAGGAGAGAAGGGAAAGGGAACAGATGGGGGGGAGGGGGCGACGGGGGGGAGCTTAGAGAAAAAATAAAACGAGGAAGGGAACACATAGGATAGAGGGTTGGAGGGAAATGAGGGAACTCGACAGGGACAGAGAGGAAGGACAAAGAGAGAGGGCCGAGTGGCATGAGAGCCAAGGGAGGAGGGGCCACGTGAGGTTGGGGTGGAGAATAGTATATGGTGGTGACCAATAGGAATAGAGGAGCCCTGCACTAAAGGCTAAGGCCTCTGTATTCTGCTTGCATTCTCTGATTCTCCTATTTATATTCGGTTTAGCTACATTGGAACTTCATGACCTGTTCCACACTGCATGGCCAGCTCTGCTCAGCCCATGAAGTTCACTTTAAAAGCCGGTCTGGTTAAAGAGTCGGGCAGCGGCGCTCAGTGGGTAGAGCCATCAGGCTGCGTCCTTACAGCAGACACGGCGTGTCATCCTCTCTCTCACACCGTACGGTCTAGTTCTCACTGGACCTGCCATGAACACACACCTGCTCCACAACACAATACACCATTATTCTGGAGGGGAGAAAAGGACCAAAAGAACTGTGGTATGTAAGTATATGGCCATTGTTTAAACCAGTGTGTGTGTGTGCGCGTGCGCATGTGCGTGTGTGTGTTACCGTTCCGTAGTCCACTCCGGTGGTGATGGTGTGGCGCCGCGGCTCTGTTTGGCTCCGCCCACGGCGCAGTGAGGCCCTTAATCCTTTGGCTGACTCGCTCCGAGATCTGGGGAGCCCCGCCTCCACAGCACCTGCACCAGAGGGGCGGTCACTCATCGGGATGATGCTCCACATCATCTTTAAAGGCTCATCTGTTCTCCACCGTTCTTGTCGCCCCAACCGGATGATATGATGTCAGAGATATCAGGATTGGTCTTGTGCTTTCACAAGAGCAAACAGAACAACTAAGTATTTGTGTGTCAACTAGAATCTACATTTCTATAACATTAATCTTATTTTTTAGCACTTCATTTCAACGTCAAAAGATAAGTTACCAGTTAGGAGCAGGATGTTTTAGTTGTTTTGTAGCATGTTAAGGGTATTCTCATCCACTAGAGAGAGCCATGTTATAGAGCAAGTATAGAGAAATAGTGGAACGGAGCTGATTGTGTGATAATAGGCCATAACTATAAAAGACCCAACTTAGTATTATATAGTTAACATTCTTGTGGTTGGTTTCACCCTAAGACCACAACTGTTAATGTAAACCCCAAGGAGGGTCATTCACAATGTAGTTATACATATGTTCAATCCTTCAAGAAAGGATATTGACTTTGACTGAGCCAACATGGGCTATGTCCCTTCCAAAGTACGCTTCTGTATTTTCAGACAATCTCTGACACGCACAAATATGAACAGAAATTATGACCAACAGCTTTACCGTCAACTATTGTACTCAACTATTGTTCCTCTTAAGTTTTATTCTTTCCTTCTTCTTCTTCTTCTTTATTATTCTCTACAAACTTTGGGACCTATCTCCTTCACCTAGATCAGGGTTTCTCAACGGGGCGGCAGCGCCCCCTGGGGGGCGTTCGTAGAACCTAGGGGGGCGCTGGGAACGAACACGGGGCCGTCACAACTTTGCTTGTGTAGTGGTCATTATTTTGAACTTGAACTTTCATGGTTTTCAAATATTTTCGGTGCAAAAATAGGATAACTGAAATAAAAAGCCTATCTTCATATGGGTTTCTAACCCCTCTATCGTCTCAACTACTTTTTACTTTATGCTCAGTACCGCCATGATCTCTATAGTAACGCCGATAAACAAATCCACCTCATCGCAGCAGCGTGGTGCTTTCCGGAACTATTTCGCCCTCCCCTGACTTCCACTGGTTGGTTTGCGGGACATGCAAAGCAAGCGGTGGATGGGGCATTACACTAAGCAAGCATGAATCTCATCCATATTACATAGTAAGGCAACATAAGACGTGAATAAAGCTCTAAAACTCGTTTCTATTCTATTGTAAACAATAGAATGTGTGCATTACATGTAGACCACTGCAACATCTCTCATTACGTCTGCAAACCGATAAACACTTACTTTCATAAGGGACGCACACCAACCGACACACACGCATTTAACACTCATGTTACAGGCGCTTAACTTGTATAGTAACAAACTACTTTAATTACTATTTGGCTGCAAACTTAAACGTGCTACTCGCCAACTCAGAACGAAGCGGATAAAAGCTGCACATGCGTTGCTAGGCAACGTCACGTAAACAAAGGGAGTCTTTCATGCACATATTGAACCCACGTTCGCGGGTTAACAGTTCAATAACCAATAAAAATGTACACAAGCATTTACGTATTAAATTTCAATAGCTCAATAATAAAACCTTTTAATAAAACTCTGAATACACATTTTCTTGTCCAGAAGAAACCAAAACGGCACAGAAGTTTTTTATTCAAGCAATGTTGGAGTGGAGTTGGTAATGGATATAGCCTACCCACGGGTGTCGCAAATTTCTTTAAAAAAATTAACAATAATAATGGGGGGGGGGGGGGGGGCGCCAGAGGATCAGGGTAAGGTAAGGGGGGCGTTTGCTCAAAAAAGGTTGAGAAACACTGACCTAGAGACTCCATTCCATTCTAATTTTAAAATGTTCAGATTAGCTTGGAATGGCGCGCTTCCTTTCAGATTTTTAAAATATCTTAAACTTTTTAAGATATTCTACTTTTAAAATATTATTTTTTACAATGGAAGTCAATTCTCTGACACTTCAACTACTTTAAACTTGGGCCCAATCTCAATACACCCCTTCGCCCAAACCCTCACCCCTACCCCTTAAGCCTACCCCTTAAGCCTACCCCTTAAAGGACAAGTCTGGTATTTAGTACATTGAGCCCCCTTTCTGGTTTGTCTAGGATGAAGTAGAGTGGTTGACATGGTGGTATTTGGCTCATTTCAATTTCGTCTTTTCGCTCGGTTCTAGCCCTACTGTTGAGACGGAGAACCGAGCGAAAAGACTACAACCAAACGTAAACAGCCTCCCTTTCAGTTTCCGGTCTGGTTTCAATGGGATTTACAAAATGCCAAATAAAACACGACAGAAACTGTATTTCGCTACAATACTTGATTTGGAACATCAACGAACACCACTCGGTGAGTTGCACATTTCTGAAAACGATGTAGCATGTAGCCATTCTGAAGCAGGCAGGGCGATTCTAAATGAGCCAAATACCTGACAGGCCCAATAGTCAACATGTCGGTGTCAACCACTCTATTTCATCCTAGACAAACCAGATAGGGGGTTCAATGTGCTTAATAGCAGAAATGTCCTTTAAGCCTACCCCATAACCCTACCCCTCGCAAATTCTTCCCCTACGAAATGGGACAACCCTTCAAGACCCAGTCACGTCATCAGTAGCCATCGACGGCGTTTACGGGAATAGACGCGACAAGTTTGTTGCCGGTTGTTTTGAGTTTCACAATACCGGCTTCAGCTGTGGTGATTCTGGTGGTGATTGCGTGGGTTTTAAACATATTTTTTGCTGTCTGAGAAATGTGTAAAAGAAAATAAGACTTGTTCAATGCCGCATTTGAAGCCTCGGAATGCTGGTGGATCCGTTTGAGGTATGTAGAATATACTGCAAAAAGTTAGGTCATAGTTAACCTAGCTACACAGGTTGAACGGCTGCGACAGATGTAATTAAGGATGTGTTTGCCTCAATCTCCTCCGCTGTTTCTATATATTTTTTTAAATCAGTGTAGGCTATGCTATGTTCACCCATGGTTAAATAAATGTTCAGGCCTACTAGAAGGATTTCAAGCAACGTTTTATTCACAAAGACTGCAATATTTTTTAGAATGGTGTCATGCACCTGCGCATGAAATGGAAAATCAATCTCTGAGCAATCGATTTCAGCACGTTCTTTCTGGACAGCGCCATTTACGAATCACGTAAGGAGTGCTTCCTAAGAAGACTCCTAAGAGACCGTTCGGGAACCACGCGACCAGGGGCGGACCTTTGAGTCCCAGGTCTTTGGGGAGGTCTGCCAGCGGCTGGCGGTGCACAAGACGAGGACGACGCCGCTCCACCCCCAGAGCGACGGGCTGGGGGAGCGGACACCAGTGGACTCGGTGTTCGGGGCCCCGCCCGAGCCCGAGATTGCCGGGGGTGCGGCTATGGACTATATTTCCGCAGGCTGAGGGATGGCCTGCTGGTGGTCCATGACTACACCCCCCAGGCTCAGGCTGCCTCAGGGTGAGGCAGAAGAGGGGCTACGACACTCCCCCCGAGTGCGCACGCACGTGCGTGCGTGTAACGTAAAAGTTATTAAGTCAATAAGGTCGCATTCAGGTGTTTATTGTGCTCACCATTGGTCTTTTACATGCCTATTTTGTGTGTTTGTATTTATGTCATCTGACTCATCCCATTTTCAGTGTGTTCTTTACACAGACCTTGTGAGGTGTGTGTATGAGAGATAGATGAGAGGTTCCTTGTACATAATCTCATAGTTAATAATAATCATAATAATCAGGTTGCGTTTAGGTGTGTATTCGTGTATTTGCCATTGCAGAAGTATCGGTTTTCTGGCAGTATTCATTTTGGGCGGGTTTTTGGTTGATTGGGCGGTTTTTAGTCTAAAGTTGGTCTGGAAATTGCCAACAGAACAGAACTATGCTATATTGTATCTCAAACGTATTCAAACTTCATCACATTAGCCAATTATTTAACTCTTAATTTTATTTGTTTCCAACCATTTTGTATTTTTTTTAAATGGTGTGCATGTTTACATTGTTTACTCCATTTAGACTCAAATCCCTTCACTTGATTTAAGTCATTTAACATTTCTTTACGTCTTCAACTATGTGGCTTTACTAAAACATATTTTCAAGCTCACTTTGCACTACAGCACTCACCGCATTTTCTGCAGGAAATGAATTTTCTAGTTTTTGCATGTTATACTCCAGCAAAGGTTTGAATGATCCATGATCATAAGAAATTATGCCCAAACCGATCTGTTACACAAAATACAAAATGTTTGTTTTATTAGAAAACCCTCCACCCTAACCCACACGACATCCACAGCAATCCAGCCCAGAACCATTTGTACAACTGACCTTTAGCCCTTCATTGGAATTTCATAGAGCAAAAAGAAGAGGGGAGAGAAGGGGAACAGAGCAAGGCCCAGGGGGAAACTTGCAGATTATGGCTGGGAGAGGGAGGCTCTTAAGAAAGGATTGGCAAGGTTTCACCTCTCTGGTGCTCCAGGGAGTCTGGCCCAGAATGCTGTCAACTGGTCTCCAATGGTCAGGGTTCATGACCACGGTGACAGCACTGTCTGTCTGTCCAGTGTTTCCCATACATAGACCAATGTGTGGCGCTGCACCACAGATTGAACAACGAGCGCCACAAATTGATTCAGCTTTTCTTATTTATTTTAACGCGATTTTTAAGTTTAACTCCGCCAGCCCGTAATCGCACCCCCACCCAGTCAACAATCCTGTCCGCCCGCAACCCAACTCCCCCCCTCCCCGTCAACAATCCTGTCCGCCCCAACCCAACTACCCCCCCCCCCCCCTCCCCGTCAACAATTCCACCCGCGATTATAAGCGTTATAAGCATTATAAGCAGTGGCGGTTTTAGGCACGGGCGAACACATTGCTACCTGGTCTGTGGGAAACACTGCTGTCTGTGTGGGACTCTCTTTCTCTCTGCCATCTTTCTCTCTCTGGCTAACTTTTTCCTGAGTCCAATGGATGCAAGTATCCAAGACTTGTAGGGAATTTTAAAACATTTATTTTGAGGTGATATGGACCCGAAGTGAACTGACAGCTGTCTACTGAAAACATCTTTCTCAATTGCCGCCTGAGTTTGTTGTTGCTGGTGACGTAAAGAGGTCAGCCGGTGGCTCTATTACCACTAGTTGAAATGGGTACAGCGCCACCTATCATACCGGGGCATGACACGCTTCGGCCAATGAATCGATTTACTCACCGCCATGTATAACTGGACAATTGCAGTTGTCAATTGTCCAGTTATACAACAATGCAGTTATACAACAAAAGTGAGCATAGTCGAACTATGGCTTTAATCGGATTAAGCGGTGTGTAAACGTAATGATTGACAGAAAGCGAGCAAGAGATAGGGAGACCGAGAGAGTGGGAAAGAGAGAATGCCAGAAAGAGGGAGAACAAGAAAAAGTCAGTGTGTGTGTGTGTGTGTGTGTGTGTGTGTGTGTGTGTGTGTGTGTGTGTGTGTGTGTGTGTGTGTGTGTGTGTAAAAAGAGGGAAAGAAACAAGAAGAAAGTAAACAACACATCTGTTATAAATATTTTCTTGGGTATTCTCTTCTGCTGTATAAAAAAGTGTAATGTAAATCTACCTCAAGAGAACTCAGGTGAACTCTACCTTCATCTCTCTGACTTTCCTACAAGAGCCTTCAGCTGGTCTAGACCTCATGTGTTGTGTCAGGGTCAGCCATAAGTCCAGGAATCACTCCTCATCAGAGAGTACCTGAGATCTACCTCTTCCACTGTACATCCCAGTGTAGCTCAAACCAAATACCTATTAACCATATGTTTTTGTGTTGCTGCAGATATGTAGTGATGCATGCATTGGATGAGATAATATGACGTTTGGTATTGTAACAGTAGGGCCTAGATAGGCCTGCTACAACACACACATTAACACATATTATCTGAGAAGACTTTCATGAGATACTCACACGTCGTAGATCTTAGGAACTGGGAAGATTCCAGCGCAAGCGAATCAATGGCCCGGACACCACCCGGCTGAGGACCTTGCTTCCCGACATACTGCACGGGTACAGAGACCCGCTCCAGACACCTTCCGGACCTTTCGCAGCCCGCGTCGTACCTCGCTGTCCCGCAGGCAGGGTACCTCCTCCCGTCCTCCGGCCGGGCCCGGCCGTGCAGCGGGGTGGCTCGCTGCTGCTGCTGCGTGTTGGCCACATTGCTCGGCCCCAGAGGCCGAAGTTTGTTATCAATTCGCGTGCCGACATTGCACGTAGAATGCGAGGCGGGTTTTGTCAGTGGAGGAGGCAAATTATGGTTTGGATAAGGCTTTGCGGTCTGGAGAGCCGCCTGTGCCTTAAAGTGATCATTATTATTGTCGGGGTTGAGCATTGAATAGCGCAGGCCCGCTACGAACCTCTGGAAGGTGAGGCAGCCATGTGGCGGAGCCGCCCGCCGCAAGCACTCCAGCACCCCGCCGGGCAGGTCCTGTGTGTCTGCGCCCTGCCACCGGCCCTCGATCTCTGATATGTGGACAAAACCTCTCCTTCCGTCATCTAGGATATCAAAAAGTGTCCTCAGGCTGAGCAGGAAGGCTTTCGGTAAGCCGTCGGTTGAATAGTCACTTTCTTTAGGTTGCATTCTGACACTTTTAAAACTGCCAGACCGGCCCTGAAACCCTGGTTTTCTTGCGCCGATTCTCCCATTAGTTGTAGGTTGATTGTTGAGTTTACAGCCCTCGGTAGCTATCAGAGCCATTAATGTGTATAGGTCACTTTCACCGAGTGACATTAAACCTATAGCGTGGATCCAGGTCCGAGGCGCCGTGTTCTTATAATCGGATAAGGTAACTTGCTATTCCAATGAAATCGAAGTCTTCCCGTTAAAATGATGCCACCGAGTTGTAAACAATAAAAGAAGTGTTTTCTTATGAACTAACCCTCTTTTATGTCGCTCACGATACTTTTTGCATCACCGCCCTTCAAACGTCTGTGCCTGTCTGCCAAGGCGTCCGCCTATTGGTCAGGTGAGGGAGAGACGCGCTCCTATTGGTCACGGTGAGGGAGAGACGCGCTCCGATTGGTCCAACAAGTTTGAGTTGCGCTTTTATTATTGCAAACGGGACGTTGTTTATCCGTGATTCATATCTGATTTCTGATTCATATCCGATTTCTTGAATTACACCAATGGCTGATTCCACTTTTTGTCTTTGACAACGTAAAATACAATCATTATATATATAATCAGTAATTCAGTTCTATTATTAACCTACTTTATTTTGGGATTCGTTTTATAGTATTTTAACTGGTCTTCACAGCTCCCTTCATTAGGCTTAAAAGCACATAGTGCTTATTAAGGGTCATGATTATACAGTCAGTTAGTGATAATCGCATCAGGGCGTGTAAGGTTTTCTACTGATTATTGAATGTGTGTTATTAATGTGTTTTATTGAATGAACAACCAATTGTGATATGGTATAATAATAATACAATTATAAACATGAGTAATAGCTTACGTAATACGTAATAGCTTAAAATCCTTCACATACAACCTTTGTACTCAATTACACACACATGTTGGTATGGTCAACTATTGAACTATTTTTGCCATCTTTCAGCCCTTGCCCGGGGCCAATACCCAATCAAATGTGGAGAGAAGGAGTTTGTGGCATTGATTCTAAATAATTGCATTGACCGTAGAAAGAGTTCCGTGTGTGAGAGAGGGAGGAAGAGAAAGGGAGAGAGAAAAGCGACCTCTTTGTCACATGGCCTCATCGTGTCCCTTTGGATTATTAGACTGAGAGGGTCAGAGAACCCTCTCTCATCCAACTCTGCATTCTGCTGCCACACAAAGCTACCAAACACACACACACACACACACACACACACACACACACACACACACAATATGATCCCATGTAAACACACACACACACACACACACAATATGATCCCATGTACACATGCAGAAACAAACAAACACACTCTCTCTTCCTCTCACACACGCACACAAACACACACAGAAAAAACACATACACACTCTCCCTCTCTTTCTCACTCACACACAAATGCACACACACACAAACACATGTAAACACACATGCATACACACACACACTCTCTCCCCCCTCTCACACACTCTTTCTCTTTCTCTAACAAACACAACACACACAAACACCATTATTGGTGTTATTGTTATTGCCATCTGCTATTCCATCAGAATCACGGCCATTCTTAAACAATGACTATTGAGTATTAGTGACATCAAAAATGCAAAGAAATGAGAAATGAGAAATGGTTAGGGTTTAAGCCAAGTAGAATATTCTTTTGTGCAATTAATGATAGTGAAACTCCATTAGGGATAACACAAATAGGTCATTTTAGTTCTGTTTGTATGGATTGTTTTACCAAAGAGATATTGTGTTCATAATGAAGCCCTTAATCAGGTCTGCTGATGACCACCAAAGATTAGACATTGATTAGACAAGTCAGAATTAGAACTCTGTCAGTTTGATAATCTGCTGTTTGAACTGAAATGAAAAGAGCGAGAAAGCTGGCTCTAGCAACAGGATGTGTGGAGTTGTTCTTAGGCTTACACGTCCCGTGTTCAAATATTGGACTTTGGTTATTTAGTTTCCTTTAAGGCCTCGTGCAAAGCTTGAAAGGTTATATTGTTTCAACCGTCCATTTTAATCACAGCTAATCTGCCACTAATTACAGAACTAAAGTAACCCAGTACGTTTACATGCACCGCTTAATCCGATTACAGCCATAGTTCAACTATGCTCCTCAATTGGACAACTGCAATTGTCCGGGTAAACATGGCGGTGAGTAAATCGATTCATTGGCCGAAGCGTGTCATGCCCCGGTACGATAGGTGGCGCTGTACCCATTTCAACTAGTGGTAATAGAGCCACCGGCTGACCTCTTTACGTCACCAGCAACAACAAACTCAGGCGGCATTCGAGAAAGATGTTTCAGCAGACAGCTGTCAGTTGGGGTCCATGTCATTACTCCAACGCTCCATTGTTCCGACCTCTCAATAACCCGAAAAATTCCCATTGGTCCTCCAGCCCAATAGTCCGACGTCCCTTTATTTAAAAAACATCCGACATCCCATTGTTCCGCCCATATAGGCTTTTGTGGATCACCTCCAATAATCTAAGATCTGATTCAACAATAACAAGCAAGGCAAGCCGGCGGAGGGGCTCCTCCAGCGGCGGAGCTGCTCCAGCGGCGGAGCTGCTCCAGCGGCGGAGCTCCTCCGGCTGAGCCCCTCCAGCGGGAGTCCGCATACGGCAACAATCCCTTTCTCCTCCATGTTCGGTTCAATCTGGACTTCAGACAGTCAAAGCCAAAGTTCCTTTCCCCCAATTCCTTCTCCCCCATGGGCGAGATAAACCCCACTAGGCGTCTTTACTTGTTGTGGAAGTACCCGAGAGTCGGGAAAGTACCCGACGCAGTCTGTAAGATTCATAATATCAGAATATCCCCGTCAGTTCGGCGTCGGCGCAATGAATGAATAAAGATTGAAGTTACTACAACCTCGTTGATGAGCAACATTTAGAAAAACATATACTTTTAATTCAGCCTTGGATGAAATTGAAGAGTAGTGTGTACTTCAACCTGCACTGAATGCATGCACGCTCCCGGCTCACAACCCCAAGAAAAGATCTCGAGCATGCGAAAAAAAATCCTATTCCAATCGAATTGGACATATACATGCACGCTTAATGCAACTATCAATCTAATAATCTAGGGGTCTTAATCCGACTATGAGAAACCCGATTCGATTTTAGTCTGACTAAGGTGTATACATGCATCTTAATAATCCAATCATAGTCTGACTAACCCAATAATTAATTTGAGTGTCATGTAAACACAAGACTGTTGAAAAAAACCTTTAAATCTACTAATCTTGTTTATGGTGGAAGCAAAATTAAAACTGTCGGCATGGTCAGACTGCACTGCCACCTAGAAGGACAGATCCACACACTACCGTTGTACATTGTTGAAGAGGATGTTTTACCACTGCTAGGGCTACGAGCATGCAGGCAGGTGGGACTAGTTTCCTTCAGTAAAGCAGCTCATCAGTTAAGCCCAGCTGATGATGATTTGTCTCATGAGATCCAAACAGAATACAGCAATCTCTTCTCTGATAAGCTTGGAAAGCTACCCATGACCTACTCAATAACTATTGACCCTGATGTGAAACTTGTTGTTCGTCCTGCACATCGCATTCCAATGGCCATGCAAGACAGAGTCAAAGCCGAGCTGGAAAGGATGCAAGAATTAGGCATTATCATTCCTGTTTCCGAGCCCACAGACTAGGCAGTCACCCATGGTCGCCACTAAAGAAAAGACAAGCAAGAGATAAGAATATGCATCAACCCAAGAGACTTGAATACTGCTTTGAAAAGACCACACCACCCTATGCGTACTGTGGAAGAAGTTGCTGAACTCATGTCATAAGCCACTGTGTTTTCAGTACTGGACGCTAAAAGCTCCTGAGGCAGACCTCACTCGATCACAATTCTTCCATGTTAACCACTTTCAGTACTCTGTTTGGTCTCTACAGATTTAAAAGAATGCCATTTGGACTAAATTCTGCCAGAGAAGTGTTCCAGCTGTTCATGGAACAGATCTTTGCTGGATATCCCTCTGCAATCATCGTTGATGACATCATCATTGGAGGAAAAGACGTTGAAGAGCACAACGCCAACCTGAGGAAGGTGCTCAACCGTGCCAGAGAGGTAAACCTAAAGCTTAACCCCTCAAGTGCAGGTTCGGGCTGAACCAAATCAGCTACGTTGGCCATGTTTTCACGAGCAAAGGGCTGTCCAATGAAATGGTCTTTGTGATGCAACCCCACATGGATATGTCAAAAAGCCGGCCGGCAGCAGGGGGTTTAAGAAAAAAAAATACGTTGGGCCATAAAGGATCCACCCGGTGGGTCCTTCAAATCCGGGAAACGAAGGCTGCATATCTCGGACACATTCGAAGGACCCTTCGAAATGGGACAGCACTTGACGCGCCGCTTTGACGTAAGCGGTCTTCAAATGCAGCCCCTGAATTGGGACACGGCCATTGACTTTGCATGGGGCGCTCTCGAAATGCATTGTGGGTCCGTCCGTCAAGTCGGCTCTGTGGCTGGCATCAAAAGTTGAGAAATGTTAAACTTTTCGGGAAGCGACGCGTCTGTCGGCCAATCAGATTGCGGTTATGCAAAGCCAGAGGGTCCAACCCAACTTGAGTCGCTTCTTGGTTGCCTCAATAATTCAGACTTTCAGAAATTAGCATAGGTAAGAAACCTACTCACCTTACTGTAGTACTACATATCAATACAGTATTCAATTAGACCTTGAAATTTGTATATTGTATATTTGTTTATTTGTATCTATTTGTATCTTTTGCAGAACTGCAAGATAACCATAACGTGGTGGGAGAGGAAGACTCCACACAGATGAGCAGAGACTGCAGTAGTCAACATGGTACTGGTGAACAATGTCATAACCCTCGGACAAATCCAAGATGCAATCATTGCAGACCAACACTTATTCCAAAATATATCAACAGTGCGTTTATCCAACGCAATTCCATGAGGATGAGGCAGGTGTACAGGGTTCCTTTTGACAGGAACACCGACAGAATCAAGGAAATTCGCCATGACTGTGCAAGTAAGTCTGTATGTTTAACAATACCACTTGACCACTCTTGGTGTATGATATTGTCGTGCTGTCTGTTTCAGAGATTTCTTGACCTAGCTGCAGAAGCAGACCTGCATGAATTTATATTCATTGATGAAGCGGGGTTCAACCTTGTAAAAAGAAGGCGCCGGGGCAGAAATGTAATCGGCGAGCGTGCTATCACTGAAGTCCCTGGCCAGCGCGGAGGGAACTTAACAATGTGTGCTGCCATCAACCACCACGGTGTCCTCCATCACCATGCCACCCTGGGCCCCTACAACACTGCCCTTCTAATTGCATTCCTGGACACTCTACAACATGGTTGTTCAACCAGAGCAGATGAATGACACAGAGGTGATCAGGTTTGTTGTTGTCTGGGTCAGTTTCCACCGGGCTGCTCTGGTCCGTGACCGGTTCAGGGGCTCTGGTCCGTGACCGGTTCAGGGGCTCTGGTCCGTGACCGGTTCAGGGGCTCTGGTCCGTGACCGGTTCAGGGGCTCTGGTCAGTGACCGGTTCAGGGGCTCTGGTCCGTGACCGGTTCAGGGGCTCTGGTCCGTGACCGGTTCAGGGGCTCTGGTCAGTGACCGGTTCAGGGGCTCTGGTCAGTGACCGGTTCAGGGGCTCTGGTCCGTGACCGGTTCAGGGGCTCTGGTCCGTGACCGGTTCAGGGGCTCTGGTCAGTGACCGGTTCAGGGGCTCTGGTCAGTGACCGGTTCAGGGGCTCTGGTCAGTGACCGGTTCAGGGGCTCTGGTCAGTGACCGGTTCAGGGGCTCTGGTCCGTGACCGGTTCAGGGGCTCTGGTCAGTGACCGGTTCAGGGGCTCTGGTCAGTGACCGGTTCAGGGGCTCTGGTCCGTGACCGGTTCAGGGGCTCTGGTCAGTGACCGGTTCAGGGGCTCTGGTCAGTGACCGGTTCAGGGGCTCTGGTCAGTGACCGGTTCAGGGGCTCTGGTCAGTGACCGGTTCAGGGGCTCTGGTCAGTGACCGGTTCAGGGGCTCTGGTCCGTGACCGGTTCAGGGGCTCTGGTCAGTGACTGGTTCAGGGGCTCTGGTCCGTGACCGGTTCAGGGGCCATCCTGAAATGTCTGTCCTGCATCTCCCTCCATACTCTCCCTTCCTCCAACTGAGGACTTTCTCTCTGCCTGGAGATGGAAGGTGTACGAGAGGAATCCGCAGACACGGATCCCACTGCTGAAAGCCATGGAGGACGCATGTGGCGATGATGCCTGTCAAGGCTTCATGCGCCATAATAATAATAATAATACAATTTTACTTAAAGCACCTTTCATATCACCCAAGGACACTGTACAAGTAATGATAAAAATAGCATTAAACATCAAACAGGGACAATATAAACAATATAGACACTGAACACTCAGTTATACATACTAAAACATACTAAAATAGAAAAAACAAAACAGCTAATCAGTAAGTTAAACAATGAAAAAGATACATGGAAAGAAAGAGGGGGGGGGCGTAAGGAGTAGGAGGGGAAAGCCAGAGTGAATAGGTGAGTTTTGAGCAGAGATTTTAAAGTGGACAGCGAAGTGCTTTGACGCAGTGCAGAGGGAGGGAGTTCCAGAGTTTTGGACCTGCCATGCTAAATGCCCTGTCACCCATGGTGCGGAGACGGGTAGTGGGGGTGGAAAGGAGGTGGGCTTCAGCGGAGCGTAACATGCTGGTTGGTTGGTATGGGGTCAGGAGGTTAGAAAGATAGGAAGATGCAAGATTATTTTATGCTTTGTGACGAGGAGAATGATTTAAAATTGAATACGGTATTGCACAGGGAGCCAGTGTAGTTGATGGAGGATGGGGCTGATATGTTGCCAGGGCCTGGTGAGGGTGAGAACTCTTGCAGCGGAATTTTGTACATATTGTAGTCTGTTTAGTAGCTTTGCTGAGACACCAAAGAGTAGGGCATTACAGTAGTCTAATCTGGATGTTATGAATGCATGAATAAGTCAGCAGTGGCAGCAAGAGTCTCAGCAGTGGTGGGGTTAAGTGAGGGGCGGAGTTTGGAAATGCTTTTGAGGTGAAAGAAAGCTGTTTTGGTGATGTTTTTTTATGTGGCTGTCAAATGAGAGGGTGGAATCAATAATGACACCAAGGTTTTTAACTTTAGAGGTAGCGGTGGTGAAGAAGCCGGGAATGGCTAACTGAGAATGTTTGAGCAATGAGAATGGCTTCTGTTTTGTCATGGTTGAGTTTTACAAAGTTCTGTGTCATCCAGTTGCTGATGGCATTAAGGCAGGTGACCAGAGGGGGGGGGGGGGGGGGAGTGTGTGGGAGGGCTTACTGTGAATATAAACCTGTGTGTCGTCAGCATAGCAGTGAAAGTTCAAACCATGCTGATGTAAGATGTGACCAAGGGGGAGGATGTACATGACCGACGAAGAGCAGGGGACCCAGGACAGAACCCTGGAGAACGCCATGTGAGAGGGGTGAGCTGGGGGACCTGAAATTACCTATGGAGACAAACTGTTGCCTAGCTGTGAGATATGACTTAAACCAGGTGAGCGGGGTGCCAGTGATACCAAAAAGTGTGTCGCCATGTAGGCAATTCTTCCCCCGCTGCTTGGCCAGGAGAACATGGCCTGCGACGTGGATGAGGTCCAGTGACCAGCCAGGGACCGAAGGCAAGATGCAGCCTAGTTGTTTTGTTTATTGCCTATTTTCTATTATCTCTTTAATTTAATCCCGTTTTCATCCTGTTGAAGCATATTCATATAGTGTTTTCCATTCATACTATAGTGTTTTCTATTCTGCACACCAGTGTTCAATGGGTGCTAAGAAATGTCAACTAATATGATTGTTGATGTTTGTTGATTATTGATGTTTGTCATTTGAAAAGAATATATATATAAAAAGAGTTAACACTGTTTTGAGGGCAAAGTGTGTTTTTGCAAGAGAATTGTAGGATTTAGCATTTTGTGTTTAGTTATGAGAAAGTAAGGTAGTTTGTTTAAAGGTGTTTAAAGGACAATTCCGGTATTTAGCACTTTTGAGCTCCCACTCTGGGTTGTCTAGGATGAAATAGAGTGGTTGACACCGACATGTTGACTATTGGTCCTGTCTCGGGTATTTGGCTCATTTAGAATCGCCCTGCCTGCTTCAGAATGGCTGGCTACGGGCATGCACAAAATACAAAATAAATCAACAAAAATACACAGCGTTTATAGGCCTACTCGTTTAATTGTGTGATAGACCATACTTGCCACTGCCAGCAACCATTTAAATGCGTCTGAACTTCAATTGGTCATTGGAGATAAAGCCCACTTCCAAGTCAGGGGCGCCGGACACGAGGAAGTCTATTGGCGCATTTCCACCGCAGGGTGCGGGTCGGTTCAGTCTGCAAAGGTGCGGCACGGGTCGCGTTTCCACCGCCAAAAGTGGCCGTGACCCGGACTGAGCCGTATTGAGCCGTACTCATCTCGCAGTACTCCTCCGTTGGGGTACTGAGACGCCCGAAAGGGTGCCAGCAAGTTTGAGCTACACACGCCGTCCGTTGATTGGTCGACAGAATCGTCCCTTCCGTGCGACAGGGGGATAATAACAAACAAACACAGTACCCGCGAGGTATTTCTGGACAACAGCGAAAGCTTTGTTTATTGAAGAAAATGTTGCGCAAAAGTTAGACGTCCAGCATTGTTGCTCTTTGTTTATTGTGTCGTGTTCTTCTTTTATTAGCAGGCTACACTGTGTCGGGCTGCTATGAGGTCACGATGCTTATGTAGCTGCCATGGCTATCGCCGTCCTGCTTAAACCCCGCCCACCATAAGGGTACTGTGGGCTTAAACCCCGCCCACCATAAGGGTACTGTCGGTTTAAACCCTGCCCACCATAAGGGTACTGACCGCTTAAACCCCGCCCACCATAAGGGTACGGTCGGCTTAAACCCCGCCCACCATAAGGGTACTGACAGTTTAAACCCCGCCCACCATAAGGGTACTGACAGTTTAAACCCCGCCCTACCATAAGGGTACAGACGGTGGTGGAAATGTGAGCCGTAACTGAGCTGGGTCAAACGGCACCCTCACTACTGGGCTGAGGCGTGCTGGGTCCAAAGCGTGCCCGTCAGTGGAAATGCACCATATGTGAGTTCGCAAACTTTTTGCTGTCTATTACTGTCTATACTAGCAGAGAGTTGTAAAAGCATTTTCCACCCATTTCAGTGGAGGAATTGGACTCCCAAAACAATGTTATACTTAAAAGGAGCAAGTAAGTTACATAGGCTATTAATTTAGTCTTTCAGCCTGTAGCATGTAAACAAAATAAAGCAACTGTCCCATATTTCTAACTGCATTTGAAATAGAAATTGAGACTCACAAAAAATGGACGCTATAGGACAGTGATCATGATTTGCCGCAATATCAGAATAACAACAATGGGTAAGCTTGTCCAGGCCCTGCAAGTCAGGATGTAGGCTATGAATCTGAATGAATAGTAGGTAGGTAATAGGTAGTGGCCATCCCCAAAATGCACCAGAATACAGGAAATCAAATATACCAAATTCAACATTTTCAGGGGGAGGAGCCCACCGTCTATTACTGCGCCCCACCAACTATTTTTATCACCAGCCACCACTGTGTACAACACTTGCGTTACAGTTTGTGTATTCACACACATACACATGTGGTGCTCGCACGGTCGTAGCTCATTGTCTCATTGGCGGGCCAAATTCTCTGGGCGGGCCAAGCAGAGAAAGGGGAGGTAACCTGGCCCCATATGACGACATATGGGGCCAAATACCAAATCGGGGCATCTGAGCTTTCATTTTTTCAAAGGCGGAGCAGGATACCTAGTGCTCATTTTACACCTAACACCATTTCTAGCCACTGGGGGACCATAGGCAGGCTAGGGGAACTCATATTAATGTTAGAAAACCTCATAAAGTGAAATGTTCATGCCATGGGACCTTTAAACCAACTCACATTGATAATACACAATGAATTGTATAAATGAACACCATTAAACATAACATTACGAAAGGTTCAGTCCAATTTTGTTTACTTCTTTAGTTACAATTAAATCAACCATCAAAAGGCAGTATTGCAGGTACATAGATTTACCAAAGCCCAAGTTAAATATAACTTTGCAATTCATGAATATACATGGCCATTTTTATATACAAAAAAAAACATTTTCAATGCTATTCCATCACATCTCCATATGAAGTCTTTTTCGGTGCAGCTGGTTCCTCCAAGTTAAGAACTAAAATTAAAAAGTTGAGAATGAGTTTGAGAATGACATCATTGATAGGCCTTCATTAACATGGACAGATGGACGGGATTTCACAAAGAACACATTTCAGCACTGACAGCATCCTTTTATATTAATTAACTGAAGACAGATCTGAGGCAAACTTTTAAAAAAATGTATAAAACTATTAACAACAACTGTTCAACAAACAGGTTTGTAACCATGTACTCACCTTTTGGCGGAGATGGGTCTGGAATTTCTCCTTTTTCCAACAGCAACCACAGCTCAGTGCATTTCCTGGTCTCCCAGCGCGTCACTGCGTAGCTGCCCACAGACGAGGCCACTGGGGGCAGAAGGGGATAGACCTCTGAAGAAAAAATACTATCTATGTAATCAATACCTGACCGGACGTTTTTCATGCATTTCTTACCAAATGAAATGAGCAGGTTCCACTGAAGTGCATACGGAAGCCTATTTTGTAAAGCTTTTTGAAGAACAAAAAACCCAGCAGTACCTGGAATTATACATGACAGGTCAGACGTTATTTTTCAAAATGAAAATGCCAATGTGTAATGACGATACGTCTGTGGTCAATAGTCCCATTCGAGGCCCATTATGGTGTCAACATTACCTAAGAGAAACGTCCCAGTGCCCTTCATGAAGGCTGACGACTGACAAGCAGCATATTGTTGAAGACCCTGATAATTACAAAAAACAACATGTCAACATCATATCCTTACTGGTCATTATTAAGGCTGTACAGTTGCTGAAAAGCATGATTGTGCAGTAAGGACTGATCAGTTGTTTACTAATTTGTTGTCTAGCATTACATCCCTGTCCTCGAATAAAAGTAACCTAATCAGAACCAATATACCCACAGGGTGTTTAGCAGCCAGGGCATCGTCTACTCTCCTCAGTCCAATATTAACCATTTAGCCTGTCGTTGCAAAGTCTTTGAAAATATATGCGGCTCGACCAAACCATAGGGCAAACAAAAGTAATGTTATGAAAGGCTCCTCTTCCGCATGACGCCAACAACGAACATGAACACAAAAGACGAAAAGAGGAGGAGACGCAGCGGGGACGCGGAGCGACGCGCAGTGGCCTGGAGGTAGTTTGCGATAAGATAAAGTTTTGGGATCATTGGGAAGCTCAATGTTGGATTTATTAAAATGAACATGGAAATGCATTATATGAAATCACGGAAGAAAAAGACTATAAGGCTCTGGATTTAGGATTTAGATTTAGATATAAAATGTAGATTTAGATTGAGGATGTCGAGGTATGTGAAAAAGTGACATGAGGATTGCAGTGCAGTTTGGAGAAGTGTTAATTTGCCATGTCCGGGAAAAATGGAGCAATGCTCGAGCTAAATCTGGAACAAGTGACGCACGTTTTTCAGCAGCAAAAGTTTACAAACGGCCCCCATACTAAATATAAAATATAAATATAGTCCTCCATCTGAACCTCCAGACTCTTCACCAGGTAGATCCCACCCTCTCTTGTTTCTCTCTGTGGATCACCGCACCACTGGGCGCTGTATCTAAATCACAATATTAGAACATGCCTTATATTTGATATAATGGAAGATAAAAATTAAACTAGGCTTAACTAAGAGGCAGTAGTTGGTAGATGCTGTGAAGGTAAAATCACATGCCAGTTGTAGGCCTACATGCCACAGGACCATTCAGTCACATTTAATTGTCATGTGTACTCCTCTTCCCCGTTTTACCACTCCAAATGAAGGTTAAGCTACTACCAACCTACGGCCGGATTGGTAGGATTATGACAAAATTATGTTGTGCATACTGTATTATTCAAAACAATAAGAATATAGTAATTGCGGAGTTAACGATTTGTAACTGGATTAATAAATTAATTGCATCCTTTCACGATTTATAAATCGCAGAGCCAACTTCCTCATTCACGTCATTCAGATGAAATCCAATCCACCCTTTAACAGAGATGTCATCCTGGGAAGAACACTGTCATCTAAATGATTATGATGGGTCCTTTGTACACCAGGGCCCGGGCAGGAGACTATAAAGGCTTTAAGACCCCTGGAACATAGAACGAGCACACCCATAGTTAGTGGGATGCTTGTCCTTCGACGGCACCTCCGTGGAATGGGTCTGTTGACATCGCGTTCAATTCAGTGACAGTAGCACTTATAAACAAATCAAACTTTACTTTTTTATTTGAGCATTTTACAGTCAACAAATGATGCGCTATTCCCAACCATAATTCCTTTCACATACTGTTACTCTTCTGATTAGTGCTTATATAGTTAAAACAATAAAGATTCTCTAATTAACCAATTACTCCTCATCCACACCAAGAACAAACTCTTAACATTGCGCAGTGTTCAACCTGTTAACACGACAACCAAAACATACATGGTTGTATGAAAGTATCAGACACAACCCAAGACACGTAATAGGACAAATGAAAAGGTTCTGCATTACGTCCAATGCAGTGTAAACAGAATCGGGGATCAGGCTGGGAAGGATAAAAAAAAAGAGAAAAATAAATCCCATTAACACTTGGGAGAGTGGATTCAGCACTTGAAGATGAGTTTGTGATCTTGGAATGATCCACCTGACCTGACCATTTGTGATGTCACAAAGGTTAATATCCAACTGGACTGTAGGATAACTTCAGTTCTCATACATTCTTATAAAGGAAACGATGACAACACACTGACTTTCTCACCCATTGTTACGAGTGGAAATTCAAGTGACTTTTCGTGCAATATGGGATTTTTTTCCACGACGGTAAAACTGAAAGCATTGATTGTAGACATGAGCACACCCTGCGAAACATAAATTAGGGTTTCATAGTGTTTCTTCTCCAAGGATATATGTTGAATTTAGTGACCACAAAGGTAAGGTATGTGCTGCTTTAATAAATTCACCTCCAAGACCCACTGGATCACAACAGAGACCCTGGATGTCAATTCAAGTCACACAAACCCCTTCTAGAACCCTCCTCATACAAACCTGTTGACGCGGTTCAACCATGAAGGAGTGCCACTGAAGACCAGCACACATGAGCCTCCCACTAGCCTCCCCTAGCCGGGCTCGGGCTCTGGTAGCCTCCCCTAGCCGGGGCTGGGCTCTGGTAGCCTCCCCTAGCCGGGGCTGGGCTCTGGTAGCCTCCCCTAGCCGGGGCTGGGCTCTGGTAGCCTCCCCTAGCCGGGCTCTGGTCAACAGTACAGCGCCACATGTCACCTCCTTTTAAACACCTCTGGACCATGAAGTGGAAAGCCTTTATTTAGCGGCTGGTTCAACAAAGAACTAATTAAATGAACTTCCCCAAGCCCTCCCACCCCAACTAAAACAAATATCCACCCACAATATTTATTATTAGGAATAGGACCAAATAGTTAACAACTTATGAAACTGAAAATCCATAATATGGCCCCTTTTGTAAAAAGAACAAACAATACATCAACACCCAGCCCACTTCTTCAAATGTCCTTCAGTCCATAATGGCATGACACACGCATACGCACACCTACTCAATACTGGTAGTGTTATTTCAATCAGTGGAGTCCATCTGTGGCATGTGGTGGCTGCTGGTTTCAGAGAAGCATGACAGCCATCTTGATGTGGTCGGGAGGGCAGATGGCGTCCGTGTGAAAGAGACCGGTCCTGACCGTAGTCTGAGAGCCTGCCTCTCACAGGTCTGTTTGGAGAAGAAATAATGCTAAAATCGACCTCCGTCTGTAGTCGACTGTGGTCCAAGGAAGCTTTGACACACACACACACACACACACACACACACACACACACACACACACACACACACACACACACACACACACACACACACACACACACACACACACACACACACACACACACACACACACACACACACACACACACCTCGTTGTCAGTCTCCCGTCAGCAGATTACCATTTTGCACTTTGTGTCCCCCACCCATCCACTCCCCCCCTGCTGTGGGCTCCTCCACAATGTCTTAACACCGCCCGCCCCCCCCCCCCCCCCCCCCCGGACTCCTCCACAATGTCTCAACACCGCCCCCCCCGCGTCTCCGGTGCAGAGGGGGGAGGGGAGGGGCATCACCGCTCCGGCTCCGACTCCAGCGCCAGCGCACGCTTGCGCTCGCGGCACTGCTTCTTGTGGGCCGGCCAGTCGCGCTGCTGGCACTGGGAGCCGCAGTACCGCGCCACCTGGCACCGGCCGCAGATGTTGAACTCCCGCAGCTGTGGGGACACAACGCACAGGGTGGTCAGAGTCCACACATCTCCATCAATCATCACATCCAACGCACAGGGTGGTCAGAGTCCACACATCTCCATCAATCATCACATCCAACGCACAGGGTGGTCAGAGTCCACACATCTCCATCAATCATCACATCCAACGCACAGGGTGGTCAGAGTCCACACATCTCCATCAATCATCACATCCAACGCACAGGGTGGTCAGAGTCCACACATCTCCATCAATCATCACATCCAACGCACAGGGTGGTCAGAGTCCACACATCTCCATCAATCATCACATCCAACGCACAGGGTGGTCAGAGTCCACACATCTCCATCAATCATCACATCCAACGCACAGGGTGGTCAGAGTCCACACATCTCCATCAATCATCACATCCAACGCACAGGGTGGTCAGAGTCCACACATCTCCATCAATCATCACATCCAACGCACAGGGTGGTCAGAGTCCACACATCTCCATCAATCATCACATCCAACGCACAGGGTGGTCAGAGTCCACACATCTCCATCAATCATCACATCCAACGCACAGGGTGGTCAGAGTCCACACATCTCCATCAATCCCATGACGTAGGTCCCAGGTGAGCATTGGTCCAACACTCACGGTTCTGATGGACATCTATAGGTTTTACGCAATGCGGAAATATCAGACCGAATCACAACATCTACTAAAAGTGGGATAGACTAAAACGTGGAATATTGCAGAATCGAAATTTTCAATAATTTGGCTGAAATTTATAAAGAAATATCAAAAGTTGGCCTGATTATTGTAGTAACCTTAATGAACCTTAGCCTTAATTACTGACGAGTAGGCATAAATACATTATTCAGTTTTCAATCGCAGTGTTTTAAGAGGGGGGTCGTCACCTCACAATGTTGAGCGAAAATGAGAGGTGCCTCCATCAAACTAACCGGCCCGGTGTTTGAACAACATAACTACTTAAGAGCAAATATATAATTATTCCCAAACGACAAGCTATGGTGGTGAAACTCCACGATGCTGTCGGCAGCTGTCTGCCTCTTTCTTGCTCAGTATCCAGTATTCCAAATATTGCAATGTTGTGTGCATCATTAAAAATGGAAAAATCTAATATCTGATGATATAAATTAGCACAAATCATAAAAAAATGAATTCTGAAAACTAAAACAGAAAAAACCGAATGGGGGAAAAAAAACCTGAATTTTGAAAAACATAAAACTGATTTCGTAGGGCTCTAGAGATCAGCATTTTTGGACACAACCCATATGTATATTAATGTCCATGTGGAATGTGAGCATAATAAGTGTACGTCAAGCTACTGCTAATAAAAAGCTTTCCACAGCTCAGTTGACCTAAATTATGTGCAGCTGGTAACAATTTGAGCAGCCCAATCAACACCAAATGTGACAATCAAAAACAAATACAACAATGGCAAGCAGGATGGTTTTGCAACCCAATTTCCATGCCCATAAATCTAAATAGCAATAAATACTAGGTTAGCATTTAAGGCATTTAAGAAGTTCACCAAACAAGCCAAAGTTTGGCAGCGCTACTGGAAGAAGCCAGCGGGGGAGGCAGACCTACCCTCCTCTCGATGAGTGAGCAGGGCGGGTAATGACACTCGTAGTAGGTACAGGAGCACTCCTCCTCCTCCACCAGCTCCCCGTTGGCGTTGTAGTAGCGGGTCCGGCTCAGCTCCAGGTACTGCTCCTCCACTGGGTCCGCGGGCACCTGCTGGATGGCCAGCCAGTACAGAGACTGCTCCCTGGACCCACAGAACAAGAGGGTCATCCAAGAGACTTTAAAAAGACATTTGTCCACAGGTGACGCATACGTCACATTACTCATCATTAGGTCAGCGCTTTACGCCAAGACCCCCGGGGAGCAGAAACCAATACGCTTATGGCATCCACATCCCAAGAAATAAGAGCTCCATTGAAAAGGGCCATCTCAACTTTATATAAATAAATGATGCAGTCTAACAGTTTGCCCTGGCTATATGACCATTTATGATGAGTAACATTCAAGACTTTTCTAGATCCTTCTTTCACCCACCATGTGTAAAGCCCAACTGGTGGCTCAAGGCCTACATATAAAGATTGAATAAAGTGAAAGGCCCTCAGTACGTCAAGAACATACAGAATGAGACCAACCGGAGACGTGTGGCCAGTAGCAGAACCCCCGACTGGGAGACAATACCTTTGCTTGCTGGAGATCTCCTCTGGCTTAGGGCTCCATCCCAGCGGCACTAGGCGCAGGTTGTCAAGGCGATTGTCCACAGTGACCGAATTGATGTGGACCACTTGGAAACTGGGGGCGATGCCTCCTCTGTGTTTCTCCCTGCGGACACGTCCAATACAGATCAGACATCATGTAATGGTGCTCCATGGTTATTTCATTACACAGCAGGTGCTCAGTACCATGAAAACTATTGTGTTCAGACCCTTGTCATATTGCCCACACTGCCTTTCAGTATAAATTTAAAAAAATTATGTTTTTGCTCTGATAGCATTTTAGTCATGTCTGTAGTCTAAGCTAGGATTCATTATACTCCATTTGAATAGACCTTTGGATGGGTTCAATGATAACTTAAGATAACAGTCACTAAATAAATGATCGGATATACTAAATGGAATGTGCTTATATATAAACGTGGCCTATATTGGCACGGTACCACCGGCGGGTTCGGTGCGGTATGAATAGGTGCGGCACAGTTCACGTTTCCACCGGCAAAAGTGGGCGGGGTACGGACATAGCCGTACTTATCTCTCAGTACTCTGTTGGGGTACCAAGACGTCTGAAAGGGTGCCAACAAGTTCGAGCTACTCCGGCCGACCGTTGATTGAAGAATCGTCACTTCCGTGCGACAAGGGGATAATAACAAACAAACACAGTACCTGGCAGGTATTATTTCTGGACAACGACGAAAGCTTTGTTTATTGAAGAAGAAAATGTTGGGCAAAAGTTTGCCGTCCTTCTTGGACGTCCTACATTTTTGCTCTTTGTTTATTGTGTCGCGTTCTTCTTTTATTAGCAGGCTACACTCTGTCGGGCTGCTATGAGGTCACGATGCTTGCGTAGCTGCTGCGGCCATCCAGCTTAAAGCCCGCTCTACCATAGGGGTACAGTCGGCGGTGGAAACGCTACCGGACCTTATCGTACTGGGCCTAACCGCACCCGCCAGTGGAAACGGGCCATACGTGCCTTGTTTCCTGCAGTACGGTTTCAGAACACATTGCTAGAAGAATCTGTATAATATGGATTGTGCTAACACGATCACGTATAACCCAATTAGTCAACACAAGATAACAATGTGACTATTCAAGAGGCAATGTAAACAGCAAGCACCAAAAACTACTAAAAATAACCCAAAAAAGGCTTGTTTTTGCCTAATCTTTCAAATGAATTCATCAGTGATGTTTCTGTGTCTATCCGTTATTTAGACCGGTGGATAAGCCGGCAGTTTAATCCAAAACTAAATGCTTGTGTCAAACTCGGAGCGTGCACTAGGCTCTTGTTTTGGGATTGGATAAATAAACGCCATGTGCCAGACGCAGGATGAAAAGCGTTTAGGGTTTACATGCGCACACACACACACAAATTTTTTTATAATTTTACAATTTATTTAAAGTGAGTGAATCTCCTAAAACGAATGTACTCCATATATTAATTTTAAAAGATTCACCAAAGGCTTCCGGTTTGAGTTCGATGGAGTTGTGTGAGAGCTCCAGTAAATTACACTTTTACACCATTCCGCCCTCTGCCTTCAACACCAGCTTCAGGGTTTTTTTTGTATTCGTCTAATATCGCTTTAGATAAGTTCAGCCGTCTCTAAATGGCTTCCCAAGGTACAGGTAAGTATATTCCAGCCTTCCAAAACAAAATCTTTTTTTAGGGTAAATGGTTGGTTAAATGATTTGGGAAAGAACAGCTGATACAGCGGTAAGTTGTACTTTTAAATCAATGTATCTGCAAACACAGTACAGGAAACACATATGTTCTTGACACAGACATCGTGTACAAGCCCATTACTTTTAGGACTGCTGAGTATTTGATTGTGAGAAAACATAGTTTTACCGTGATTGAGTGTTTAAAAGAATCAATGAATGCTTGGCGCGCGTGTGTGGCCGCCCATCTGTTTAAACACAAGCAAACTAAACACGTAACGCATAATACAGTCCATGGCGATGTATATTAACGGGGGGACACATGCATATTATGAACACAAGTCGATAACGATAATGTATACAATACTGGTAACAAACAATGTTTTGTTAATGTATTGCCGCATATCATTAAATAGACCCACAGTTGCGGCCACAGGACCGCGTCCACATATCATATACAGCATGTGTTGTCTTTGCCGCAATTTACATGACGAATCATCACAAAGAAGTGAAACGCAAACAAAAGCCCAAATGGACAAATATACATTACTATATTTGAATATCAACATAAAGCCCTGCAAACACCAGAAAATAATTTGTTTTTCATTTAATATCAATGAATGAGATAGTACAGTGATTTGCATATTTCGCAATAGTCATACAATCAATACTTGATGTAAAAGGGGAGGTTGGGGGCAGTCATGTATTATTTACTGGGCTATAAAGATAGTCAGTAGAAAGGCCTAAAGTAGCTGAGAGAGAAACTTGGTTAAGACTTTCAGTTACAATCATTTTCTGCATGTTTAAAATGCTCGTGTCAAAACATTTGACTTGATTTGTAACATTGCCCCGTGTGCTTTAACCATCAGTGATGGTTGAGATATTCCTAAATCGCCGGTATTGCAAAGTTGCATTTCCCTCTTGCTAAATATGGAAGTGTTATTCACTAATTCAACCACAGGTTAGCCTATCTCCTTATCAATTCACAGTCCTCCATTGTCTCCAAAGCATTCGGTCGCGCTACATCCATTTTTACGATTCTCTGAATAGGCCTTAGTGAGTTAGGAGTCCTCTCGAGACTTTTAAGCTCTCCTAGACTTAAATGCTACTTTTAGTAAAAAAATACTTTGAGAATTGCTCTTAGTAAAATAAATAAGGAGTCCTAAATTTAAGACTGACACGCCCATTCTTTTTTAGGAGTTTCTCCTAAATTCGCCACTTATGAGCTACTTTTAGCCCCAAGATTCTTTGTGAATACGGCCCCTGAACACGTACTCCATTATACTTGATGGTGATTTAAATTGCTGGTTTGACCCTTTTTTAGACAGATCCTCTTCAAAGCCCAGTACAGTTAGTAAATCAGCTGGTTTTATTCAAGCCTCTCTCTCAAATTACGGTGTATGTAATGTGTGGCCCTCTTTACACCCACAGGATAAGGAATTCAAAATTTTCTCTTATGTCCATCATACGTATACTAGAATTGACTTTCTTTCTTGATAACCAACTTGTACCCCTGGAGCATTCCTGTGACAATCAGTATCGTCATTTCTGACCATGCCCCTATTTCTCTGCAGGGTATCTGCACTTTTTTTTTTTCAAGCACAAATTTAAAGACTTTAAGAGCTTTAAGACATCTAAATGGAAAAATTAAGACTATACCACGGCGAAAAAAGATAAATACGACAAATTAAAACTTTCATGTAATAGTTTTTTACTAACTTGAAGAATGCACACATTTGGTGAACAACAGGGTGCATTAATGTCAACCGCAGTCACACTGCATACGTCCGTTGACGGATCTCATTGACTTTGCATGGGGCGCTCTCGAAATGCATTGTCTGTCCGTCTGTTCTGTTGGCTCCGTTGCCTGTGTCAAAAAGTTGAGAAATGTTCAACTTTTCAGGCAGCGACGGATCCGTCGGCTTATCAGATTATTATAATGCAAATATACGCAAATACATTGTTCAATGAAATCGCCTTTGTAATACAACCCAGGAAAACACATGGATATGTCAAAAAGCCCCCCTCCATTGACGGATGCAGTGTGAACGCGGCGTGAGACATGCAAACATACGTGTCAACAGTGCTTCCATAAACCGAGTCTTGTGTTTTGGGCCTGCAGTTGCCACTGTAGCAGCAAGCAGGAGACTGAGTTACTGGGGCAAGCACCTTGAAACATTTAGAAAATGAAGCAATCAACGGTAAATAGCACCAGCTGAACAACCACAGCCGGTATTAGAGAAATTAAAACTGTATAAGACGAGTCCTAATGTGGAGGGCGATCCTTATCCCCCCTGCACCTCAAAGTACATGAATAAAATAAACTGCACTGGAGGTAGACGCATTGGTAGATGTAATAGGCCTACTGGCTGAGCACTGGGCGATGGCGTTGTAAACATTTTAATAGGTAAACTACCCGACTGATCCGCAATGACGCGTTTGTGTTTCTCGCGTGGGAATCTAGGGCTGTTTGACCCATTGTCCAACTGTATAATTATTTTGCAGAGATCACATCGGGCCTCCTTAATGCTGCCAGTTTTCTTCAACCAACCCTTACTGTGTGTTCACACCGCAAAGTGAACGTAGAGACGCGCATCGGGCAAAATTTGTCAATTTTTTTGGACAAAATTTCGCAGAAGTTGAAATATTTGAACTTCTCCGCGGCATTCCCGTGAGACAGCCAATCAGCGTTCACTCCCTGTGGGTAAGGTGGGTGAAGTAACGTAAAACAGCCAATCACCGTTCAACCGGCTGGGCCAACCGTTCCCTGCACTCCGCAGTGAATTGTTGCTGAATTGTTGCATTGTTGCTCTTTGTTCATTGTGCGCGTTCTTCTTTTTCCTTGGATTTATTAGCAGGCTACACTGTGTCGTTCTGTTATGAGATCACGACGCTTACGTAGCTGCCGTGGCTATCGCCATCCGGCTTAAACCCCGCCCACCATAAGGGTACTGTGGGCTTAAACCCCGCCCACCATAAGGGTACTGTGGGCTTAAACCCCGCCCACCATAAGGGTACTGTCGGCTTAAACCCTGCCCTATCATAAGGGTACTGTCTTAAACCCCGCCCTATCATAAGGGTACTGGCGGCAGTGGAAACGCGAGCCGTAACTGAGCTGGGCTATACCGCACCCTCACTAGTAGGCTGAGGCATGCTGGGTCCGAAGCGTACCCACTGGTGGAAATGCGCCAGAACTGCGAGAGACCGGGAGTGAGTGATAGGAGGCGGGGCTATGTTGGCGCTGATGTGTGTCTGTTAACTCGCTGTCTGAGAGAAGCGAGCGAGAAAGCGCAGCTGGTATTTGTGTATCGACATGCAGAGAATACTGAGAGTTCCTTCAAAGAAGATCAAACGCTTCGTTCGCAGAGAGAGACCACAGATGCCATGGAAGTTTAGGCTTTCACATTGAAAGCATTGGGTGCAGTGAACAAAAAGGTACGCTGGTCACTTATAAAATGCGGAAAAAAAACAAACACGAAACGAGACATTTCACTCACTCGGCCCCATATTCAATTTAATACCTCCATTTAGAAAAATTCCAGACATTCCAGACAAATTAAGACTTTGATCTCCCTCAAAAGAGCAGGCATTGGCGTTCTCAACTTTACTCTCCGATGATACGTTTGTGGAGTTTATCAAAGGAGAGATAAAAAAAAAAATCTTTCTACTAATATATCCCCTGAAAAATCTCACTTGATAGTGTGTGATGCCCTTAAGGCTTACCTTAGGGGGCAGATCATCTCTCAACTCAAAATCCAACTCTTTATAAAAGACGAGTATAACGCAACACCAAATTTAACCTACTCACTACTCACTCAATTGAACACATACATAAAAAAATAAAATAAAGCCACGTTTTATACATATGGAGATAAAACTAACTATATAATTATTTGCAAATTAACTTAAAAAGGAGCCAAAGTGAGACAGAATATTTAAAAAATCTGCACGCTTAAAGGTAGATAACCAACACTTGCAAATCTCAACCAGATCCTAAGGTAAAGCCTGACTTTTTGAGCAGTCTCAATATTCCCAAACTTGCATTAAGGAAAGAATGGAATAACCTATATCACAGGCAGAAATGGCTTCAGACATTTCTTCAATGCAATCAGGCAAATGTCTGGGCCCTGGCGGCTTCCCTGCAGACTTTTAAAAAAAGTTCTCTGCACTCATTTCCCCACAGTTGTGTTCCGTTTTATCTGAATCCTACAGACAAGGCTCTCTCCCACCATCCTTTGCTGAAGCCTGTATAACACCATTGCCAAAATAGGTAAAGACCCAACGAAATGGGTCTCCTACAGACCCGTTTTCCTCCTTAAAAAGGTGAAAGTATACTACTCCGTATCCGTAATCCAACTCCGTAACTACGCAGACCCCTCGAGCATTCGCAGTTCTCCGTCGGGATATCGGATACGCAATGCAATTCACCGCCCGATCGATCTTATATGCTGACTATTAACCACGTAAATAGTGTTGAAAATAAACTTCCAAAGCTTTTCAAATCTTATTTGGTGTTTTATTGGTCCTTAATGTGCAAAATAAACAATGTACAAAGTAAATAAGGTGCAAAGTCAAACCGGGAAAAGTGATTCCAGAAATGAATTTGTTAGAGAACCAATCACAGCCCTTGCCTTCTCCATCCGCTCGATGGATAATTAAAAAATATTGGATGTGCACGTAGAGCTACGGACAGAGAGGGCTCTCCGTGTCTACGTATAGCACTTTACGGAGTAGTATAAATCCACCTTAACACAGATGCTAAAATCTTAGCTAAGGTTCTAGCTCTGAGACTAGTTGATTGATTCTGATTCGACCTTCGATTTGATTCGACCAAGCCAGAGATCTCCACTGGCTGCGCTACAGAATAGCTATAACGCTAAACTATGGGGGCAAGTTCTTTATCCGCTTTTGGGGCTTCTAAAAAATTTGAGTTAAACAAGCATGTTTAACTCAAATAGTGTGGCGAAACATTATCAACTTTGTGTTTTTGCATGTAAACACTCACCGCAGATTACCCCGTTGACATATCCAGAAAGCTCTTACTAGCCGATAGCAGAACGGATGTGCTCCCAGCCACTAGCCACTAGCTGGAGCGCATCCGTTGTACAAACCACTGTGGCCTTCACAGAACACGTGTATTTATACCGAGTGTAAACTACACACAGGTGGACTTTATGTACTAATTAAAAAAAGACCAAAAGACTAAATAAGGTGACTTCTGAAGGCAATTGATTGCACTGGATTGTATTTAGGGGTATCAGAGTACAGGGGGCTGAATACAAATCCACACTTCCGATTTATATTCGCTTAAAATTTTGAAAACCGTATATCATATTCGTTCCACCTCATATGTGCTACTTTGTGCTGGTCGATCACATAAAATCTCAATAAAAAACATTTAAGTTTGTGGTTGTAAGGTGGCAAAATGTGAAAAAGTTTAAGGGGTATGAATACTTTTTCAAGGCACTGTAGAAGGCAGAGCTGTGAATATGGACGCTACACATCTGTTTATTTATATATATAAGTTCATTTTTGAGTTCCAGAAAAAAAAGTGACCTAACAATTGCTGTCCTAAACATTAGACGTTTTTACACTGCCAAATATGCCCGTCTTATGCACGCCTGTTTCCCGGCACCCTAATTGACCCTCCCGGACCCTACACACATTGGCGCTTTCATTTTGATGTAAATGCGATCAGACGGCTCCACGGTTCCGGGGGGGCGGGACTTGGGTAGAGGTGTTGCTACGCTGTCTCTACAACAGAGACAACACAGCGATAAACATGAGGAGTTCTACCTGGAGAGACAGTGAAATCCCTGAGCTGCTGACCATCATGGGAGAGAAGGTGATGGAGTCGCATTTAAAAAAAACGTTGAAAGATGGTGTGATCTACGAGAAAGACGCAAAGGAACTTTCCTTACGAGGCTTTTGTCAGGATAAAAAACAAACAAGTGGTCAGCAAAATAAAGAATATGTTGGCATTTGTTCACTTGTAAATAGTTAATGGCGTTTCTAGCCCACACTCAGACGTGAACTCATTCTTGCATGCTGGTGTCTTCATTCATAAAAAAAAAACAATCGGGAGTATGCAAATTATTGTACAGAGGTCTAGACTCCGTGCGTAGCCCCGCCTTCTCCAGTGAACCAAGAAAGCTGGCGCTGTGACGAACGGGGGATTTTACCCTCAGTTTTACACAGGCAAGACAGACAAATTACTGGGCGTGCCAAGCCACGACCGAATTGGCTTGGCAGTGTAAAAATGCCTATTGCCGTCATTCACATCAAAAGGGTAGTTGGAAACACCATCACTAATCCAAGTCCATTTCAGTAGCTACAATGACAAAAATCACACTCTAGGATACTTAAGTGATCAATTATTACAGATTTTTACACACTATTACACACTTTTATCCAAAGCGCTTTACAGTGTTGACTGACATTCACCCATTCATGCACACATTCACACACCGACGGCGGAGTCAACCACGCAGGGCGACAGCCAGCTCGTCAGGAGCAATTAGGGTGAGGCGTCTCGATCAGGGACACCACGACACTCGGCTAGGAGGAGCCTGAGATCGAACCACCAACCATGCAGTTACCAGCCAACCCGCACTACCTCCTGAGCCACATGCCGCCCCAAGTACTTCCATGGGGCTACCACTTTATCAGAGCACTTGGACAACCAATAGGAGGGCTTCCACTTCAGAGTTTTTATGGCGCGTTTCAACCGGCGGGTGCACTTAGGCCCAGCACGCCGTGGCCCAGTACTGAAGGTGTGGTAGAGCGGGCTTTAAGCTGGATGGCAGCAGCAGCTACGCAAGCATCGTGACCTCATAGCAGCCCGACACAGTGTAGCCTGCTAATAAAAGAAGAACGCGACACAATAAACAAAGAGCAACAATGTAGGACGTCCAAGAAGGACGGCAAACTTTTGCACAACCTTTTCTTCTTCAATAAACAAAGCTTTCGTTGTTGTCCAGAAATAATACCTGCCAGGTACTGTGTTTGTTTGTTATTATTCCCTTGTCGCACGGAAGTGACGATTCTTCAATCAACGGTCAGCCGGAGTAGCTCGAACTTGTTGGCACCCTTTCAGACGTCTTGGTACCCCAACAGAGTACTGAGAGATAAGTACGGCTTCATCCGGCCCAAAATCTGCCCACTTGTGGGCGGATTTGGACAACCAATAGGAATGCTCACTCAACAGAACAGATGGACAACCAATCGGAAGCCTCACTCACCAGAGAAGCTCGTGCAGGGGCCTTCCTGCCCAGCGCCCTTTACCGATGTCGAAAGCATAGGCAAAGATCTTGGCTCCATTGCCGTCTGCATCTACCTCCATGCGTGCCTAGAAGTCGATGAATGAAAATCATGTCATTAGAATACGGAATTTTCTTGTAAGGGTGTTATTAAGGGTTATTATTCAGGACTAAGAATCAGAAAATGATGTTCCATGAAAGCCATTGCAACCTCACATAATATCAGTCCATCACTTTCCTTCACACAGATTTAATGGGTGGGGTCTATTTCCCTCACGGCCATGTCGCCGCTGGCAGACCAATTACTGTGCACTCACATAGTCAAGCCCTCTCAAACTACGGTGACTGTGCCTATTGCCACGGTTTGGACATTGACCAAGTATAAACATCACGTTACAGCAGGGATTTCAGACCACACCCAAGTTTATTGGTTGACTTTGAGATGTGTTTTTGGAAGATGTGTAGTGGATAGGGCTGGGCGATTTCACGTAAAAATAAAACCTTGATTTATTTTCGAACTAATGGACAATGTTTGATGTGATTGTTTACAAAACACTAAACAAACTAAAAATACTAACATACATGGTCGATTGTTTGCAGCATCTTAATGAACCCGTTTTCTACTGTATAAATTGGGACCATATCTTTATGACACAATATGTCCACATTTGTGATGAACTGCCACCGGGGCCCTTTCTTGTCTTAAGGAATGACTTGAAAATGCTGTATCCAAGGTAACCTGCTTTTTTACAGGCACTTTGTGGCTTGAGCTGGCATCTGCATCTCTGTGTTGACTACGGAGTCGTACATGACCGTGACCGTTGGCTTTTTTACTGACTGGGTTGTGCAGAGTGCGATCCTGCAGACCCGCTCAGTACCAGAGAGGCACACTGCGGAACACATTTTTCGTTTCCAAATATTTATTTAAAAACGAAAATATCTGTTTTAGTGTGTGTATGTTAAATTAAATGGTTTTATATCTTAAACAAATTCCGTTGCAAAGAGGAGGCACGGAGCATTGATATCCTAATTAATCTTATCATAATTTCTATTAACTTCTGCAAGGTGCATAAAGTGGTCATGTAGCTCGGTCGCCTGCCTGTCTATTGCGCCGATCACACATGAGCAGATCTTGCACACAACGTCAGTCGTGTCCATTGGCTGTCCACTCTCATCAGGTCTAAATCCAAAGAAATGCCGTATAGGCGATAGGTTAGTAAATATAGGCCGTATAGGTTAGTAAAATAACGAAATTATAGTTTCTAAGTAGAAAAAAATATAGTAGTAAAAAGTGCCCCCCCCCCCCCCCCAACCGGTCCACTGATCATTAGCCAACGAACCTCAGTCTCAACAACAATACAATGCAATACTTTTTTGACTATTTAATTATATCTCCTGCTTCAAAACTTAAAAAGTCAAAATAAAAAATGTATTCACAAGATGTCGAAAAAAAGTTTAATAGAAAAGTTTGTATTTTTTATGGTATTTAATATCATACCTTCGTATTTCTAAATACCCTAGTATATTGTCCAAGGCTATTGTAGTCAGAGCTATAATATTTCAGCTCAGATTTAAAAATGAATTTTCACCGGCTCAAGAGTTGAACCAGGTGGCGATTCACACAGCTCTAGTCACGTTCTTTCATTTGTTTTGTTAATGCCTACAGCCAGTGTTGAGTACAGATCATATCAGTACTGCAGCTTACCTCAAAGGCATAGTTTTCCACCAGAGGTATGTCCTGTTCATCAATCAGTGTGTATTTGGTCTGAAAAAGGAAAACAACAAAACAGGGTCATGTTAACAAAAATAAAAATAGCATTCTGACCTAGAGAAGAGGAACAGTTATACTAGAACACTGTTTCTAGATGCAAGTACATGGACATCACACAAGTGGAAAAAGAAGCCCACTTCCGTGGCGGCAGAGCTGCATAAGACCCGGCTCTGGGCCAGCCCTCCACCCAGCACATAGTTTGGACATTAACAGACTCTTTCCAGGGAACACACGTGCATCGACCCTACAGGAACCGGCAGCCAATGGGAGGGAGGAAGATCATGTTCCTGTGAAAACCCAACTGGGACTTCTATTCATCAATTTATTGTTTCAACTATATTGAGACTAGTAATATTTAAAGTTTCAATGTCCACAGGATCCCAGCTACGAAACACATGGTAATACGTGATTACGTATTATTGTATACATTTTCCAATTCACGCTTTGAACCAGTTTGGCCCAACGATGACAATTAATACTCTTAACTATTGTGCTCTTTTGCCTCAATATTTGGCCAGCTTTCCAAAGAAGCAGGTGTTACTAAACGGTTGATGCCACTGTGTTATGGGAGTCTCATCATTATCACAGAAGAAATTATAACAGATGAGATCAGTCTGTGTCAGACCAACTATTAGTTTACGGTCTAGATTACAGAAGAATCGCAATTTGATCAAGTTACCCATAATAAACGTAAGCCTAGAGTTAAGGTCAGTAAATGTTCTAGTCTTCAAAAAGCCGACATGTCAATAATGATTATAGTCTGCATAAAGTTGACAATTCATTAAATCGAGGAAAGGTTCACAGATATCAGCAATGAAATTAGACATGTGCATTGAACCAAGACATCCCAGATAGTGAACATCGAGCCACAACAGAAGTAATTGTTGCTCCATGGTTGAATTTAAGCCATGTTGTGCGACAAGATAATGTGCATACAAATTCAACGCCTAAGTGCATGTCAGACTATTATGCAACTTCAATAAAAAGCAAGTCGCTGGGGACCAAACTCGTCGCCCCTGCCATGGAGACGATATAAGGAACTGCTTTATAGCAAAGAGTGGGGTCGTCCTTCCCCTTAGTGAGCCACACATGGTGCTACTGGTCCACACATGGTGCTACTGGTCCTTACTGGTCCACACATGGTGCTACTGGTCCACACATGGTGCTACTGGTCCACACATGGTGCTACTGGTCCTTACTGGTCCACACATGGTGCTACTGGTCCACACATGGTGCTACTGGTCCTTACTGGTCCACACAGTGCTACTGGTCCACACATGGTGCTACTGGTCCTTACTGGTCCACACATAGTGCTACTGGTCCACACACAGTGCTACTGGTCCTTACTGGTCCACACATGGTGCTACTGGTCCTTACTGGTCCACACATAGTGCTACTGGTCCTTACTGGTCCACATAGTGCTACTGGTCCACACATAGTGCTAGTGGTCCTTACTGGTCCACACAGTGCTACTGGTCCTTACTGGTCCACACAGTGCTACTGGTCCTTACTGGTCCACACATAGTGCTAGTGGTCCTTACTGGTCCACACATAGTGCTACTGGTCCTTACTGGTCCACACAGTGCTACTGGTCCTTACTGGTCCACACACAGTGCTACTGGTCCTTACTGGTCCACATAGTGCTACTGGTCCACACATAGTGCTACTGGTCCTTACTGGTCCACACAGTGCTACTGGTCCACACACAGTGCTACTGGTCCTTACTGGTCCACACATAGTGCTACTGGTCCTTACTGGTCCACACATAGTGCTACTGGTCCTTACTGGTCCACACATAGTGCTACTGGTCCTTACTGGTCCACACATAGTGCTACTGGTCCTTACTGGTCCACACATAGTGCTACTGGTCCTTACTGGTCCACACATAGTGCTACTGGTCCTTACTGGTCCACACATGGTGCTACTGGTCCTTACTGGTCCACACATGGTGCTACTGGTCCACACACAGTGCTACTGGTCCTTACTGGTCCACACATAGTGCTACTGGTCCTTACTGGTCCACACATAGTGCTAGTGGTCCTTACTGGTCCACACATAGTGCTACTGGTCCACATAGTGCTACTGGTCCACACATAGTGCTACTGGTCCACATAGTGCTACTGGTCCACACAGTGCTACTGGTCCTTACTGGTCCACACACAGTGCTACTGGTCCTTACTGGTCCACATAGTGCTACTGGTCCACACATAGTGCTACTGGTCCTTACTGGTCCACACAGTGCTACTGGTCCACACACAGTGCTACTGGTCCTTACTGGTCCACACATAGTGCTACTGGTCCTTACTGGTCCACACATAGTGCTACTGGTCCTTACTGGTCCACACATAGTGCTACTGGTCCTTACTGGTCCACACATAGTGCTACTGGTCCTTACTGGTCCACACATAGTGCTACTGGTCCTTACTGGTCCACACATAGTGCTACTGGTCCTTACTGGTCCACACATGGTGCTACTGGTCCTTACTGGTCCACACATGGTGCTACTGGTCCACACACAGTGCTACTGGTCCTTACTGGTCCACACATAGTGCTACTGGTCCTTACTGGTCCACACATAGTGCTAGTGGTCCTTACTGGTCCACACATAGTGCTACTGGTCCACATAGTGCTACTGGTCCACACATAGTGCTACTGGTCCACATAGTGCTACTGGTCCACATAGTGCTACTGGTCCACATAGTGCTACTGGTCCTTACTGGTCCACACAGGAGAGCATTTAACGCATCACAGGTAGTTAGCTAGCCACAGCAAACGTCAACTTTAAGTAGACTGCCAACCCGATGCAAACGCTCCATAAACAAAGCAGTGGCATGTTATACCTTTTTTAACTATGACATGAACTAGACTGAAAAGAGTAGAGCTCGTAACCACGGGTTATTGTTCCCATGCACTACATGTGTCACTGTAAGGGTTAATTATCCGCTAACGTAAGTTGCTATCTAGCTAGCCGACGCTAGCTGTGCAGCGCCGTGCCTGCGGAGGCAGCGGACGCCGTGCGGGGGCTAACAGCTCCTCACACGGTGTACACACTGTGGACCGCATGTCACGACCACTGTCAGTGTAAGCCGTCTTCATGTTAGCCGTGGTTCGACTTTAACCACTCGAGCAGGTCTGACACCGCCGGGCCCTCCCCTGTCGCACATGGCAGCCTGCTCCGGCTCACCTTCCCGGCCACACGGCCCAGCCGGACGATCCCGAGCTTGAAGTCCGACATCGGGAGATCAGGTGGTCAGTGGACGAAGCGGATGTTCAGCTTCACCGTTTTCCCGTTTCCAACTCGTCAGGGCGACCCCTCAGCCCCGATAAACAACCTGTCCGGATGGTGTGGTGGTTGAGGCTCCAGAAAGGACCGGCCGACACACCGCTGGCGGAGGAGAGCCGAACAACGTTTAGTGGGCGGGACAAAACGCCTAAAAATCACCAACCAATAATACTTTGTCTTAAAAAGTCCATTGCCCAATAACAAATGGTTTTACATGTATGCAGTTTGACATCAGCCCTTCATCTCCGCAGACCAATAGGATACAGAGACATTTTTTAAAGCCCGCCCCTTTAAAGCAGAAGCCAATCACATGGTGATGACGGTTTCCTTTCAACGTCAACAGTCGTCAGAAGTTTTGGCGCTAAATCCCTGTCCTGCTGTAGGGTTTTCTTGGTTTTCTCTTTCACAAGGTGTGAAGAAAGAGAAGCGAAACCGTCAATACAACTATGAAAATAAGAAGCCTGTAAAAACGGTACGGTGAAGAGAGTAAGAACACGAATCAGGGGTTGTTTAATGGTGTCCATGTGTCTGCAGCTGCTGGAGCTCTGTTGAACCTTCAACGTGACAGTAGATAAAGTAAAGGAACCATGACCATCAAGAGCCAAAGGCTATATGTCTGAGATAATCTGGTTGAAATAAACAAATTACTTTTCGTGGTCCTCCGCTGGGTAAATGAGAGACATTTAGGGAAATTACTTTCCCCAGTCGTTAAAGGACAATTCCGGTATTTTGAACATTGAGCCCCCTTTCTGGTTTGTCTAGGATGAAATAGAGTGGTTGACACCGACATGTTGACTATTGGTCCTGTCTCGGGTATTTGGCTCATTTAGAATCGCCCTGCCTGCTTCAGAATGGCTGAATATGGGCATTCACAAACATGTCCTTAAAACAACCCTAAATGTTTGTTTTCAGAAATGTGCAACTCACCGAGTGCTAAGTGGTGTTCGTTGATGTTCCAAATCAAGTATCGTTGCAAAATACAGTTACTGTCGCGTTTTATTGCACATTTATCGCATTTTGTAAATCCCATTGATTTCTGTTGGAAGACTCATTGCTTGTTGGCTCCTCCTCCAGGCCCGCTGAAGCACGCCATCCCACAGCCGCAGGGCCTCAAACTCAGCCCACAGTCCCTTGGTGACCAGGAAGAGAACGGCCACTTCTTCCCATGGGGGCCGCTGCTGTAGGTCCACCCACCGGAGCACTGGTCGAAGGTCTGGGTCCTCCTCCTGCTGCCGTCTCCACCCTGTAGTGTCGACCTCCCGGAGCTCACAGCAGACCAGGGACGCCACCTCCACTGCAGAACGTCCCTCCTCCTGGCTGCGCAGCTCCTTCTCACGGCTCTCCCTCCTTTCACAGTAGCGGCAGCCATCCTGACTGCAGGGGCGTCGGGAGAGAGCGTCTGCATTAGCATGGCGTGCCCCTGCCCTGTGCACCACACTGAAGCTGTAGGACTGCAGCTCCTCGTTCCACCGTGCGACCTGCCCTTCTGGCTCCTTGAAAGACATGAGCCACTGGAGCGCGGAGTGGTCAGTCCTTACCGTGAAGCGCAGGCCGCAGAGGTAATATTTGAAGTGGCGAGCGGCTCTAATAATGGCCAGCAGCTCGTGACGCAGTAGCGGCTTTCAGCTTTGTTAAATGTCCTGCTGTCATTTTTATTTATATATTTTTTAAACGTTTATTTAACCAGGCAGATCATTAAGAACAAGTTCTTATTTACAATGATGGCCTGACAAAAAGCACAAGCTTCTTGAGGGGGGGGGGGGGGGGGGGGGGGGGGGGGAAGGGAAAGGGGTGATACGCCACCACCCGCTCCCCTTCCGGCCCCTCCTGTGCCAGCACGGTGCCATTGCAGACGTTACTAGCGTCCGTGTCCAGGATGAAGGGCAGGTCGGGGTCAGGAGGGGAGAGCACCGGGGCTTTGGTGAGAGCTCCCTTGAGGGTCTCGAAGGCAGACTGGCAATCCTCTGCCCACACAAATTCCCTGTCCTTCTGTAGCAGGCGGAACAGGGGAGTGGCCACACAGGAGAAGCCCCTCACAAAGCGCCTGTAGTAAGACGCCAGTCCGAGGAAGCTTTTCAGCTGTCTGGTGTCAGTGGGGGTGGGCCAGTCCTGGACAGCTTGCACTTTGTCCCCCATGGTGCTAATGCCTTCTACCCCCAGCTTGTGTCCAAGGAAAGTTACCTCTCTCCTCAGGAAATGGCACTTATCAGGATGGAGCTTCAAGCCCGCCGCAGCTACGCTCTCCAGAACCTGACGCAGCGAGGCAAGTGCTGTCTCGAAGGAGCCCCCGTGTGCCAGTATATCGTCCAGGTAGACGATACACTGCTGCCGGGGGATGCCAGTGAGCACACTCTCCATCAGCCTCTCAAAGGTTGCAGGTGCATTGCAGAGGCCAAATGGGAGGACCCGAAACTGCCACAATCCTCTGCTAGTGTAGAATGCAGTCTTGAGTCTGACCTGAGGGGTGAGAGGGCACTGGAAGTAGCCAGAGCGGAGGTTGAATGAGGAGAACCAGGACGACCCAGCTACGACATCTAGGGCCTCATCGATGCGCGGGATGGGGTAGGAGTCCTTCCTCGTCACTGCGTTAAGTGGCCTGTAGTCAACACAGACTCTCCACTTACACCCCTTCTTAGGCACCATCACCACGGCTGCTGCCTAGGGACTATCTGAGGGCTCTATGAGGCCCGCCCGCTGCATCTCCCACAGCGTCTGGTCCGCAGCCTCCTGGTGGGCCAAAGGCAGGCGACGCGGGCGCATTCTGATTGGCCTGGCATCCCCAGAGATGAATTCATGCTGCAAGGACAACATTTTTGCACTTCAGTTAATGTGTAGAAGATAATGTTGTTCACAGAATTAAATGTGACATTTGAAGTGAGTTCAACACTTGGTCTTATTTTCCTTGTTTTTTGTAATGCCTTTGAATAATATGGGAAACATGAATCGCAATATATCGCAGAATCGAATCGCAATACTTGCTGTATCTGCGGGGGGGCGGGGCGCCAGTAGCTCAGGAGGTAGAGCGGGTTGGCTGGTAACCGCAAGGTTGGTGGTTCGATTCCCGGCTCCTCCTAGCTGAGGGTTGTGTTGTCCCTGAGCAAGACGCCTCACCCTAATTGCTCCTGACGCGCTGGCTGTGGCCCTGCGTGGTTGACTCCGCCGTCGATGTGTGTATGAATGGGTGAATGTCAGTCAACACTGTAAAGCGCTTTGGAAGCGCTATATGAATGAGGACCATTTACCATCTGTATCCCAAAATCACAATAATATTGAATCATGGCCCAAATATCACAATACTATCGAATCGTTACATTGAAAACTCGACTGGGGCAGTTAGGGGCCGACTGCAGTAGCAGCGCCAGAGTTTTTTTCTTATTGGCTTATCTGGGGTAGTACAAGTGTGTGGTGGTAGGGAAGGGGGGGTGGCATTTTTAACCCGTTTACATTTGTGTATTCAATTTGGCAACTCTCAGACGTTTGAAGTGGTTGATTCTAGCGTTTTCATCCCATTCACTTTCCATATTAAATAATATTATACAACTTTTATAATAGATTTATTCAAAAAAAGAAAAGTGTACAATGTTTGGTATACAAAAATTGGACACGCATTGCACTGATATATGCCCGGGGTGAGGTGGTGATCCCTCAAAGACTAGGAGATAAATACATAAAATATGCAGAATAATCTTACAAATGAAGAAACAATAACATTAGTATGGCTTGCTTTGCAACCACACTAATGAAAATAAACACAACAATAATTTGGCTTGCTTTGCAACCACACTAGTAAAGCAAACCAACAATAGTGTGGTTTGCTTTACAACCAAAACTACAATAACTAGACCAAGCTGTCTCACTCCAAAACCCTGCTGCTTCCTGAACTATGACCTAACCCCATTGCCATAAACTGCCAACAAAGTAGGCAAATAAATACAATCTCCATGTTTCAATAGCTTCCTTCATATATATGGGCCAAATATACGATTTGAAAAAGAAAAACATTCAAAGGGAGTCTTTTTTTAAAATATATATATGTTGCTATGCCAATGTACATTCTCCTTCCCGATAAGTTCTTTAAATCTATTAATGAGTAAGTGAACCTAGCCTGGGTGCTGCTAATGGGGATTGAGATGAGGTCTGGTGTTAGCCAGGCTAAAATGAACCGAGGGTTCGCCATAAAGCCTTTGAAGACATTGTTTTCTCTAGTCCACATGGTGTAATACAGCCACTGCTGCAAGTACTGCACCCTGGAATGTGTTTATGGGGTTTAGTACCCAGTACTACGGCCATTTTACGTGTGTTAACAGACCACTATAATCTGTGTCTACATTTTTGCCAATAATGTAAAGGACATTATTTTACTTAAATTCTGCACAGGAATCATTCTAAACTGCAATTGTATATTAAAAAAAAAACAGTAAACACAAATGTAAACGCAAAATTTAAATATTTACACAGTTCAACTTCGACAAAAAAAAACATGAAGTATAAAAATGTTACAGTCACATACAGGTGTCATGAAGAGACGGGTGTCATCATTTTGTAATGGAATATCATTTCAGCCTGGATAGAAACTCTAGAACATTCTATATTACTCCACCTGGGAAGAAGTGCTCTTGATTGGCGGATACAATTCGTAATGTATAACAAGCCACACCTTTCCACAGAACATAAAAACAGTTCCTGTAGTCCTTTTCCCTCCTGACGGACTGAGCTGCTCCAGCTCATCACCACTTCTCTGTGTGTGTGCCATCTCTGCAGGTAAGGCAAAGATACGTGTGTGTTCTGTGATTTACATTTTCCCAGTGAGGATCATGACTATACGTAATACGTATACCCTTAATTTACTAAGCAAATATATAAAGTTGAAATACATACACGTCATGTGAATAATGCCATGTGGATGTTATTTTGATGAAATCCAACTCATAAATACAATATACAATCTTCAGGTCGCCGTCACCTCCACGACGAGGAGTTACACCAAAAGGCCATTCAACATCACTCAAGAAAAATCTAATTTGAAAATAGTAGTAACGATAGAATTTTAAAATAATTGAATATTTACATTCCCTACTTAATTAAAATAGCACATTCTGGGTGTACAGTCCCTAAAACAACAGAAGAGACTTAGAGGTGTAAGGCCATTGGTCGACCGCTCAGAGCTGCTGGTTGAGGCCCCGCCTCTCTCTCCACATGGAGCGCGTCTCTCTGTAGATGAGCGGCGCGATGAACAGGATGCTGCCCCCTGTCTGGGACCACAGAGCCCAGCTGTTAACCACTGCCATTGTACACACTGTACCTAGCACAATGTGGATCAATCATTTATTTTACACTCAATAAAAAGGTTGATAGTACTTTATATTAGTTACCATGACGATGAAGAAGTAGAAGACATACATCCAGCCCAGTCTGCTCTCGATCAGGGACACAAGGTACTGAAAGACAGGGAATGACGGTGAGACCATTGCTATGGTTACTACCCTGTTGCTAGTGGTGTTACCAGTCCGTTTCTGGCGGTTACCAGCGGTTACCAGCCTTGTCGTGGAAACATTCATCACAATGATAATATAAAAGTATGTTTAAATGATATAAACCTTGTTTCCACTGACATGAACCCATTAATAAGTGTATCCGCTCCGTTGCCCTTTGTGTGTTACCTGCCCCCCCGCGGCGCCCACACTCCCGGTACCGTCCACGATCCCGGTCACCGTGGCCAGCGCCTCCTGGCTGCCCCGCAGGGCGTCCTGGCGGCCCAGGTCGGCAGAGATGGCCGAGCTGATCATGTTGGACGGACCGCCGATGAAGAAGCCGGTCAGAGCGAGCAGCGCAGCGTTCACCACCTGGTCAGCGGGGGAGTCTGGGAGCAGGGGGAGTCCGGTCACATACACGTTGTAAAGCTGCACCCCGGGGTGAGGATACCACACGGCACGCTTACTACCTGCACCTCTATGTGCGTGACACACGGGGGGGGAGGCTTTAACTGTTCAACCAGCTGAACCTGATGTGTGAGCACATGTGTGTGAGCCTTGGGTGTATAGGCTGAAAAATAGGATGGCAATCTGTTTTTCAACAAATTAGTGCGATGGTAAATTAAGACTTTCCACTGTATTCACATATTGACTACCTTCAGTCCTACATTTTATCAAGAAAACATGAGTGACAAAACATAGCGTAAAAATGAGTTCTGATTATTTTTAACCTTTCACCCAACAATCACCCTCATCAGAATGAATCACCTGGACCAGTATCCACAGATCATGCTGCAGAACTATCGTAGGCTACTGTTGTCTTGTGATCCAAGTGAGGTTCAAGCCAGGCATTGAAGTTGTATTTAGAGAATAAATAAAAAAAATCCCTGTCCTGCCGGCTCCTGGCCCTCACCTACAGCCCTTCACCAGCCGGCTCCCCCTCCACCCCCTGGCCCCTCCCCTCCACCCCCTGGCCCCTCCCCTCCACCCCCTGGCCCCTCCACCCCCTGGCCCCTCCCCTCCACCCCCTGGCCCCTCCACCCCCTTTCAGTTTTGGGGACAGCTTTGGTTTTCATACTAATACACACATTTGAGTTCCCATTGTCATGTGTGCCATGGTAGGCTAATCAATGTGTAGCTGTAGTCCATGTAGGGTCATATGCAGCTCTGACAGGGACCAGCAGAAGAAGGCGTCTCCAGATAGCTTTTATACAGGATTTAATCTGGAACTGTGTAGCTGTAGTTCACATGTCTTAGAGAACGACTGCGCATGCGCCATGCGGGTGTTTTTTGGTGTAGAGTGAGAGGGGATCGTGACATCGACAATGTGCTGTGAAAGTGCACTTTCACAGCATTGTTGTTTTTGTGGAAAATGTTCCTAAAACCTTTTTCTCTATTGCAGTGGTGTGTGGCCTTACAAAGACAAACACAAACAGTCATAGTCAATCGGGTTGCTATGAATTTAACCCTGTCAATTAAAACAATGCAGTCCTACGCAGTTGGGTCGCACTTTGCCAATTTTCATCAAAGTATTTGTCAAGCCTAGAGCTAAGAAATTAAAATAAAAAATAAAACTTGGCCATAGCAGATATTTACTAGTTTAATTTCAGGGCCTGGGGCAGGTAGAGCAGTAGAGAGGGTTAGTATAGGTAGAGGGTTAGTATAGGTAGAGGGTTAGTATAGGTAGAGGGTTAGTAGGTCCAGGGTTAGTAGGTCCAGGGTTGGTAGAGGTAGAGGGTTAGTAGGTCCAGGGTTAGTAGAGGTAGAGGGTTAGTAGGTCCAGGGTTAGTAGAGGTAGAGGGTTAGTAGGTCCAGGGTTGGTAGAGGTAGAGGGTTAGTAGGTCCAGGGTTGGTAGAGGTAGAGGTAGCGGGTTAGTAGGTCCAGGGTTGGTAGAGGTAGAGTTAGTAGGTCCAGGGTTGGTAAAGAGGTAGAGGTAGGGTTAGTAGGTCCAGGGTTGGTAGAGGTAGAGTTAGTAGGTCCAGGGTTGGTAAAGAGGTAGAGGTAGGGTTAGTAGGTCCAGGGTTGGTAGAGGTAGAGTTAGTAGGTCCAGGGTTGGTAAAGAGGTAGAGGTAGGGTTAGTAGGTCCAGGGTTGGTAGAGGTAGAGGTACTTACGGCTGTAGCCGACTAGGGCTCCCATGGCCAACAGAAGACTGACGGCCAACACCGGAGCTCTCTTCCCTAGGAAGTCTGAGACGATACCCTGCACTGTGCCTCCTGATGAACAGAGAGAGAGAGAGAGAGAGAGAGAGTGAGAGACAGACAAGACTGACAGACAGTCCACTATCAGCTGTTATACCTGTTTATTATTGAAATCAGTCCATATTTAAAACCACAAGTTCAGTCAAACTGTCAATCTCCGTAGGATGCAAGATAGATGCGAGCTGACAGAGAGGCTAGTGGAGGTGCTAACTAGCGCAGACTCACCGACGATGCCTCCCACGTCGTACCAGACGGAGAGGCGGTCTGCCTGTGCCTCCTTCCAGCCGTAGTTACTGCTGAGGTAGAAAGGGAGCCAGAAGAAGAAGGAGTAGTTCACCAGCTTCAGGCAGGCATAGGCCAGGGAGTACTGAGACACAGAGTCAACAACAGCTGGTTAGCCACATGGTAAACATACACAAGTACGTTATACCTTCATTCTGACAGGAGGCACGGCCAGGGAGCACTGCGACATATAACAAGATACGGACAACTCAGCTAATGACAACAGCTAGTTAACCAATCAGCTATCCGTAGCCAACTAGCTAGTCAACCAACATTTGAGCTGATGCTAACCTTAAGGGAAGCCCGGGTACTGCATCACAGGCCAAAAGGCAGCGCTAGCTAACTAGTTAGCCAATGCTAACAGTAGGATAGAGTGCTAGCTTACGGGCAGCACGCCAGGAAGCAGGAAGGCCTGGAGGAAGCTGATTGGCTGGGGCAGCTCTTCCTGTGGCCCCTCCGACTGTTCCACAGAGTAGTAGCCTCCATCACACCCTTCGTCCTCGTCTTCGTCACTCATCAGGGGCCGCTGGCTCTCAGAATCCCTCTCCATTACAGGCCGCAGACCCGTCTCTGACTCCTGACATAGCCCTGAACACACACACACACACACACACACACACACACACACACACACACACACACACACACAGTTAGTAAGTATTAGTGGTTTGTGATAGGTGCCTTAAGTTGAATTAGCTTTGCTCTGCAGTAGCTTAGTACCTATAAATGCTATAAGCTAGGAGTTACAGTAGTTATATGTTTAACTTGGTATACAGTAAGCTACAGTAGCTATATCTGTAATTATCTACAGTAGCCTTTAGCTATAGTAGGTATATATTCATTTAGCTACAGTAGCTGTTCTTACCAACTTCTTTAGGGGAGGTCAGGAGACCAAAGAACACCACAACGCCACCGGCAAACTGCACCACCGACGTCACCAAGAAGGCATACTACAGAGAGATGGACAATTACACACTGCAAGTGGAAGGAATGCCATTTAAGTTCATATATAAATCACAATATTGTTCAATCAATAAATAAAAAGGCTGTAATCCAAAACGTTACCCATGATGCCACATTCATTTCACAGCTCTTTTTATATCAATCTGTGATGAGTAGGGCACGGTTATCTCACAGATTCAGACTGAAGCAACATCCCCAGAACAGTAAATACACGAGAAGCGGCAGAATGTCTGGTGGATGGACAGTAGACTCATTAAGAGACCTTACTAATCATGGATAGAAGTGATCATACATGGACCATTGTCAGAGCCATGGAGATGATGAGGCTGATGTTTGCATTTTGTGCCTAATTTGTTCATTTATAATAATTAATCATAACTGATATTTTGTTTTATTTATGTCTATTCAGTAGATCAGTATTTCATTAATACACAGGATCAGATGTTTTATTGCGCTCTTATTTTGTCCTGCTACCACGAATTGATACTGCCGTAAAGCACAGCTTATTGTAGTAAACCGCAGTGAATTGGCCATGTGGGCACCTGTCGGCATCATGAGTTATTGAGTTATCAGAGCAGGACGGAAGCAACAATTTTCTGACCATAGCTAACCGTCATTTAAGCATAAAAAAGTTATTCCTGTCAATTAGTTTGAGGTGACAGACCACATACCCAGAATTTTACTTGGAAACGTTTATTTTTTATTCAATGTATGTTTTGAGAATAAATCGCCACAATTTTCCTTTTACATCTGCCTCGTTTCATCTTGGATTACTTTTTTGGAGCTTATTGCCTTAAGGAAAACACGAGTACAGAAAGTTTACGTCCTGCAAGAGTGGCAAATAGGTTGCCACCACGTCACCACAAGGAGGATTTGGTGCGCGCGGCCGTGATACAATACGGGACTCAACACAGTTTAACAGACTCCCCCCAGACTTTTGGACGGCCAAACATATGGAACGTAAGCAAGCATCACCTGTATTTAACGCAGTGCATGTGCTTGCTGGAAGAAGGGAATACTCTGTGAACATGTCAGCTAAGTGATTGAAGAGCTATTGGAGCAACTTGAGTCATAAGGATTAATTGCATTGAATCAAAACCAACTGACTAATCTTGCTAAAAAGATGAAGGAAATTGATGCTCTAATCGAGGATGATGGCAACTTTAAAGAAGTGAATGTTACAATAGCAGCTGATTTCACAGACATGTACATGGAGTTCTGTGACAAAAATGATGCAGTTAAAAACTATTTGAAGTAGGAAGAGGTTCTCCATGATCAGACACGTATGAGCCAAAGGCCATTGACTTTAGCATTTTGTGGATAAAGTGGAAAGACTGAAACATCAATACGATGACGCCAAGAGAGTTGATGCTGAAATCGAGCCTGAAGACAGTCAGTGCGTTTACATGACACTCAAGAAAGTCGAAATATTGGGTTAGTCCAACTATGATTGGATTACTAAGATGCATGTATACACCATAGTCAAGATAAAATCAAATCGAATTGGGTTACTCACAGTCGAATTAAGACCCCTAGATAATAGGCTTAGTCGAGTTAAGCGTGCGTGTACAGAGTGGGATTGGATTATGCATTCTGCGCATGCTTGAGATCTTTTCCCGGGACCGTGAGCCGGAAGTAGAAGGAGACGATAGTCGTGTTGTTGTCACCGTCGGAAAACGAGAGACGGCGATTTATTTAAAAAGGTGGCGCAGAAGATGGAGGAAGCCGGTGAATGTAGTTACCCCCTATAAGAATTGTGTCCCGGCCGCGGGAGCGCGCATGGCATGCATTCATTAAAGGTGGAAGCATACAGACAGTACGCTTCGATTTCACCCAAGGCTGAAATAAAAGTACATGTTTTTCTAAATGTGGGTCATCAACGAGGTTGTAAAGTAGTAACTTCGGGCACATCTGTCAAAATAAATGTTTTTTTCTCCCGACGTGTTTACAATCTTTAATCATTCATTGCGCCGTGGTGGGGAATGCCATATACGGACGGGCAGCGGAGGGGCTGCTCCGGGGGGAGAAAGATGTTTTCAGTAGACAGTAGTTTTCAGTAGCTGTCAACTCACTTCGGGTCAGCGATTTATTTAAAAAGCTGGCGCAGAAGACGGAGGAAGCCGGTGTCGTGCCAATGTAGTTACCCCCTATAAAGGAGTGTATCATCATCAACATGCATTCACTACACACTACGCTTCAATTTCACCCATGGTTGAATTAAAAGTACATGTTTTTCTAAATGTTGCTCATCAATAAGGTTGTAAAGTAGTAACTACGATCTTTATTCATTCATTGCGCCGCGGCCGAACTGACGGGGATATTTTCTGATATTATGAATCTTACAGACTGCGTCGGGTTCTTCGACTCTCTGGTACTTCCACAACAAGTAAAGACTCGTAGTGGGGTTTATCTCGCCCATGGTGGAGAAGGAATTAGGGGAAAGGAACTTTGGCTTTGACTCTCTGAAGTCCAGATTGAAACGCGACATATCCGCATACGACCGAGAGGTCGGAACAATGGAGCGTCGGAGAAATGATAGCTAGACAGCTGTCTACTGAAAACAATGAGAGAGAAGAGGCTCTGCTTAAAACAAGAAAACAGGAATTTGAGTTGAGAATAGCCATCGCTGCTGCTAGTGCAAAACTGGAGGTGCTAATTGTAAACAGGCCACCTCATAACTTCTGATGAACCTAAAGACGGTATGGCTGCCTACTTTAATGGGGGCAGGGAAGTGCCCCAGGGTAGGGCAGGGAAGTGCCCCAGGGTAGGGAGGGTAGGGAGGGTAGTGTGGGCGGCTTCAGAGCCATGCAGTCAGAATGTGGAGATTCTCATGTAATGAGTGCAGCAGATGTGACAGAGAACAAGGCTTCCAATGAACTCACAGAGAAGTAGCAGACTCCATCAGCCAAATGCTATTGTCAGCTACCAGCCCAGCACAGGACAGAGCAGGTAAACCAATATTCAAGATTTGCTAAGCGTCATGCAGCAACAAAATAAAATCTGAGCTTTTGGTGAAGCAACAAAAAAGTGTCCACTCTTCCATGGATGGATATCCCAGTTTTCAATGAAGATCCCTTGGAGTTTGGTTTTTTCATGAAAGCGTTTGAGGATGGGACAGACAGCAACAGGGATAGGCTGCATTTCCTTCAGCAGTTCACCTGTGGCAGACCAAATGTCCTAGTTCGCAGCTGTTCAAATATGCATCCTGACAAAGGCTATGTAGAAGCCAAGAAGCTTTTGAGCAAACACTTTGGTAATGAGTATACTATCGCCTCTGCTTACATCGAAAAGGCACTGAAATGGCCTGTCATTAGGTCAGATGATGGAGAAGCACTCACCAAGTTTGCCGTGTTGCTCACTGGCTGCTGCAATACAGTTAACAGCATGGAGTACATTGAAGAAATGGATAGCCCTACTAATATGAGGATTTTCATTTCTTCCATTTCTAAGCTTAAGAGAAAGGTGGAGGGGAGTTGTTTGTGACATGCAGGAAAGGACAAGATTGAGAGCCAGGTTCACCAATTTAGTTAACTTTGTGGACAAGCAGGCAAGAATTGCGTCTTACCCTTTGTTCTGCAATTTACAAGAGCCCATGTCATCAAGCCACGGAAACAAGCTAAAGGCAGGAGATAAGGTGCTCCAAGATTCAAGGAAAGGAAAGACACATTTTCCACAAATGTAACCCCTGTTCCAAGACACACAGAGCAAGGAAATAAGGAAAATGATGCTTCCAAAACTGGAAAACAATGTCTTTTTTTGTCACAAAGCTGGACATAACCTGGATTTTTGCAAGCTCGTCAAACAGAAGCCTCCCAATGAAAAGCTGGATTTCCTTAAATCCAAAGGTGCTTCCACATGCTTCAGGTGCCTTTCACAGGGTCACTTAAGCAAAGGCTGTCAACAGAGACTCATCTGTCAAACATGTTCTCAGAAACACCATCCTGCACTTCAACAAAGGACAGTCAGCACCCTCTGCTGGCCAGAGCAGGAATGCTGAGTCATCAGTCTCCAATTCCTCCCCCACAACAGATAGTGAAACTTGTGGTTGCACTAGGGCTGGGAATTTGGCCTGTTCGTTCGCAATCATTCCAGATGTTTGAGGAGTGACAAAACAATAGAGTCATACGCATTCTTAGACCCAGGCAGTACTGGAACTTTCTGCTCTGAGGAGTTGATGAGGGACCAGGAACAGGTAACAGGAAAAAAGGGCAACATTTTGCTCTGCACCATGGGAAAAGAGGAAACAATCAGTACACATACTGTCATGGGGCTTGAGGTCAGCGGTTTGGATGAGAACAACTTTTTGAAGCTTCCACGAGTCGTCTCACGCCAGAGATTCCTGTAAAATAAAAGAGAACATTCCACAACAGAGTGACAGAGTGACCTCATTTGAAGGAGGTTCAGCTCAAGCCGATTGACAGAGCTATTGGTTTGTTAATAGTAACAAACGTACAAAAAGCGCTTGAGCCTTGGAAGGTTATCAACAGTGAGGGCAGCGGCCCTCATGCTGTAAAAACAGTTTTAGGCTGGACAATCAATGGGCCTCTGTTGAGAGAAGGAAATACCAGCAAACACAACGTTAACTGGCCACAGGTAACAGTAAACAGGATCTCAGTGGCAAAGCTCACTCAGCAGCAAATAAAGTTTGACTTTCCCAAGCATCAGCTGTATGAGATGTTGGAAATGTGTAGCGAGGACAGACAGTTCATGGACTTTGTATCACGATCAGTGAAGCTGAACATGGGCCATTACAGCATCAGTCTTCCCTTAAAGAACAAGGACTACACAAAGTTCATGAGAGAAATATTTGAGAAAGGCTACACTGAGGAAGTTCTCATGGAAGAAATCTGCAAAGATGGCAACAGGATATGGTACATAGCGCATAATGGGGTTTACCACCCAACAAGCGCAAGTTAAGGGTTGTGCACTGCCGTGTATCAAGGTACATCCTTAAACTCTCAGCTGTTGCAAGGCAAGGCTAGTTCTCTCATTGGTGTGCTGACAAGATTCAGGCATGAGTCAGTCGCCTTCATGTCTGATATTGAAGGCATGTTTTGTCAGGGTTCCGGCTGAAGACACTGATATGCTGAGATATTTGTGGTGGCCTCAAGGAGACCTCAGTCAGGAGCTGAAAGAATACCAGATGGTCGTTCACTTATTCGGCGCAACCTCATCACCCAGCTGTGCGAGTTTTGCACTACGAAAGTGTGCTGAGGACAACCAGGCAGCATTCAGCTCAGAGGCAACAAATACTGTCTTAAGGAACTTTTACGTTGACGACTGCCTTAAGTCAGTTGGCAGAGAGAAACAGGCAGTTGCTCATTCAGGAGCTCCGGCATCTATGTGGAGGTTTTCGTCTCACTAAGTGGATTTCCAACAGCAGAGAAATGCTTGCTTCTGTACATGAGGATGACAGGGCCAAGGAGGTCAAAGAGCTTGACTTGGAAAAGGATTGCCTCCCTATCGAAAGAGCTCTGGAGGTTCAATGGGGTGTGGAGTCTGACCAGTTTCGAGGTGAATAGATGTGTTAAGCCAGGCAACTTGAGTGAGACTGCTTCAGCTCAACTCCACCACTTTGCTGACGCAAGCGAGAAAGGGTATGGCACAGTCTCATATATGGTCTCCAAAAACCATCAGAACCAGACACACAGCGACTTCATCATTGGCAAAGCCAGGGTTACGCCGTTGAAACCGGTAACTATACCACAACTTGAGCTTATTGCTGCATCTATGGTGGCTAAGATGGATACAATGATGAGAGCTGAATTGGATCAGAGTCTGGAGGAGTCTGTCTTTTGGACAGACAGCATGCTAGTCATTCAGTATCTCAAAAATGAGACTGCAAGATACCCTTTGTTGCCAATCGGGTTGTGGCAATCAAAGGTCTCTCAGTGGAGATACGTGAATACTTCAGACAACCCTGCGGACTATGCATCCAGAGGGCTTACTGTGGATGCCTTTCGCCTTTCTAAAGACAAAAACTTCTTAACAAAACCGAAGTCTGAGTGGCTGGAAATGCCCAACAGCATATGTGACGCGCCATGGGTAAACCAGCAGCAAGTCGGCTGGGACGAATTCACGTAAAACAAGGAAGAAGCGGTGTAGTTTGGGTGTAGTTTCTGGAAATGCTGGCTCTTTGTTGGGGCGTGTGCGGCGATACAGTTCATTTCCATACTGGCTACCTTTGGCCATTCACGTGCTTGTGTTCTTTTTTAGGCCAATCAACTGCACGTTAGAAGTGAACCACATGGCTACTTATTCAGCGCCTGCATAATTAACTGCTACTTCTGGAAGCTCCATGTGATTTCATCTTTGAATGAAGATGGACCAGGCAAAATGCATTGCAGAAGAGCTAAATCGTGGCTGTTACAGCGCAAATCTATGGCAGTACTTCTTCGACAAGCCGGATGCTTCTGGTTATGCCGACGCCGATCTCACTTCTGATTCTGAAGAAGAGTACAATGACGATGAAAGTGACTGCATTACACTGGAGAACATCCCTAATCTATAGCTGATCTTAGCCGAAAATGAAGACGAGGAAGAATATCTCAGCTTCGAAACTAAGCTGTAATGGGAGGTTTTGGCTAGTAATGTAAGCATCTGCTATTAATTTGAATAATGCTTGAATTGCTTGAATTGACAGATGCTAATGCATATGCGGTCATAAGTGGACTCCTGCGGCTGCTCTGCTGGTGGAGGAGTCCACATATGACCAAGAGGTCGGAACAATGGAGCGTCAGAGAAATGATATGGACCCGAAGTGAACTGACAGCTGTCTGCTAAAACATCGCTTTCTCCTCCATGTTCGTTTCAATCTGGACTTCAGAGAGTCAAAGCCAAAGTTAATTTCCCCCAATTCCTTTTTCCCCATGGGCAAGATAAACCCCACTACGAGTCTTTACTTGTTGTGGAAGTACCAGAGAGTCGGAGAACCCGACGCAGTCTGTAAGATTCATTCATCAGAGAATACCTGTCAGTTCGGCCGCGGCGCAATGAATGAATAAAGATCGTAGTTATTTTACAACCTCGTTGATGAGCAACATTTAGAAAAACATGTACTTTTAATTCAGCCTTGGGTGAAATCGAAGCGTAGTGTGTAGTGAATGCATGTTGATGATGATACACTCCTTTATAGGGGGTAACTACATTGGCACGACACCGGCTTCCTCCATCTTCTGCGCCAGCTTTTTAAATAAATCGCCGACCCGAAGTGAGTTTACAGCTGTCTACTGAAAACATCTTTCTCCCGCCAGAGCAGCCCCTCCGCTGCCCGTCCGTATACGGCATTCCCTGCCGTGGTGCAATGAATGATTAAAGATCGTAAACACGTCGGGAGAAAAAAACATTTATTTTGACAGATGTGTCCGAAGTTACTACTTTACAACCTTGTTGATGACCGACATTTAGAAAAACATGTACTTTTAATTCAGCCTTTGGTGAAATCGAAGCGTAGCGTCTGTGTGCTTCCACCTTTAATGAATGCATGCCATGCGCGCTCCCGTGGCCGGGACACAATTCTTATAGGGGGTAACTACATTCACCAGCTCCCTCAATCTACTGCGCCACCTTTTTAAATAAATCGCAGTTTCTCATTTTTCCGACGGCAATAACAACATGACTATCGTCTCCTTCTACTTTCGGCTCACGGCCCGGGAAAAGATCTCGAGCATGTGCAGAACGCAATTCAACACATGCTTAACTTGACTATGAATCGCATTATCTAGGGGTCTTAATTCGACTATGAGTAACCCAATTTGATTCCAATTTTGATTTTAGCTTGACTAAGGTGTATACATGCATCTTAATAATCCAATAATAGTTAGACTAAGCCAATAATTCGACTTTCTTGAGTGTCATGTAAACGCACTGACTGAATGTTTTTCAGAGGGGCATACATTCAAATGGCCACAACTTCCACAGATTTCCATGTGTTAGAAATCTTTGGAAAGCTTAGAAACTACACTTTCAGAATCTGTGAATAACTCAAAATGCCTCTGGGGAGACTTGTTGCTGGTATTACCATGGCTGGTCACATATGTCCGTCTCTCAACAATGACCCAGATGTCAAAGAAGCTTCAGTTTATGCACTTAGTGCCGAGCAGAGCACAAACGCCACTTCCCAACTCATTCATCACTACTCAAGCTGGTGTCGCCTTAAAATAAGTGTTGCATGGGTTCTCAGGTTACAGTCAACATTGAAGCTACGAAGAGAAAAGATTTGACTACATATTTCAAGGCTGGAAAGCTGGATGTAGAAATCCAAAAGTTGGAGACGCTGGACCAAGGAGTATCTACCGGACTTAGAAGAGAGACAAAAGTGGTCCCATCCAAAAAGGAATATCAGTGAAGATGATATTGTCCTTATTGTGGATGAATCCGCCCCACGGAATTCACGGGTAATGGGTCGAGTGATCCAGACAATCAGTAGAGGACATGTTCGTCAAGCCAAGGTGAAAAGCAGCACAACTGTTCTTCTACGACCTGTGACCAAGCTCTGCTTGCTACTTAAAAGTGATATGTAGCGCCCTTTCTACATGTTGCTTAAGGGACGGCGGTAAAGGCTGATCTCCATCTGTGATGTGCTTGAACCTCTGACTCCACCCCACTTTTTTTTTGTTTTATGCACACAGCTGTTTAAAAGAGTTCCTGGTGTGATAAGACCAGCCTATATAAGGGCATTACTTCTGTTGTTTGTGTTTTTTGATTGTTGTTATAAGGCTCTTAGAATATGTGAAAGATAATTGTTTTGTGGTACACAAGAACAATTAGGGGGCAGAATGTATATTTAATATAGACTTAAATGTCATTAAATACATATTTTGGGATCAAGGAAGGTAATAGTTAGTTATATTAATGAAAAACAGACAACAAATAAAAAATAAAAACAATTCCAAAAGGATAAATACAGATGACATTATGCATGATGAATATCAGCAGTAAAGATTAGATAAAGGAAGTCAATAAGACAACAGGAAGAACTGGATGACATCACACCATGCTTACAATGCTTTCCACAAGACATCTAATATTATATATTACTATATTCAAAGATCCACAATCAAGGAATATTTATCCATTTGTTGGTCCAAGGTTTTATTTTTCTTGATGCTCAGGCAGACTAATATCTGTTACTGTATACTAGCAAACGTACAACGTAAAGGTTGTGACTGACCTCGTATCCATACTTGAGGACGCTGGAGGCGAGGAAGGCTCCCAGGATGTTCCCTACCGAAGAACACGCACTCCACAGGCCGAACACAAACCCTCGCCTGGAACACGGAGAAAGGGGATTTCAAGACATGAATATACCACATTAATACACCCTCATTTGTACAGAACTAATATACTTGTATTGCCATATTTGTTTCGGCCAACAAGCACGATTACTTCCTTGTACATTTGTACTTTGTGTGGGTTTGTGTGTTACTAACCCGGACTTCCCGAACCAGTTGCCCATGATAGCGACCACGCATGGCCAGACGGCAGACTGCAGCAGGCCGTTTAGGACCCACAGCCCGCAGTACAGGTACACGTTGTACAGGTGGAGCCACTCCGTTAACGTCCCAAACACAAACTCCTGTCCATCCACACACACACACACACACACACAGATATATACAGCCATAGATACAAACTGATCAGAGATACATACACAAACACAAAATGGTTTATTTTTTCAACTCCTTAACGATTTAAACAATTGAAAAACGTGTGAGAGACCAGAGGGGGTCGGACACTTCCACCCACACACAATGTTCTTCCCATTCTAAACCATTATCTTCAAACAGCCCTCACACTGGCATACATCATCCATTTATCAGGATTGAGATGTGAGACTTGGGTTGACACGGTAACTCACCACAGTGGCCGAGCCGCAGAGGCCAAAGCAAAGGACGTAGCGTAGGTTCATGCGGTCGCCGATCACGCCACTGACGTACAGTCCCTGCACCCAGCGGGGAGGACAGGAGGGTTAGGCTAACACTAGAGCGTCGACACTAGAGCGTCGACACTTAAGCAATCTTACACTCGATGGCGTTCTTGAATGTCATTATTGATACGTGAAGCACAGCCGTAGGAACGAGGCGCTTGCGCCGAGTTCCAAAGTCCTGTGATTCAAGGAGCTCATAAGAAATATGGTCACATATTTGGGTAATAACGGTACAGTGAAATACAACAAACTAACAATAATCTATAAAACAAACAAAGATCCAAGGCCTATCATACAATCATGGGAGGCCTAGATGGGACATCAACCCGTGTCTCTCCTAGAGAGCCCCACGAGCAGAAGTCCCCTGCACGGGGAATCAGCGTGTCACTCAAAGAGCTCCGCCCGGCTGAAGGCCCCTGGTTGGGAATTCAACCCGCGTGTCTCCAAGAGAGAACGCAGGCTGAAGTCCCACGCATTGAAGAACGTGACGACTTTCTTATACTGTTTCTGTCAGGATTCTGAGGGCAGCTTCCCCCCCCCCCCCCTTTTTCGACCTGCCGAATCCTTTTGCCTCAAGGACCCATAAGGTCTGTCAAGAGATTTTTGCTGTAACCTTGAAGTTTTGGAAAACAGTTGGTCCACATGCGCCCTAATAATGCCGACCCAATGGTAGGTATTATTTTTATTTAGATTCTGTAAAAAAAAATGGACATTAGGTAATGTAGAAACTTTAGTCTGGATATTTAAAACCATTACGTCAGGGTCAATGACCACTGTGGTGCTCGCTCATTAGCTCTGCTAGCATTAGCATATTAGCATGCCCACACAGACTAAGTGAGTTCTGAGTTGGCTCATGCAACCACATGCATTTTCTTCAGTGTCAGTGAACACCCAGTTGCACAATGGATGGAGAGGCTGACCAGCCTACCCAGTGTAGAAAGTGGGAGGCTGGAGCCGCTCCATCATTCATCCAGGTGGATACTCCCACTTTGTGATGTTACAAAAAGTTTGATTTCAAAAGGGATTGTGATGATTAGAATCAGATTCAGAACCACACTGGTGGTAAAATAGGGGTTCTATAGATATCACAAAGAGATCTCCAGGACAGGAATAATGCCTGTAACAAAGTAACCTGCCCAGGTGATGTGGAGACCTTAAAAGGGGACATATTATGAAAACAAGACTTCCTGGGATTGGGGTGTTGTTTGGGGTCTCTGGTGCTGCCACACGCATACAAACTTTGAAATAAGTCTGTAATAGGTCTGTAATTTTTTTTTTCAGCACGACTCTTACGTAGGAATGAGGCACATTTGCATATTACCACCACTTCCCCATCCCCCTCCCATCAGAGCATAAATACGATTCTGTGGACCAGCGGACGAGCGCTGGGCGGAGATGTTTGCGCATTTCAGAAGCAGGGAGATTCTGTAAAGAAATGGTCTAATTTGTCAGTTTGCCTTGTGTCTGCCTGGCAGGGAGTCCGGCGGGAGTCTGCCAGCTGTGCTCGGGTGTACAATTTCTCCTCCATGTCACGGTTCAATCTGGACTTTAGCGAGTCAAAGCCAAAGTTCCTTTCCCCCTATTCTTCTCAACCATGGCCGAGATAACCCCCACTACGGGTCTTAACTTGTTGTGGAAGTACCTGAGACGTCAGACGCAGTCTTTAGGATTCATACTATTATATCATAATATCATCCGAGGTGCACATAGCTTTTGGATGTGATATAAGATATTATATTATATATATCGATAGAGACACCAGAAACAGCACATTCTGAAGGGACTGAAACAGGGGAGTGGCGGTAGGCGAGAATTTTTTTCCTAAAAGCTATTTCCAGCAAACAGCTTCAAAAAAATGTTTTCTGGAACTCATATACTACGTTTACTTGTTGGAAAATAATCATAATATGTCACCTTTAAACTGCTGGGAAATTAGTACAATAGGAAGTGAAGAACACAACTATTTAACATTATCAAGCGTTTGACACAGTAAAAGGGGAACTATGCAACTATTTTAGCTTCATTGACCTTCATTTAGCAGGTTAAGAGTCACTGTGTTGGTTCTATAACACTTTATGGGTCGATGGGTTCGACTCCCCCTAGCGCATCTGGGCGGAGAAAGGGAAAAGGTTCTGCCACCGACCTGCCGCCAACTCTCGTGGGAGTCTCGGGTCGCAATGTAACAAATTGCTTTACAGCACTAGACCCCCACAAACACGGAACTGGCTAGAAACACAAGGAGCGAAGGGATTGTTACATTCATCATGGATCAGCCGACTAAGAGACAGAGAAACCCATGGTCGGAGGAACAGAAGAAGAGAAAAAGGGAGACTGACCGACAGAGATGCCACCGCGAGTAAGCATTGGACGAGCTGTTAAGGAATGGTGTGAACTGAAAGAAAAATAAGACTGCAAATCGGATGGCGACTTGGTCGTGTTGCTCTTGAAATTGTAGGCACCCTTGGGTGAACTTTGTTCTCTTTGTATTGTGGCTTTCTCCATGTTGATAGTCTCTGTAAAAATGTGCTTGCTTGCTTGAGCCCTGTATGTTTCTAGCTTGCTTGAGCCATGTATGTTTCTAGCTTGCTTGAGCCCTGTATGTTTCTAGCTTGCTTGAGCCCTGTATGTTTCTAGCTTGCTTGAGCCCTCTATGTTTCTAGCTTGCTTGAACCCTGTATGTTTCTAGCTTGCTTGAACCCTGTATGTTTCTAGCTTGCTTGCTTGCTTGCTTGCTGGGGTGTTCGCTACCAAACACGTTTGTTTCCATGGTTGTTTTGCTGTTCGTCTGTCTGTCTCCCAGATACAGGCTAAATCCCCGAAACCCAGGTTACTTGTTGTTTATTTAGATCACCTGATCGCCATTCGAATGCCTCAGATTTTTCTAAGAGTGCAGCCTATATCATGTGATATGTCCGGCTGGTCATATAATGCAGTACCCTGCACGAGAGCTGCTAGTTGGCACATATTCGTCGGGAACAGAACTGTTACATTTTAGGAGACGTGAACCTCCATTAACTGTACTCCTACATCTCTGACATCCAGACGGACATCCTCTCCAGGAGGATAAGAAGTGGAACAGGCCTTCCTCGCAAGAGCGTTATGAGGCTTGATGACCCAAGACAGCTCGGCCTGCTTGCCCCGGTACAGCCACCATCCACATCCAAACTTGTGCAGGTACAAGAGTCATGAGGAAACCTTAATCCAGAGAACCCTCAGAAGAACCCAGAAGATGCTACACAATAGCAAAACAAACACACACACACTAGTTTTCACACACCCAATAACAACCTCAAAGTGCAGTATTGTCCTAATCAAAATATTTTCCCTACACTATGCAGAACTATAAATGTTGGATAGTGTGCAATGCTAAATTGATTCATCATAAGACATCCTATCTGCCACTTCTTGTCCCATTGTTGACCGTACCAAGTTTCAGTTTAGAAAAAATGCACTGAGAAAGGATGCTCCGCCTCCGTTGCGAAAAGACGAGAGCTTTGAAGGCTGTACCATTTCAGTGAAGCGGGGGGGGATTCTTTTTATATATTAGGTAAAAACATAGAATTTGCCCGAATTGAATGATAGGGTACACAATTAAGTAAAAACAACGGTGGGCCTGTTCATAACTAATTTATATAGATTTTTTGTAATGTAATAATTATCATGACATTTTTTTAGCAACCTTAATTTTGGGGGCCCCCGCCAGGTACTGGGGGCCCTACACGCCCTGCGTACTCTGAGTATGGGGAGTGACGGCCCTGCCTGCTATTCCAACATGTTGCTTCATAAAGTATAATAGTCACATAACAGCCACATAATACTGATGGCACAAGGAAATATTTCTGACAAAGTGTGAAAATAAGATGACACCAATGACATAAACAATACAAAATACTTCTGACATTAATAAAGAGATATCAGCAGCTGGTTACTCACGACGGCATAGGAGAAGAGGAAGATGGTGTCCAGAGCTCCGAGAAAGAGTGTGGCTTCCTCTTCATCAGCAAACAACCGATGCTCCTCCCACACCTGCCATGAGGTAACAAACGACAACATGACGTCATCCCAGGAATCTACTCTAACAATTGATCGTCATTATCAACCATCGCTAAATAACTCCATAGTAAATGAACTAGGCGTTTCTGTGATCTCAGGGTGAAGAGGTGTGGGGTACCTGGCTGGGGGAGAAGGCGGGGAGGCTGTCGTTCTTGACGGAGGGAGTCCACTGAGCCGAGATGCTAACCTTAACGTTGCTGAAGGTCTTCCTGGATGCATGCAGGAGGACATAGCTGTGGAACAAGGCAGTGGCAGTTAGTCTGCTGTTCAACCTGCTGGGGCAGTTAAACCTGGAGAGGAAGGTTCCACTCTGATCTCCCCTTATCATAAACCACAATAGAAATTATGTATCACAAATAACAGCAGAACAATATAGATTCATTTGATGAATGAAATACGATTATTTCATTATTTTACAGCAACAAACAGATGTAGATGTTTTACCTTAATCTTTGGGAAAATGTGCTTTATTTCATAACATTCACTAAATTCGGAAACCAGCCAAACTAAGCTAGATTTTGAAAGTATCCAACCGAAAAAAATCCCTTCTTTCAGACCACCCTCCTAAGCCACTCCCCCAAAACACATGAACAGCTTGCTAGCTGAAGCAATAGGTCTGCCCAGCATCTTGGTAGGCTCTGGTCAGTCGCAAGTCAAGTGCACGGGTTAAGTACAGGCAGTTTTCCAGGTAACGGTAGGTTATCAAACAGGCAGACCAGTTGAACATTTCATTCAGGCTGATTTAAATGATGGGACCGGCTTATTACAGCCAAAGATACCACTTCTTTTTTTTTGTCAGAGTGTATGATCTATTGAATGCTTCTTGAGATGAAGAGAATTTCCAGAAATATGAAAAAATGCTTCTAAAATCAATTTCTTACCCAAGCTTTAAAGATGCTGTAGGTGTAGTGAGTGAGTCTGTGCCTTAAACCAATAACTGAAAGGGGATAAACTATGCCAAGTTTTTGGTTTCATTGTCATTTTCAAAAACTACAAGCTCTTTCCAGTGGAAACATAATTTATTGATGTGATATTTCAATACCTATCTATCTTACTATAATGTACTACTTCCCTTATATTGACCATATCCTTTTTTTATTTAAAATGTGTAAATTGTATTTCTTTATGGAGGTGAGAGATGATGCCGGTTATCGGGTGTACAGTTCTGTTACTCAGAGGTCGAATATCCAATATATTTCTAACAAAAAAACGCTTTCATCCCCCCATCAGCTACCAGAAGAAGTATAATCTAGTGTGTGGGAAACACTGCAATGTGTACAGTAACATTTTAAAGTTACATCAAACATGCTCAAAGTTATTAGGGGGCCAAGCACAAAGTGCAAGGCAAACTATTGTAATTGTTACTTTTATTATTATTATTCCGCCACGTTTGACTTACACAGCCTTAACTACTCGCAAAATTTTGATGAAACTTTCTACAGCTGTAGAGGCTGACTCAAGATTAACAGAAGAAATATAACAAGCATATTTGAGCAAGCATATATCGTGACCCCTTTGACTTACAGTCATGAAACGTTGATGAAACGTTGATGACACATGCACATCCTCATGATGAACAAATCTGCCTCTACAACCTATGACTTTCTTTGGATAGATTAACGGCCATCTTGAATTTTGTCAAAAACACTAAATACCCTAAGGATCTTAGGTTTTTGGACTTAGGCCCTGTCCACACTAACCCAGGTAAATATAAAAACGCACAGTCGCATTGAAAACGATCTCTGTCCACACTATCGTTTTCATAGTGCTGCCTTGTCAATGCGACTCCCGCAACGCCTCTCTGTTTAGATTACAGGCGCGCGATCAGCTGATAGTTGCAGTTGATCAGCTGGCTTATCATTTTCACTCACAAACAAAAATATGGCTCAAACCAAAAGCACAAAGGCAAGTTGTTTTTTTTAGAAACGCCGCTCCAAGTACGGTTTGAACTGGTGTCTTTGCATTTATTTTTCCCATCGCTTAAGCACAGCAAGTACAGCACAGTTCTCAGTGACAGAATTCGCCGTTCTAATGTGGACGGAAGGGCTAAATGGATAAATATTCATGCGTTTGTAGATTTACCCAGGTTAGTGTGGACAGGGCCTTAGACAAAAATCCTTTAGCACATATCATCTATGATATGTGCTGTCTTCAATCTGACATAAAGCGAAGTCTGTCTTCAATCTGACATAAAGCGAAGTCTGTACAATAAAGATTAAAGCACCCATGAGCCATTAACTTAAAAAAAAAAGGTGTGGTTAAAAATGTGTAAAGACCTAAATGCTCATATCAACATCAAGATGGACTCCTATGATCTTGAGTCCAATACAAAAGTTGTTCAGAATAACAATTTGAACTAGAATCACAATAAGTTGCCTTCGCACACTTTGTGCTTGGCACCTAACAAGATGAAGTCCACATATTTTGATAAAGGGCTTGGCATCAAGATGGGCGTAGCCTCTGACTAAAATGACCACAGTTAAGAGACGATTGATTTCTGTTGGAAGACGTTTGGTTGTAGTCTTTTCGCTCAGTTCTAGCCCTACTGTTGAGACAGAGAACCGAGCGAAAAGACTACAACCAAACGTAAACAGCCTCCCTTTCCGTTTCCGGCCAACGAGCAATGAGTCTTCCAACAGAAATCAATGGGATTTACAAAATGCCAACAGAAAACTGTAACAGAAACAGTGTTTCGCTACGATACTTGATTTGGAACATCAACGAACACCACGTTTAGGGACGTTTAGGGACGTTTTGTTTTAAGGACAGGTTTGTGAATGCCTGTAGCCAGCCATTATGAAGCAGGCAGGGCGATTCTAAATGAGCCAAATACCAGAGACAGGACCAGGTCACAGTCTTAATGGTCTATCAGGGTCTTTATGGTCTGTGTGAGGGTCTTAATAGCCTGTCAGATTTTTAATGGTCTATCAGGGTCTTATTGGTCTGCTTTAGGCTTGGCCCCCGTAAAATGCTGCTTGCAGCTTTAATTTTTATTATGATAGTTTGAGACCACAGACAACAGCGCTGAACTACCCCATATAACATTCTAAACAGATGTTTGGGTAGTCAACTGATCTAATGGTTAGTTTGCAAGTTAATGTTATGTTCTCAGAAGATAACAGGAGGAATGGGAGAGAGGAGGGGTGGGTGTGTAGTTTCAAAGTTAGGAAAATGTTTGGAATACCGTTGGATTAAAGGGGTAGTTCGGAATTTTGGACATCAGACCTCATTTCCAAGTGGGCCAGTGTGTTATTTATCATTGGAGACCATTTTCAACATGTTTCATTCAGTCCTTCTAGTTACAGAAATCGCTGGTGCTAGGCTAACGCAAGTCGAGGGGAACTGCTAGCCTGCCAATAAAAACAGTTTTACCCACTCCACAGTACACCTGAGGCAAACCAATTATAACGCCAGACTATTGATGCAAATGTCTGTGTTGATAGAATAATGTTAGAAATAAAACTACCCTTGCATCGCATTGCATTTAGTTTATAATCCCTGAAGTTGGAAGCAAGCTACGGCAGCGGCAGACTGATATTACCTGGAGTGCGCTTCTCTGTTTACCTTCTGCTGTAGTGAATTGGTTGCTACACCGGAGCAAAGTGAAATTCCGCCGCTGCTGAGAAAGTAGTCCCCCGAAATGTAATGCGATCATTGCGATACAAAGATAGTTTTATTTCTATTCTATCAACACAGACATTTACATTGATAGTCGGGCATTATAATTGGTTTGCATCGGGTGTACTTTGGAGTGGGCAGGCTAGCAGTTCCCCTTGAGTTGCGCTAGCCTAGCACCAGTGATCTATGCAAATAGAAGGACTGAATGAAACGTGTTGCAAACGATCCAATGATTAATAACACACTGGCTCACTCACTCAAATTCTGAACTATCCCTTTAACAGGTTGCAGGCTAGTATTAAACTATTTTGTACGAAATTGATCTGAACGCCCTCCAGTCACCAGAATCCAATTTTTTTCTTGTCCATCAGGTATGACACACATTGGCTCAGTAACCAAACAGCAACTCATACAATAACCTGATATAGTTGTCAACACCTGAAACCAGGAAGCGGATTGGAGGAGATCTCCTGGGTCAAATAGGCACATTGGCTTTTGTTAAAGCCAAATTGTTTGAACAAAATGACTTGCAGATAAAGGTGTCTGCAGGGATCAAAGTTTCCTGCACCGGTTAAATATTAACTGACTGTTAAAACTAATCAGCAAGCTGCTCAGATCCACACACCTATAGTGCAGAGGTCACTCATAGACTGACCGCCGTTCTATCTGGATCCAGACCTTTAATGGATAATTGTTGATCATTTTCACATTTTGTCAAAGGGGTTGTAGTTTTTGTAGTTGGAGCAGCTTTTCTACCCATTATGCCACTGGTATAACAGGATTATCCCAGACCAATTGCATGCGTTGTAAGTCATCTCACGTTCTGCTACTCAATCAAATCTGTGCATTCCGAGGCCAGATCCGTCAGAGAACAGTCATTTAACATGCCTCCCTCAAAATTGAGAAAATGTGAAAATTGCTTTTAATCCACAATGGACAGTTCATTCTTCACACGGCTAGTTAGTACACCAGTATATGTCATATGTACCAAGACCATGGACATCGTACATGTTGACTCCACATAGTCTGCCCCACAATCAACTGCGAGGCAGCGTTCAACACTATGAACAACCCAATAGTGTTCCAGCCTCACCAATGACCACCTCTTCACGGCTCTGATACCACATTTAAGATCCTCGCAGGACAAGCTAGAGTGACCTTCTCCCACTGAACCAGAGAACATGTGGGAGTGCGATATAAGGGAGTCGGATATCTAAGCAGTAAAAATGATGCATGCTGATCATTAAGTTGAAGATATAGTGAGAAAAATAAGAAAAAGTAAAACCAGAGCAACAGCCTACCTTTTATAATTTATTTCTAAAATCAAGCTCTTTATTTTAAGATGCATGTTTTTCAAAAACGCTGTTATGCATTTATTAATTTTTTATAACCTTTATTTATTATTAGAGTACTTATTATTTATAATCCCTCCGGTTCAATGTGAAAACATTACAATTATTATTAATGAAATATACTTTGAATTGTACTTTCCTCATTTGATTTCATTGAGCTGTTGTTGTGCATAGAGACATTGATACAACTACTAGGCTACTTCAGTATATATGGCACTGAATCATAACAAATGGAAGACATTAGGATGTTTCTTGACGTCATCCCATGTTTCTCGTCCTTTCTCTAACCTCTTGAGAGTTTATATTGAATAACACTGCTTTAGTGGAGTTGCAGCAACAGTTATAGCCATCATTTTGTCGACTGACATATGGGACATCCATCCTCCTACTTACTGATTACAGATGTGGTATGGGAGCAAGTGGTCGTACCTGAAGAAGGTGAGCAAAAATGCGAGCAGGTGGTGGTAGGTGTACTGCGACTGACAGCCACAGCAGACAGACGGCATCACAGAGAGAGAGAGGAGTCGGGGGGGTCCTCAGCAGCAGGGGGTCAGGGGGATGGAGGCAGTATGTCAGGGCCGTCACTGGTCAGGGTCTGAGAGGACAAAGCTTTCCTGAAAGTATAGTAACAATAGTGGAGGTACATGTTGAATAAAGACTTCATTTAGTTAGACACAGGGCATTTGATCTTGCTTCAATACCATTAACATCGTCCAGGGTGTCAGTTCATAATGTATGCATGCACACATATATTCATGCACAGAATTAAATGTTATTGTTATTTCCTCTTTTTATTGGAATCAGTGTTTACTTTTTGGAACGTATAACAAAGAATTTTCGTATTAATAAAAGCTTTGTCATTGTATTGTTTTTACAGATATCAACCTAAAAAACAAGTGTACTTGGAATATCTCTAGAACCGTTCACTACTTTATACTTGGCATGTGTATTGCTGGAGACCCTAGAAAGGGCCGGGTCAACCTATTTGGACACATGGCATGTTCAATATTAACAAACTTTGAACCAAACAAACAGGCAGTGTCCTGTGCAGCAGCAGTCCGGGCTCTGGGGCCAGGCTCAGAATGTCTTCAACTACAGGAGCCAAGGGCCCACACACGACACCGTTCTTTGTCTGTAGTTCACTTAGTAACTGTACTTGGATGCTGGATATACTATCGTTATATTACTGTAAATATAATTAGGAGTCTCTCAACGTATGTTTGTAATCTCAACATCATGCAATCCACTGCACACTAGCGTGTGTTCTTGGGTGGTTTGGATGAGCACTTCTAAGCTGCAACCATCGGCTCGTTCCCAAAAGTCAGATTTTGAACAGGCTCAGTACTAATAATGCAAAAGCTAGCACAGTACAAGATTCTGTGCATTTTCCTAGGAATTCATCAAGATTTTCCAATGCAGGAAGTTACAGGACATAAAAGCTCTCTGGTTTTTCTGAAATACTATCAGAATTCCTTAAATTCCTAAGCCTGCTTTTTAAGGAATGCTTACAGTCACAGCATCACTTGTGACTGTGAGCAACACTTTGATGAGACACTTTATAGTTATGTATATTTTATGTATATGCACACTAAATGTAAATTGACACGTAAAAATATGCACATACATTGTGCCTATTACATAAATTAGTTTATTATTAAAAAAAAATAGAAAAATATGCAAATCCTTCAAAATTGTATTGCCTTGTCGTTCAGGTTTTTTACTTACATATATTTAATTTTATCTTGAACAGTGAAGTTGGAACAGAAACGATTTCTCACCATTTCTCCCCATAAAGTTATCTGAATGTGGAAGAAAATAAAGCCCATGTATTCTCCAGGCATAGGCAACAGTCAAATTAATACGAGTTATGGATTATTATTAATCAGCGTGATAGAGAAATGCAACACAAACAATACACAAGATAATAAAATGTTACGTGTTGAGTAAAGAAAGGAATATTAACGTTTTCTCGTACCTTCGGTGGTCGCCTGCTCCTTACTCTGAGACCGGATCACCTATGTCCTGTTTACTGAGCAGCGGGTGACGTCACGGCCGTACGTCACTGGACACCGACGACAGCCCGGGTCACAGCGGCCCCACAGGACAGGAAGGGAATGACATGTCACATAATGAAACGGATAAATGTAACAGCACACAGTTATCTGAAATTACATTGGGCGGGCTGGCATTCGAGAAGTTAAAGTAAGGTTATTAAAATAAGTTTATTTTATTTCTGAGTCTGTAGGCATTTTTCCACTACAAGCAGGTACGGTCGCTGCTTGGCAGATGTTACAATTTCACTTTCTTGCCTGTGTAAAACCGAAGGGGTGTAGGCCTATTCCCCCTTGGTCAAGGAGCCGGCTTCCTGGGTTCATTGGAGCAGGCGGGACTACGCACAAAGACCTCTTTAGAATACTTTGCATACACTGAATGTTTTTTTTGTCAAGCCACTCCCTGAGAGTAGGCTACAAACACGATTCATTATTCTCAAGTGAAAAAACACCAACATATTCTTTATTTTGCTGACCAATTGTTTTTTATCCTGACGAAAGCCTCGTAAGGAAAGTTCCTCTGCTACTTTCTCGTAGATTTTCATCGTCTTTCACAGACATTGAGGTGCGAAATCAAGACGGTATTATATTACCTCGGTCAGTGTCAACGCGCAGACCATGCCGGAAAAAAGTTTCAAATAAGACGGGCATATTTGGCAGTGTAAAAACGGGTTGGTCCTCGGCTGTGGCATGGTGAGACCGGTGTTCTGCCAATCTATGCTTCCTATCAAATAGTGCTACCTAGTGATTCTGCACATCTCAAAGTATCATCAAGTATCATCAAAACATGTTTTTAATTGAGCAATTATCGTACAAATATGTTTTACATTGCGCCTTTTGACCTGTTAGCATGTCAATAATATGTGAATGTACACACTGGCTTTACTATTGAATGTAGAAATAAGACGATAATGTTTGTGTGTGTTTGTGTGTGTGTTATCGGGACTGGGAGCGGAGAAAGTTTTCCAAATGAAGATTTAAGATCTTTGGTTGTTGTTATTATTGGATCTTTTGAAGAAATATAATATATTGCATATATATACACACTGCCCTGTAAGTTGCCCCGTTTGCCAAACATTTCTGAAATTTAGCAGAAGCAGACAACTTCCGTTGCAGAGAGTTACACACCGGAAGTTCAAAATACTCCATCGTCACGCGGTTAACAGAGACTTCAGATAGTTCCCGGAGGTGCTTGGCGGGCCATTGGAATCTGATTAGAAAGCGTAAATATATAGAGAGAACTGCAATTTATGGTAATTACGAGTCAATAAATGCATTGAATTACAATATGAATATAGCCCCCCGATTTACAGCAATAGTTTTTGCCGTAAAGTAATTTCGCTAATATTTGAGGTTCCGTGTGAACACCCACCTGCCTATTTTACATTGCCTTGGTTATAGAGCACGTTGCTCTTTATTGCTTTGAATTATGTTCCTACACTTGTATGATAGTCAAGAGCAATCAAATCTTGTTTGTTCATTTAGTTAGAGGAAAGTGACAGAATGTTTCAAAATTATGAATTGATTTCTACCATTTCTTTAATTCACGTTGGTTTCAATTATCGAACGGCTTACATAATCTTTATCCTTGAATTCAAATACTGCAGTTGCATCTTTTCACAATCAAAGACTACACCATTGGGAAGCTTGTGAAATGACTTGGAAGCAAGAGCCAATCCAAACAGATGAAAATGAACTCTAGCCAAGCGTCCACATCTGTGTGCCTCGTTTCCGGTCAGAGAAATACAGCTGTTTAGTTTGCTTCCAGTTTACAAGTATTTATCTATTGACAATGACATTAGATCAGACTGTCCTAATTATCAGACTTCACCTCCACTGTTTCAACAGCCAAATCTGCCTTCTGCTGGACCAAAATCAACTCCTCGGCCTCCATACCCAGGAAACTGTTTACCTTCCCCCCTCCCCCTCCCCTTCCTTCCTCCCTCACTGCTGATGACTTTGTTCCCTACTTTACCCAGAAGGTGATGGACATCAGCTCCTCTTTTACCCCTGCCACCATCCTCCCTCACCCTATCCCCACCTCTGTTTTTACCCACTTTATCCCTCTCTCCTCTGAAGATGTCAACAGAATAGTTGCATCTAAGCACGCCACCACCAGCCCCCTTGACCCGATCCCCTCCTCACTCATCCAGGCCGTCTCGAGCGACATCCTGCCATTTTTCACTCTTGCACTCTTTTACAGGTGGGCCATTTATGCTTATTAACATGCAGGCTGTTGCCCTGCAGCCTTATCTATGCACAGAGAGTGAATATTTTAATACTAAAATATTCACCAAAAAACATTAGAACATTAAAACCTGCTTAGGCAGCCGCCTTAGCTGTAAAATTCTGTGGGAAACCCTTTTTCCTATCACTGCTACGCTGACAAGACTCTACTTGATGTTGTTTTGATTGAAGATCGCCAGGTTGTAGTGGGTGCGGCCGTGAATGAATGAACGTGTGTGTGCGTGTGTTGCGAGCGTATGCGAAAAGTAACAAACCAACTCAAAGCCGATGCATGCATCCAAAACTATTCTTTCAAGACCAAAAAAACAAATCAAAAACAGCGTCGCTTATTCGCTTCAAATACTTTCTTTTATTTTCAAAACTTGGGAATTAATACAGCGCGGTACTGAGCGGTTGAAAACAATGTTGGCATCTCCTGTGGCTGCCACCTGTGTTATATTACTTAATATTACGTTGGAAGTTATGTTTCAAACCCCGCCATGCACACAAGTGTAAACGCAAGCAGCATAGCTGCATGACTGCCTGCTCTCAGTGAGTATTATTGTTATTTTTTCATCATTATTGTTATTTTTAACAATTTATTTTTAATTAGTCATTGAAGGCTACATGCCAGTGCCACTGTTTCTGTAATGTTCAAATGCTTTAAATAAATGAGTGTATGTTGAAGTACATCGGATTTATTGTTTTTGTTTTTTACCGTGGTATCGAATTGGGTATCGAGAATCGTGGAATTTCACTGGTATTGGTATTGACTACTAAATTTCTGGTATTGTGACATCTCTACTCGCAAGTGCCTTGCTCATCTCCTCCGGTGGCAGGACAGCACATTTCTGCTGCATGATGTTCCTCTTGGCTCAGTTCCAGCGAGACCAGAGGTGGTGACAACAGATGCCTCATCCCATGGTTGGGGGGCAGTATGGCAAAAGAGGTCAGTCCAGTTGGTTTGGTGCCCTCAGTGGAGGGGGCAGCATATCAATGTCCCAAAACTCCAGACTGTCTACTTGGCACTGAAGCACTTCTTGCCTTGTCTCAGGAGCAAGCATGTGCTGGTCCTGGGGAATGGCGGCTGATTCCTGGGGAATGGCGGCTGCACCCACAGGTAGTGCAGATGATTTGGGACCGGTACGGGGAGGCCCAGGTAGATTTGTTCACCTCAGAGTGCACAACTCACTGTCCCTTATGGTTCTCCTTGGCAGAGACCAGTGCTCCGCTGAGGATAGATGCTCTCGCCAACACCTGGCCAAGGGGTCTCCTTTATGCATTCCCTCCAATCCCCCTGATAATGCTCATGCTTCACAGGGTGAGATTGTCAGGCCACAGGGTCCTCCTAGTGGCCCCCAAGTGGCCAGCAAGGATATGGTTCTCCGCACTCCTCAGTCTGCTGGACGGAGAACCATGGCAGCTCCCAGTGAGGATGGACCTTCTGTCCCAGCTCGAGAGAAAGGTTTGGCATCTGTCTCCGGGCCTCCTTCAACTCTGGGTATGGCCATTGACAGGGATCGGTCACTCTTGACTGACCTCGGGCCCTCAATTTGTGAGACCTTGCGGAATGCAAGAGCTCCTTCCACGAGAGTGGTGTATGGTAACTGCTGGGCTGCATTCTCTACATGGTGCGGGGTAGGGAGTTGGACCCAGTCTCCTGCCCTTTACAGGACATACTGCGGTACCTGCAGTATCTTTTTGATGTAGGCCAGGCCGCCTCAACCTTGAAGGTGTACGTAGCGGCCATATTTTTTAACCATGGCCACATTGGTGGCAGGCCAGTCAGGGTGCATTACTGGGTGACATCTGCGTGGTACCAGAAGCCTACACCCTCCTAGGATGAGGTGTGCTGCAGCATGGGACCTACCACTGGTCCTGCAAGCCCAGGGCGAGTCACCCTTTGAGCCTATGGCAGGGGTGACTTTGAGAATTGTGTCAATAAAAACTGTTTTTCTTTTGGCAATTACAACAGCTAAGCGTGTGAGTGAACTCCACTCACACGCTTAGCTGTTGTAATTGCCAAAAGAAAAACATCAGTCCTACGTGTCTTCGTTGGAAGGTGGATGGCTCTGGGGTGACACTGTGGCCGACCAAAGGCTTCCTACCAAAGGCTATATCCCCAAACCATGTTAATCGGGCCATAGAAATGGGAGCATACCATCCTCCATTCAGTTCCCGGCTGGAGGAGAGGGCCAATTTGCTGTGCCCAGTCCGAGCGCTGCGGCTGTATATTGAGGCAACGCAGGGCTTTAGGCGCTCACAGCAGCTATTTGTCTGCTTTGGCGGAAAAAACAGGGGACATGCATTGTCCAAACAGAAGCTCTCCCACTGGGTTGTCGAGGCAATCAAACAGGCTTATGACGTAGCAGGTAAACCTGCCCCCTCAGAGGTTATCTGTCATTCCACCAGGGGTGCGCCCAGGATGTGCCGCCCACATCCTGGGCGGCAATGAGGGGGGTGTCACTATCAGAGGTCTGTTTGGCCGCGTCCTGGACAGCACCCTGCACAGCACCCTGCACAGCACCCTGCACATTCTCAAGGTTTTATCGCCTTAATGTGGTCTCTGGGTCCACGGTGGCGTTGGCTATCCTACCATTGCCTTCTACAGTTCACCAATAGGTGGGTGTTGTTCCTCGTGACACTGCTGGTATAAGTCATCCACTTTGTGTACTGCCACTGGCAGTCAGGAAGGAATGAAACAGAACGTAAGTTATGAATGTAACTATGGTTCTGTGAATTCCTGAATTACTGCCAGTCACACCGGTCACTCAAAATCTTTTGGTGCGAGATCCTGAGAGGCCGAGCGTAGGCTGTCACGTGATTTATATAGACTACGCGTCACTCACGTGACCTTGTTTATATAAGGTCTCGACCTGATGATTGATGATCATCAGAGGGAACTGAGGGCATCAGGTAGTGCCAGTGGAGCTGCAAAGTTAAAGGGTCACAACACAGCACTTATCGATCTGCAGTCCAATTCAGCTACTTATGGCCCGCCTATACTTGAGCAGTGCTACGTTCAGTACCCCTCTCTCACTTCTGCTCCAGCTCATAGTCCAGTGTGTCACACACAGTGCCCCTCACCTGTCACTGTTATGGGCCAGAGCCATGCTTCATGTCAGACTCCATGCCCTCCCCCGTGTCCCCCTGTGCCTGTTGTAGCTCAGAATACTCAGGTGAGTGAGGAGAGGATTCTCACTCACATGAGGACAATGATGGAACAGATGATGGGTAAGTTCAGCAATCACACCACCATCACCCACTGTATGTCAAAGAGGCTGTGCTTCGTATGCCTGGCTCCAGGTCACACGAAGATGGAATGCTCGACCAGGTCTTCCACTGAGCAAAAGCCTAAGGGAAACTAGTTGATCCACATTTAGATGTGAGCTCCCGAAGTGAAAAACAATCTGATGCTGAAACTGTGTATACAACGCACAAGAGCTTGTGTGATGCCTCTGAAGTTGTTGTGTTTCAAAATACACATACAATCGGTGGCAGTGACAGTCTTTTCTACACACCTGTAATGGTTGGTAATAGAATGATGTCTTAATGCCATGTTGGACAGTGGGTCTATGGCTTGTACCATCATCGAGGGAGCAGAAATTAAGTTTGGATTAGTGACACAAGATGACCAGTTTATTTCAAATGTCGTTCTTGTTGGCTGTGGTAGTCATCGCATCAAGCCAAAGTTGGCATTCAATTTAGAGATGAAGGTGTACGGCAGAAAAATCATGGTCCCTACCCTGGTGGTCCAAGGCCAGTGTGATGAGTTGATACTAGGCACCAATGTTATCAAGCATATTCTCTGTGAGTATAAGCAGTGTGATGCCTACTGGGAAGCTGTGTCTACCCCTTGTTCTACCAGTTCTACCCCTTGTTCAATCCAGAGGCTGAACAGTTTTTGTCCATGCTTGCTGGTCTGGACCGTTGGAGAGGCAAAGAGGTACCCGACAAAGTAGGCACAGTGAGAAGCAACTCGGCTGTATGCCTCGAGCCTGGTCCGGAATATTTGTGGTGGGGAAAGCTGCCTAAGGCAACTGTTGTGTCTCCTGGCAGCGCTGTAATGACGGAGCTCACTTTATGCCGATCAGCTCCAAGAGGAACTCTGGTGGCGAGGATAGTGACACCCTTATGGGGAGACAGATGGGTTCCATTAAAGGTGATTAACACATCAGACAGGCCTGTCTTGGTGAGACGCAATGCTAAGTTAGCTGACGTCTTCCCCTGTATTGTGCTTGAAGAATGGCGTTGTTCTCTCGAAACCAGACCCCCTGAAGATAGTGCCAGTTTTACTGATGAGAAGCCCAAGTCAGTTGAACTAAGTGGGCTTGACATAGACTCCTGTGAGCTGAGTGAGCAGTGTAAAGGCAAGCTTACTGAACTGATTATGAGCTACAGTGATATTTTCTCACAGCATCATTTGGATTGTGGAGAAGTGAAGGGATTTGTACATCGTATCCACCTCTCAGATCACAGGCCTTTCCGGCTTCCATTCAGACGAGTGCCCCCCAGTCAGTATCAGAAGCTACGGCAAGTACTGAGTGAGATGGAAGAGAAGGAGATTATCAGAAAGTCAACCAGTGAGTATGCGTCTCCCCTAGTTCTTGTATGGAAAAAGGGGATCTTTGGGTGTGCACAGATTTTCGCTGGTTGAACAAGTGGACACTGAAAGATGCTCACCCTCTCCCTCATCAGGCCGACTGCTTGGCGGCACATGGAGGGAATTCTTTCTTCAGTACCATGGACTTAACCTCTGGGTTCTATAACATGCCATTACACGAAGATGACAGAAAGTACTCCACATTCACTACGCCTATGGGTCTGTACGAATATAATCGCTTACCGCAAGGCCTCTGCAATAGTCCTGGGAGTTTCAGGTGCATGATGACTAGCATCTTTGGAGATCAGAACTATCTCAGTTTGCTAGTGTACTTGGATGATTTGCTAGTTTTTGCACCTAATGAGGAGACTGCTCTGGAACGCTTGCAAATGGTGTTTAGCAGACTGTGTGGCCACAATCTGAAGCTAGCCCCCAAGAAGTGCTTCTTCCTCCATAAGTCTGTGAGGTTTCTCGGTCACATAATCGATGAAACTGGCGTGTCGACTGACCCTAGTAAGACTGAAGCCATTGTGAAAATGACGAGTGCAGACTTAATGGAAGCAGATGGTGTGACTCCCTCACTGAAACGGGTCAGATCTTACCTGGGTATGATCAACTACTATCAGCACTTTGTGCCCAACTTCTCTGCCATTGCTAAGCCTCTTTTCTCTCTGTTGTTGGGCCAGAAAAGGAAAGGCAAAGTTAAACAGATAGGCAAAGCAGGAAGTTGATTGCAAATGATTGGACCCCTGAAATAGAGCAGGCCTTTCAGAATCTGAGATTGTCACTGGTTGAAACTGTTGTCCTGGCACACCCTGATTTTGCCCGTCCCTTTATGCTATCTACAGATGCTTCTCTGGATGGGATAGGTGCTGTTCTTTCGCAAATCAATGAGGGGGAATCCAAAGCAAGACCCATTGCATTCACCAGCAAGTCCCTCTCACAGTCTCAGAAGAATTACCCAGCTCACCACTTGGAGTTCTTAGCCTTGAAATGGGCCATCTGCGACAAGTTCAGTCACTGGTTGAAAGGTCATGTATTCACTGTATGGACAGATGACAATCCATTGACTCACATTATGATGAAACCCAAGTTGGATTGCTGTGAGCAATGCTGGGTAGCCAAGTTGGCGGGCTACAAATTTGATATCAAGTATGTTCCAGGTTTACGAAAACCTCCTTTCTGAGGTACAGAATTTGAAACTTGACGCTGTTCAGGATACCTTTCGCTGGTCCAGTGACGGTGATGGGACTCAATGTCGAGCAGATGGCCGTGCTCAGTGTGTATACTCCTGTATATGTGCACGCTCAGTCATTGGAGGTGGAGGATGTGTCTGTGGTCCTGCAGTCACACATTGAGTGGGAGGATGGAGCAAGGATGCGAACTGTTGCAGCTCTGCATCACTTACCTCTGTTGGTCCCTGGTGGTCAGGATTCACTCCCTGCCTACACAGAGAAGGAACTCCGTGACGAACAGATCAAAGATGGAACACTCTCTCGAGTCTTGTTGTAGTCTTGTAGTGAGCAATGGGATTCTCTACAGAGTTTCAAGAGACCAATCTACCAGGTCAAAACGTCACCAATATGTGGTTCCCGAGTCACTTCAAGCCACTGTCCTGAAGGGTGTTCATGACGATGCTGCTCATCAGGGGTAGTTCAGGAGTCTTGGGTTGGTCAGGCTGAGGTTCTTTTGTCTCTGTCTTGACAGGGATGTCAGAGATTATGTCCATAACTGCAAACATTGTATCGTTAGACAGTTGAACCCGTCAACAGGGCACCCAGAGAGCATCAAGTCGACCCAGCCACTCCAGCTGGTTTGCATTGATTACTGGTCAGCGGAACTGACGAAACAAAACAGTTGATATGTTGGTTGTTACCAACCATTTTACAAGAATGGCTCAGGCATTTCCCTGCAAGGATCAGTCAGCCAAGCAGGTGGTGAGGGTTCTCTGGGGCAAGTTCTTCTGTGTGTTTGGCTTCCCAGAACGAATCAATAGTGACCTGGGAGCAAAATTTGAAAGTCAACTGATCAGCAAGCTGCTCGCGTTTTGAAAATGTGCCGCTTCCAGCACACATCTAGGTGGACACGCCCACCTGTGATGTCAGAATTGGCACATTTTCAAAACAGCTTGTAATGGCTAATCACACTCACACCTGGTGGTATAATATGTCCCCTTTAAGTGTACATACAATAAGTGTATAAGAGGGGTGTGTGGGGGGGGGGGGTAAGGGGGGAGGCTATGCAGAGTTCACCTAGACTCTGCATAGCCTCCCCCCCCCCTCCACCACACACACATCCCTTTAAGTGCAGGAGGTATGTACAATAAGTGTATAAGAGGGGTGTGTGTGTGGGGGGGGTGTGTGTGTGTGTGTCTGAACCAGTGAAACTAGACTCTGGTGCCACCGCCATCTGGCCCACAACCTGGCCTGTATCTAAAGAAACAGGGGAATGCAGATACAGCAATCAAATCAAATCAAATGCACCTGACTACTCTTCTCTCCTCTCTGATATCGCTCTTCTCTTTCTTCCTCTCCTCTCATCTCCACTTCTCTCCCCTCTCAGTAAAGATGGGAGAGAGAGCAAGAAGGAGGGATATATTGATGGGGAGGGAATAAGGTACAGATCTTAGTACAGGAGGAATTCTATACTTCATCAGGTCTAGGATCCATCGGGCTAACAGTTATAGAACTGTTAGCCCGATGGGTCCTAGACATAATGAGTGAGTCCAACATGACGAGCACTAACAGCTCACTGCATGATGGGCTGTCCGAACGTGACGTCCACCTGCCACACAAAGGTTCACTCAGGTTAGAATCGTGTCTGATTTTTGGATAGGGGAATTAAAGGCACAATCTTTTATATCTCGATATGGATACCCCTTTAATTGTTAGCCTTTGATTGACATTACCTGGTAACACAAAACTAGCAGTAACATTAAAGTCCCCTTCTTTTTTAAAACATTGTTTAGATTTTGAACAGGTTTAATCCATACCACTACTATGTAACCCGCTACATCACTTTTCGTCTACAATACATTTTTTAAGGTTTGGTTTTCCTTTCAATTGGCAATCATACAACAACGTTTTAGGGACACGCATGATGATTTTTTTATTTTTTTTTACCATGACAAGATTAATGTCGACATTTCGAGAATAAAGTCAACATGTCGACATTAATCTCGATATTTTGAGGATAAAGTTTAAATATCATGTCGACTTTATTCTCAAAATGTCAACATTAATGTCGACATGTCCATTAAATCATATGGAGAGAGCGAGACCTTAATTCAGACTCACTTGGCCGACGACTCTGGTGAAATTAGTTTCCACCCGTTTCCAAACTACAATTTGATATTGTAGTTTGGAATCGGGTTTAGCAACAAGGAAATACTCGCTATTTTAGCCCAAAAACACAATGTGGTCATATGTGTAAGGACGTTGAAAAGGTTGTGCCGAAAACTTTGTCTGTACAGAAGGATAAATCTGACCAATTTGGAGGACTTGGTCGCCTTCTTGCAAACCAAAATAGCTGGAAATGGGCAGAATCAAGGATATTGGTGGTTACACTTGCGTGCAATACAGAGAGGCTACGGGGTACTTTTTTGGGTTACTACCTGTTGCTGCAGTTGCCTGCTCGTCGCTGGGAGTATGGAGCGTAGTTGTCGGCTCATCAGAAGCTGGGCAGGTGACTGGAGGTTGTCCACTGGAGTGTTCCTGTACTCCAGCAGAGCGAGGTAGGGGTCTTTGTTTTCAGATTTTGCCTTGACCAGGATGTGCTTCGCTGTCTGGACAGTTGTTTCGGCGAGGCCATTGCTCTGTGGGTAGAGTGGACTTGTGGTGGTGTGGGTGTTCCATGTGAAAAGTGTGTGTTCCTGTGCTTCGATGCTCTCCATTAGGCTTCTGTCCTGGTGTTCAATGGACTTCCTGGACAGGGTGTCGGCCACTGGAATGTCCTTCCCTGGGCGGTGGATGATGTCGATGTTGTACTCCTAGAGCCCTAGGATCATCCTCTGTAGCCACTGCTGCAGCCAACGGTTTTCGGGGATTGCTTCTAGAGGTTTGTGGTCAGACTCTACGATCACTCTCCGGCCATACATATACTCGTAAAAAGGCTTGCAGCCGAATAAAACTGCATACAGTTCCTTTTCTATCTGAGCATAATTCACTTGAGTGCTGTTGAGTGACTTGGAAGCATAGGCAATAGGCTTTTCGTCCTGGAGCATGTCAGCGCCAAGGCCACATTTTGAAGCATCTACTTGGAGCCCCAGTTCTTTCTGAGGGTTAAAGTATGCAAGTACAGGGTGATGTGTTATCAGTTCTTTCATCTGCATGAATGTTTTGTCGTGGTTTTTGTCCCATATGAACTCACTGTCCTGCTTCAATAGTTGACATAGTGGTGCATTTACCTTGCCTAACCTGGCCAAGTAGTTGATCATCCCGCGGATGGTTTCCAACTCCCCTCTGCTTGTGGGTGGCTGCATTTCCCGTATTGCCTTCACCTCATCAACGCGCCTTTGAAATTTGTCTTGGGCTGAATTGATTCTTAACGGCAGCCTCAGGAACCTGTATCTGCCGAAAGGAGTGTTGAATGTTGTCAGCAGGGACAACTGTGTGTTTAATTTTATGGCCCAGTAGCCTGACCTGTCGTCAAGGACGCTGAAGTATTTTGCTCCGGCGAGCTTCGTGGTGACATCTTCTAATGTCGGTAAGGGGTAGTGGGGCCTTTGGATCGCCTTGTTGAGGTCTCTGGGGTCAGACTCTCAGCTTACCAGTCTGGGGCTTCTCTATGACTACGAGGGCGTTGACCCATTCTGTGGGCTCTGTCACTCAGATCACGTTGCTCTCTTCCATCTTGTCGAGCTCCTGTTTCAGTCTATCTCGCAGAGCGAGCGGTACTCTGTGTGGAGGGTATACTACTGGTGTGGCATGCGGGTCGACATGGAGGTTGTACTCTCCAAGAAGAAGGCTCTAAGAAGGCTCTCTTCTTCCTCAGCCACAGCCAGTATCAGTTTAATTAGCTTTAAATCCAAACTAGCTCTCATCCCTAGAATGGGAGGTGCTTTGGTGTCTACTATGTAGAATTCAAGTACAGTGGCTGTGTTCTTGTACTTACACGTCAGATGGCAGGTGCCCTTCACTTTTAGGAACTCACTCCCTGGGGAGCCTTTTGGTTGTTGGTTTTACAACAGTGTCTCTAAACAGTCTTTCAAATGTGTGTACAGGAATTGCTTTGGTCTGTGCACCAGTGTCAAAGTCCATCAATAAACAATTCTACCTGCTCATCATCAGTGTCTTCGTCCACTGCGTGTATCACTTTTCTTGTATATGTGTTTGTGTGCTGCTTTGACTTGCAGACTTTTGCAAAGTGGTTCAGCTTTTTGCATTTCATGCACTGCTTGCCTTTGGCTGGACAGGCGCCATCTTTGGTCGTGTGCGAGCTTCCGCATCGGTCACATTCCCTGTGTGTTGTGGTGGGCTCCCACAGCCTGGCTTTGGAAATCGTGTGTGGCCGTCTGTGTTCAGAACTTGTGTGTGTTTGTTTGTGTTCGGGTCTTCAGCCTTCAACAATGTGTACAGCGTTGTTGTTGAGGTCTCTGCCTCTGACCATCTCTTTGAGTTGGGCTTGCACTAGCTCATGAGAGCATGCGATGTCTATGGCTTTGTCTAGCGTTAGCTCTGCGCCGTGGCTAAGCAACTTCTCCCTCACTTTCGGTGAGTTTGTAGCGAAAACGATGCAGTCTCGCACCATCTCGTTGCCGTTTGGATATCTGCAATCTTTCACTAACAGCTTTAGTTCTTTAGTTCAGTGACGAAGTGTTCAAAAGTCTCTCCTTGCCCTTGCATCTTCTCATGGAAGCGATATCTTGCGTATATCAGGTTAGACTTTGGTGTGAGATATGCAGTGTACTTATAGTACATGTAGTATGTTTGGAATTTCTTTGCATCTTCATCCGCCAGTGTCCATGTGTTATAAACGTCCCGTCCTTTCTCCCCGATCCATAAGAGAAGGTAACGGCATTTGTCTTGCTCGTTTTTCTCCCGTAGGGGTCCGGAGAACATCAACTCCGCGTGTTGCTTGAAACGTCACCACGCTTCAGGTAAATTGGGCGAATCCCAATCCATCTTGGGTGCTGGAACGCCGTAACTATCCATATTTATATTGGACGTGAGTATTAGAGCCTCTACTCTGACACCATGTAATGTTGCCTGGTTTCACACTGGCTAAACCAACATATCTATTAAATAACCAGAATAAATGGACACTGGTTACGAACTGGTGGTTTATTCCGCCATCCAGATCACACACCCAACTCTCGTTGGGGTACGGGGATATATACTGGGGGTATGGTGTCCCTTGAGGGCCATACAGTCAGGCTGTTACTGTTGTTTTTATAGTTACTATAATCTGTAGTTCTTGTTGTGTACATGGTGAATTAAATAAAATAATTTAATTTGTAGTGACTTTTAAGTGATTAAGAGTTAAAGCAATATATTTTATAATGGTTAAGACATGACAGAGTTTCCTCTGCCCTCAAAGGCATTCAGAATTTCTTAGGTCGCCCCTGATGAACAATTATTGCTCACCCCTTATCTAGACTGTGGTTGTGTTTTACTCTAGGTGAGTTAACTAATCTAGTTAGCCAGGTTGAGCACGTAATGCTCAAACTGAGGAGCCCCCACGTATAAACACTGGTTATATAGCGACTGCAAACTGGAGTTTTATACTACACCGACACCTGTTCGTATTGTGGCACTGCCCCGTCTCCAGGTTTAAAACCTGCAGGAGGAGGCAGCAACAAAGGACAGATGTCCGGACCTCGTGACCTTATAGCTTTCTATGGCCATTTTCTTAACTCTTCTTGCTCGTCCATATTTATTTTGCAGTCTATGGTCTTGAACATTGAAGATGAAATTGTCCCACAACAACGTGACTCTGAACGGTCGTGGTGATCCCTCTTAAACACTAGATCATCTTATTTCACTACTTTTTGAATGCAATGTCCCGTCTTAGACCACAGTGAACTTAAACTAAGCCATATATATATGTATATGTACTGTATATATATATATATTGTTTGAATTTCAAAACCTTCAAGGCCATTCAAATTTGACATTGGCTTAGAAGGCAATAATTTTTTTAATGCACTAAAATACATGATAGTTAACAAATAAACGTGTTCCATGTTCAAGTGCCAGTTGAATTTCAAGAAGGTCCACAATAGTCTATTAAGAACAGGATAAGGAGAGCTCCTGCCTAGAGTTCAAAAGGCCAAATCTCTTTCACTCCATAGAACAATAGGGACTCGGATCCCTGGTGGTCTATGTAGAGATCACGTCTAGACATAGTTTTGCTCCATTTCATGCCGGCCTTTAGAATAGGATAAAAACATAACTCAGAGTTGTGGGCTTCCTGAAAAGAGGTCTGTGGTCCTCTTTCACAGAAAAAGGAGAGTGAAGAAGAGAAAGGAGAGAGGGGAGAATGAGTGAGAGGATAGGGAGTCTTCTCTCTGCTCAGCGGCTGTCCTTAGTGGTCGCTTTGGTAAGCCTGCAGTGGTTGGACAAAGCCAGAGCCAATAAAGTGTTTTTTTTCGTGGTTCTGGCCCCGCCCTTGTTTTCCACTCGAACAGTGGGGCTCATTCCACCAGAGAATGTCTGAATGCATGTCCACACGGACGTCTATCCTCAAGATGTGCAGCCAAGTTTATGAATGTGTAATTTGACACGCTCAATGGTTTGCGTTATTTGTTGATTTGATTAAATTTGAAGATAAACCAACTACAAACTCAAGCATAGAATCTTGCTGTGATTGCAAAATGGTCACTTCTCACAGGCACGCCCACACATTTCAAGATGTGGGTTAAGGAAGAGCTAGGGTATTCATATTTTTTAGATTTCATATATTCATTCATTTCACATATGTTTAATCGTATATTGCTCAGTTTTGAAACCTTTTATTTACCTTCATAAACAAATAATGAAAACATTTTATGAAAAAGCATGTTCAAGTCACTTTGGCAAGCCATCTTGTACACCGACAAAAGCTCAAGATAAATAAGTTTGTATAATTTCTCTCACACACACACACACACACACACACACACACACACACACACACACACACACACACACACACACACACACACACACACACACACACACACACACACACACACACACACACACACACACACACAGGATTGTACCTGTCCACATAGTGCAGTCTCATGCTCTACATGAGTCCTATTGTTTGGGCATACTGTGTGACCTGGCTGCTATGAGGGTTCCTAGAAGGGGATTAATATCGGTCATATTGATGAGTCGTTTTGGAAAACAAGAGCTGATTCTTCTAGATCTCTCTGCAGTCCTGCCATGCCAACACAAAACACACAAAACGTTGGCAAATTATAAAGAGAATGATATGATTGGCATGCATAAAAACGTCATTCAATATGACGAAAGGAGATATGATTTGTCTGTAAACATTATTTTTCCAATGCTGGTCCCAGCAGTATGCCCCAGTGTTCCTCAAGTTCAAGCCTAAAAACAACTAAAGTAGGACCAGAAACCGCCAGTATCCCCTGTGACAGATAAAGCTTACAAGAAACAATACATTTTACTTCTGTAAAACCCTGACATTCCAAGTCTATTGGTCTGCTAGATTAGAATTCAATTTGCACTGCAATTCCAGCACGTCAATTTTACAGTCTCAAAAGTATCTCCATAGTAAAATAACAACACATTTTTTTTATGAAAACATCTGCTACATCTGAAACAAAGGTAGTAAATATCGGAGCACAAAGGAAAACCATCCGTTTGCACGCTGCTACATGGTCTGCTTTTGAGGCAATTTTGATGACGAGTGCCAAAAGTTGATGGTGTACATATTCAGTGCTTGACCCTCCTCCTCCTCTCTCTCTCTCCTCCAGTATCCACCACAGTTCTGCCAGATAGAGGAGACACACTGTTGTTGAAAGACATGGAGGGGTTTGTCACACACACACACACAGACCCATTTTTATTATACCATTACAAAAAGGCCTAGGGATAAGCAATTACTAAAAACCATTCCCTCACGGTGACTCATTTACTAAATGAAGGTTTCTGTATGTTCGAGTGTTCCTGGTCAGAGGGATGTGAACTCTACCATTTGGAGTTGGTTTGGCTCTCAGGCTTCCTCGGCGTCTGCTCCGCGCGCGTTAGGGTCGGGAGTCCAAGGGGGTCAGGCTGGTCGCGGTCCTCCTCGTCCGACAAGTAATGTTGAGTTTGACATCCAGACAAACAACCATCTCACAGAGAGAAGATTAAAGCTCAAGTTTAATATTGACAGCCAGAAACGTCCACAAACGGTGTTCAGGAAACGCGTCACACAACCACAACAAAGTGGTGCATTTAAATGTAAACTGGTTAACTGCAGTTCTGCCAACTGCACTTAAACCCCAAGCCAAAACAAAAAGTAATAATGCGACGTTAAAGCCCACAACAATGTAACACATTATCTACATTTAGTCAAATGTGAATGTGTTTGTGCGGCGTCTTCAAAAATCAGCATAACACTATAAAACATGTGAACAACCTTTTTTTAACGTGTTGGGAGAATATTACCTAATGTTGTGGCTCGCCTTTTCCTCGAACCCTTCACCGGCTCACGGTTCAGCAGTGTCCCGTCCTCCCCGGGCTCTGGCTGGGGGTCGCTCCCAGGTGGGTCGACCTTCCCACGGGGACGGGGTCGCTGGTGCGCCGGTCTGACGTAGTACTCCGGTGGAGACTGGACGGCCTCCCACTCATAGCCTCTCGAGGAAAGAGGCTGGTCGTCGACCGGGTCGTAATCCCACCTCTCTGCGAAAGCCCGCTGCGCAGTATGCATAGTCGCCCTGCAGTCCTTCTCGAAGCCCTCCCGCTCCAAGTAACCGAACAGGTTCCGGCAGACGGGGGGCTTCGCTGGCTCGTCTGGACGCGGGTCCCCGACCCCCCTCTCCAATGTCGGACTGGCATTCGACAGGCGAACGTCTGACATTTTGTTGCACAAATGCAACAAAAAAAAACAGTCCTTCGGTATTCGTTACGCAGGTTCCAAAAAAAAAATCTTCAAATGCAATCCGAATTGAGGATCATTATGTTGGAGTCCTGTCCGCGCTGAGCAGAAAGCGCGTCTCCGTCCGCGTCTAGAAACGCCGTCGCTGTAAGGTAGTAGTAAAGAGGGCAGAAAAACAACACGTTAGCCGAGCCAACATGGCGATTGAAACACAAACACAACAACTACAAGTCTGCAAGTGGAGAGGAGGGCGTCGGAACTATTTAAACAGAGAAGCAATATCACTGGCGTTCAGACATGTTCCCGCCCCTTGCTCAGCCTCCTACCAGCCCTGTCAGTGTAACCGGCTATGAATACTTGAACTACATGATGCTCTATGGCATGATATATAATAACGAGTACCATGCAACTAATGGATTTAATTGTTTTAATCACGATTATAAATATCATTTGATGATCAACAAGGTTGATAGGTAAAAAAAAAAACTGTACACAGGAAGATTCATGTTGATACCATCAAAGAAAAACTGAAAAAGCTCAATGCTGGATGAAATCATGGTTCTTTATCTGCCTAACTTTAAATTAGATAATGTATGTTGACAATTTGTATGGGCCTTTCCCCGTGAATAAATGTAGCCTACTTTCATAAGTCACTGAAAAGTCTGTTTCACCTTTTTGGGCAAAACATTGAGAGCCAGCGATCGAGAGAGAGCATCAGTATAATTACGTATATATTTTTTATATTATCACTGAAAGATATTTCAGACATTGTTTTAATTCAGCTTCTACAAAAAGGATTCTGGTTCTCTCATCTCTCCGCTCACAGTATAGGTATACAGTGTAGCCAGGTACCTCCAACCAAACACTATCTCTCAACAGCAAGCATGTTGAGAAAACAATGTCTGGTAAGAAGCTGGTTCACACTTCACACCCAGACACAGCAATGGCTTCTGCATTCCTTAAATCTTGATTCATTTTGCCATTCTCTCCCTTCAATTTTAATTAATAACCATGTTTTACACAACAAATTAAACGACTAATACATCTCTTTTTACAACGAAGACCTCATCTCATCATGGCTGCCAATAATATTAACAGCCTCACTGAATCCAGTCTTACACTAGAGCAGTACAGCCTGCTGGCTCAAACAGCGTCTGTGTCTGTAGGGGTCGTCTGTGTGTCTGTAGGGGTCGTCTGTGTGTCTGTAGGGGTCGTCTGTGTGTCTGTAGGGGTCGTCTGTGTGTCTGTAGGGGTCATCAGGGGACCGCCGGCCTGGATGGTCATCAGGGGACCGCCGGCCTGGAGGTCGGGTTCTTCTTGGCCAGTTCGTTCTGGATCGGACCGGGAAACTGGTGGAGGTTTTTGTTCACACAACGCATACAGAAACGCGCGGTGTAGAAGAGACTGCAGTTCTGGACAACAGAATAAGAACAGTTTTAGTTAGTAACGGGAAAAAACATCAGCCGCAATATCATTCTCCGAACTAGATCGTTTAAAATATTTCAAGACAATCCGGATCCCCCGTTTGAAGAGGTTTAACGAGACGCTCCTCACCGACCCGACGCACGCAGAGCGGCCGCAGAGGCTGCAGTTTGAACCCAGAACTAGAAACCTCTCCTTGTCCGGACTGAAAGGGTCCTTGGTCACAAAACACTCCTCTAACAACCTATAGCGCATAGGAAAGATAGATATTTATAACCACGTGTATACGCTTTGATTGGAGTAGTAAACTATCGCTAATATCCTATAATGAAAAGATCTGAGTTAACTTCATACTGAGTGAGACGGTTTTAACTCACACAATGGCTCTGGTATTGGGTGGTTTCTGGCCAAAGTAGGTGAAAGGGGTAGACAAACCACATAATTCACACGTGAATGTGTTTTGCAGCAGACCACAACTCGTCTGTTGCTCCATGTATGAACCGTAGACTGAACAGCAGCCGCTCACCGCACCGGGGGCGGCTTGTTGTGCTTCCGGTTTGCTCGTATTTGGTTGCCTTTTAAAAAGCGCTTCATGAAGCCCTATCGCCCCCTATTGGACAGGAGCAATATATTTCATTAAAAAACTCCAATAGTTTGGTCCTGCACTACCGTAGGCTGCCGCGGTCCTAGGACCCTATTTTTTTGTTTTCTAATTCTGTTTTGGACTAGCCTGGAAATCAGTGGCGGCTGCTGGTCTTTCAAAGAGGGGAAGCTCATTTTCGGCCTACATCATATGAATTGTCAATTTATGTATATGTAAATTATGCTCTCTGTTCCTTTTCAAGGAAATGCTCATATACCAACTAGCTGTCTTTTCCAGTGACCAGTATCCTCTCAATGGCCAGCAGAGCTAGGCTGCTTAAACGGCCTTGGCCCATTGTGTTACGGGTGTAGGACTTGAGCCGCTTTAAACAGGAGAAGCTCCTTTCTACACCTGCAGATGTAGCTCCAATTGTTGCCACTAATGAAAACAGTTTGTAAAGCTGAGGCATTGCACTGTCCAACTCCATGTCTTTAAGGAACACCAAGAAATCACACAGCTTTCCCCTGTCACCCTGCAAGTCCTGATCTGAATACAGGACTTGAAGTTCAGACCTCAGGCTCCCTGAATCAAAGTGATGGCCAACTACCAAAATGATATTAAACTTGAACAAGGAAATGTGGGAATTATGTTAAACTGAAGCAAGGAATTGTGTGAATAAGTGTACGAAATGTACGATGAAAATTGTCTAGCAATTTCGCCAAGCAAATATCAAGAAATTGGTTGCAGTTCGTCTTTCGACTCGCTTGCAAAATCCACGATGGGACTGAGGAATGAAGACAGCTCCAGCGACTTTTTATAGTTCAAAATCGCTGTCAATCAAACGGCAACTCAGTCTTTTGCAGACCCTCCAAATTCACGCAGAAGCCCAGTGTCCAGGCCTCTGAAGAATAAGTCCCGCCTCCAAGGCTCCGGTTCCCTCGTTCAAATGTCTATGTGAAATAACATGGGGTTTATGAATGATCGTACATAACAAACTCTGTAGGTGGCGGAGAAGTAAAAGCTGCATCACGTTTTGAACTACACACATTTTCCATCTAGTTTCGACTGTGTTTTTGGATCGTCGGTGCCGTTAAAGAAATAAACGATTATTAATGCTACTTTAACGGCACCAAAAATCCAAAAACCCAGTTGAAACTAGATGAAAACGGTTGTAGTTGAAAACGTGACACAGCTTTTACTTCTCCACCACCTACAGAGTTTGTTATGTATGATCATTCATAAACCCCATGTTATTTCACATAGACATTTGACCGAGGGAACCGGGAGCCTCGGAGGCGGGACTTATTCTTCAGAGGTCTATTCACCCCAAGAGACGCTGAGCTTCCGTGGGAGGGACATAATTGCAGCATTATCAGATGTTCTATGCAGATGGAGACCATTAAGACACTGACACAGACCATAAAGACACTGACGCAGACCATAAAGACACTGACACAGACCATAAAGACCCTGAGGGACGATTAAGTAAAATTTGTATCGACTTCATCTTACCTGAGCAGTTAGAACTTTGGTTCCCAACAGTCACTAAATGGGTCCCGCCCAAATCAAACATTCTGTCTAGGAACTGTGGTCATTTTTGTCACAGGCCATGTCCATTTCGATGCCACGCCCTATCTGAAAATGTGTGGTTTGGCACCGCATGGCCGAAGGTGCCAATGGAAAAATGCAGTAAGTTGTATTTACTTGCTGAACACTTTTGGGAAAGTGATGTGGGCGAGGACAGGCTCACACATAAACAGTTCACCCCTAAAAGAGTTTGTCCCATACCAGCTCATCTTGTAGAGCCTCAACCCGTTGTGTCAGCCAACGTTGGAGAGAACACCACTTTGGTGAGGAAGAAAAACTCAAATGTATTATCAGAAAAATTAGGGACTTGAATGATACCATAGAAGTATTGTGAGGTTAAATGAGGGACTCCACTGATACCAGACATAGCAGTACTATGAGGTTTTTTATTGAAAAGCATTGAAGGCATTTCTACCACAAGATGAACATACAAAGTTAAATACAACACGTTTCACAATAATTATCACATGTTTATTTACATGTAGTTAAATCAGAAACCATATACTGATGCAGATTGTTATTGATTTAGTAATAAACTATTGATACTGCTATACTGAAACCCCAGAACACAGCTGTCCCTTTCATTCAGAACATTCTATATGTATTTACAAACCAGACAATCAACTGCCAGATTGCTGGACATGGCTGTCAAAAGAATAAAGAATAAACACTGGCCTTTGGAAGAAGACAACTTTGTAAGAAGGGATGGAAGAGATGTATAGTGAGTGAGCCATGATTGATTTGTATTTTATATAGAAACACTACAACATATTAAAGTTGAGTTTTAACTTGAATTCTGCGTTGAATAGCCACAAAGGTTCTTGTCACCAGTGATTTTGAGCGTAGTCCGCAAGAAATTGTTGACATATGTCTGCTAATCTTTATTGGATGTGTGTTTGAATGAACATATATGCAAACCTCAAATAGTCCATATTTTACATGCCGTTAATGATTTCCTCTTAGAGCCATAATGTTAATCTAGATAGATTTCTCTGTATAGTAAAAGTCTTGTGAAAACTTAAAAAATGTCCCTAATAACCAACGGAGCAAATTACACAATTTGCTACACATGCTCTCTGGACATGTCGGATTAAAGTGCCATGCACAGAGGACAGCTCTGTTAACAAGTGTATAAAGTACTGTGACCATAGCTCAATCAATGATGTCACAGGGTCAATTACAAAAAGGCACCACTTTGCCCGCAAGGGGCCGCAAAATCACATGTTAACAGCATTTACTGTGAAACCATGACTTAAATTCACTCCAAATAGCTTTAGGAGACTTATCTCATCGGCCCAGTGTGGCATGCCCCCGCAAATTGCTGGAAAAAGGGCAGTTGCTGGGGTTGAGGGTGCGTGGAGGCTATGAATACCTTTGGAGACTGCAAGCAGTCCAAGACCTTACAGTGTGATGTGAGGTACACATTTACACATTTTAAACATCCTGCTCCATTAAAAATGAACTGAAAGACACCAGGAGGACTCGGGCCTTCACCTGTCCCCGTGCCGTTTCACATTTCTGGAGAGGTGTTACTGCCATGGATTCTGAGGGCTACGCAGGTGACATAGAGCTTGCAGCATGCAGCTGTTTGACGGAGACATATAATTCAACCTGATCATTGTTCCCAGCTGTGTTGTGAGTGTGTACATTTCATCTGAGGTATAATGTTTGTGTTCCTTATTGCCGTCGATGCAGCAGCAAACTCGAGAGCAAGAGTTGGCTGTGATCACACCTTGCCAGCAGGTAAATAATGATGGCGACTGAAGCCAGACCATCATGGCTATTTTCAGTATATACCGTGTATATGCCCTTGAGATACACAGTAGCATATATATAGTGTAGAAAATTATCATTTGATCATATATCCTCATGTTTCCATCAACATTACACGGCCATGCTCAAATCTGTAGTATCCACACGCACGCTGTAGAGGTTGATCTGAGTAGATCTCCTTCCTCGTGGGGTGTGAGGGGCCCAGAAGACAAAGCTATCAATCTCCAAAGGCGTGGTTTTCTTGAGAAAGAAACCAGCTGGTTGTTCTCACCTCGTGTTTCCAACAGAGAGTGAGAACCTGTCATTTTCCATTTGGATTTACGTTAGCAATGTGCACAATCTTCTTTTCTCCAGATCTTCTTTGCTTTGATTGACCGTTTTTGACCAGACATCTTCAGAAGATATTTAGATGATTTTGTTAAGCTGTTGCAATGACTTCAACAACAGCTTCAGTCCAGTTACATTCTTCTGAAATGTATACTCACTTAGCATGTAACCAATACTTTTTATATACATTTGATCAAACATGGTAATTGATGATTAGAATTAGTTTCAACAGTTTGCATCACGACTATACATATGTTCATATTGGATTCACATTGTAATTGGAAATCGAGAGATAAACCTGCTCCAAAGAAGCATCAGAAAATGGGTAGATATTTAAGGTGAATAACCACACATCCGTTACAGCCCAACCAGACAAATGAAGCATCGCACCCCAGCTGGGATGGGGGTCAAAAGGGATGGGCACAACAGTTGAACTTTGGTTAAAGTGGGCCTATTCACAGATTGAATGAGTTTAGCATGATCCAAGATGTTTTTTTTCATGTTTCTATTATTTTCACAAATTTGTTTGTGTCTGTAGTACTTTCACTTCAAATTAAACTATTGAATAAATGCTACATTTTTGATATTTTCAAACATGTGCAAGCTTGTCTACCATTCTTGCTCAGCTACATTCTATAAAGAAGAAAAGAAACTCCACCCTGATGCAGATTGTGGATATAATGGTGTTTACACCCTAGGATCATGGCCTATTCAAGAGCACCTGTGAATACACCATGTGGTCCAAGATAGTTAACTTATCCTTTAACTTTAAGCTAATTAGTGTTTCTTGCAGAGACGTTCAGCAAAGAACAATCAACATCCAGTGACCCTTGACCCTTGTTGAATTTCATTTCCTGGTTTTAAGCACTTCCATCTGCAATATTGTAAACTCCCACAAGCAGCAACTAGAGGCTGCAGTGCTTTACCTCACATTTTGTCTCTCTCTCATTGAGTACATGTCCCTGTAAATCAGAGCATGCCTCTATTTGACTCAGTACATGTCCCTGTAAATCAGAGCATGCCTCTATTTGACTCAGTACATGTCCCTGTAAATCAGAGCATGCCTCTATTTGACTCAGTACATGTCCCTGTAAATCAGAGCATGCCTCTATTTGACTCAGTACATGTCCCTGTAAATCAGAGCATGCCTCTATTTGACTCAGTACATGTCCCTGTAAATCAGAGCATGCCTCTATTTGACTCAGTACATGTCCCTGTAAATCAGAGCATGCCTCTATTTGACTCAGTACATGTCCCTGTAAATCAGAGCATGCCTCTATTTGACTCAGTACATGTCCCTGTAAATCTCTTGCAGGAGCGGATGGAGGGACGTGTCCTCCGTCGTCTCGATGTCCTGCACCAACTGAGCGTGCTCAGTGACCAGCTCCCGCAGGTCAGCCAACTTCTGCAGCAGCTTGGGGAAGAGGAAGGCATTATCGCGGTGGTTGGCCACCAGGTGGAGCTGCAGAGCCTGCACGATGCTCTCCTGGAGCCGCTCCACCAGGGAGGCGTTCACTAACCCCGGACGATCTGAGGAGAGAAATGATGGAGGGAGTGAGAGTGAGAAACCAAAACAAATGGAATGGTTCAAGACTCCCTCTAGATGAATATGACAGCCCTGAATAAATTGTTAACTAAACTCAATTTCGGAAAATTGCTAGGCAGCATCTCAAAAATGTATGATGAATACATGAATTCCAAATTCCTCATACCCTCTCAAAATATGTATGGGGTTATGATTATCTAACAATGTTCTCTTTCTATCACATATTTACAAATTCATCACAGTTCTATTTCTTTCCTACAGAAAATATGTGTGCAATTGAACCGGAGAGCTCATAAAGTAATAAAGTAGAAACAGCAGACCACTCCTATGGAGGTCCTTTTCAACCTTTCACTAGAGGGCTCTGTAACATATAGACAGGAAATGGCCGCTGGCGTGCGGGCTGGTGCACCTCCGCAGCAGATGATGGCGGAGACGAACAGCGCCAGGTCGCTGTCGTCCAGCTGCAGGGCGTTGAAGCGCGTGGCGAACTGGAACTTGGGCTCCATCATGTCGCTGAAGGGCCGCCGCAGGCTCTTCAGGAACTCCCGCGTGATGAAGCCGCGGCCGCGCGCCACCAGCAGCCCGTCTTTGTTCATGCAGGAGGCCAGCAGGGTGAAGAGCGCCTCGTACACGCCGTACTTCAGCAGCGTCACCTGGGGAACACGGAGAACACACTGCTATTAATAACATGTATATCTATGTTCAACAATGTACCTGTTATACTGTTATAATAACGTGTATATCTATGTTCAACAATGTACCTGTTATACTGTTATAATAACGTGTATATCTATGTTCAACAATGTACCTGTTATACTGTTATAATAACATGTATATCTATGTTCAACAATGTACCTGTTATACTGTTATAATAACATGTATATCTATGTTCAACAATGTACCTGTTATACTGTTATAATAACATGTATATCTATGTTCAACAATGTACCTGTTATACTGTTATAATAACATGTATATCTATGTTCAACAATGTACCTGTTATACTGTTATAATAACGTGTATATCTATGTTCAACAATGTACCTGTTATACTGTTATAATAACGTGTATATCTATGTTCAACAATGTACCTGTTATACTGTTATAATAACATGTATATCTATGTTCAACAATGTACCTGTTATACTGTTATAATAACATGTATATCTATGTTCAACAATGTACCTGTTATACTGTTATAATAACATGTATATCTATGTTCAACAATGTACCTGTTATACTGTTATAATAACGTGTATATCTATGTTCAACAATGTACCTGTTATACTGTTATAATAACGTGTATATCTATGTTCAACAATGTACCTGTTATACTGTTATAATAACGTGTATATCTATGTTCAACAATGTACCTGTTATACTGTTATAATAACGTGTATATCTATGTTCAACAATGTACCTGTTATACTGTTATAATAACATGTATATCTATGTTCAACAATGTACCTGTTATACTGTTATAATAACGTGTATATCTATGTTCAACAATGTACCTGTTATACTGTTATAATAACGTGTATATCTATGTTCAAATAACCATTGACTCAAAGGCTTCTGCCAGAAAGAGCAGTTTGTCCACATAATGCCCAGGTGCAGTTTAAACATATTAATTAATGCTTGGGACTGCTTCGGCTTCAATTTGCAAGTTTGGCATAATGAGGAGATATAGTGTGCATCATCGTTTTGAAGGATGGCTTTTCAACAAAAGCTCAATATATTGAACCAACCCCAGCATCGACAGATGCTGAATAAAAGCTAGCAAAAACTACTGGAGGCATTTCCAAGGAAGCAGATATGATCGCTACTTGCACTTCACCACTTTGGGCTGGAATTGGGTATGTCTATATTGAAAGGAAGGTGCCTCAGGGGTGTCTAAACTGATTAGAAAAACAAATCTGATTACCAAACGTGACCTAAGGACCAATGCATTCTCTTAACTTAACACAAGCATGTTTAGAACCAAACTAAGGCCAAGACACCTTCCTTCCGATCACAAAATGCATACCTTGCTTGTATGCAGACAATCCTCGCAAGTATGGAATGAAATTAGGTTAAAAAGTAAGCAAAGTAAAAATGTGTGAATGTGTTAAAAATATTATAACTAATTTATTTAATTTGCAGTTAGACATCAAAAGTTTGCAGTTATAAACAAGGTTTTCAGTTACACATCAGGTTTGCAGTTACATAGCCATCTCTTTGTGGGTGAAAAAACATTTCACCCACAATAGAATAATAACTTTTTTTTTTTTATAGCACCTTTCAAGATACCCAAGGTCGCTTAACAAAAAAGGGAGGAGGGAAGAGGGGGGGGTTACAGGTCAAAGGACTTAGTGAATAGGAATGTTTTGATGTGTTTTTTAACCATGGGTAGGGATGGAGCAGAGCGGATGTGGAGTGGTAGGCTGTTCCGTAGTGTGGGAGCATTGGAAGAGAATTCCCTGTCTCCAAAGGTCCGCAATCTACTGCAGGGGACGGCCAGCAGGTCCTTGTCAGAGGACCGCACAGAGTGTGACTGAGTGTAGGGGTGGAGGAGATCTGTGAGGTATTGTGGTGAGAGTCCATGGAGAGATTTGTAGGTGAGCAGGAGAATTTTGCAGGTGATGCGTGACTTGACTGGTAACCAGTGGAGCTGTTGGAGGATGAGAGTGATGTGCTGCCAGGGCTGTGTGTGGGTGAGAACCCTGGCAGCTGAGTTGTGGACGCATTGCAGTCTGCTAAGGGCCTTGGTGGGCAGACAGGACACCGCTGCAATAGTCCAGAGCGGAGGTGATGAAGGCGTGGATGAGTGTCTCAGTTACTGTGTGAGTGAAGGCCGGAGTGGTGGGATGTTTCTGAGGTGGTAGAAGGCGGATTTGGTGATGTTCTTGAGTGGAGTCCAGGATGACGCCTAGGTTACGCACCTCAGGAGATGGGGAACTGGAGCAGCCATCCACAACCAGGGCCAGGTCTCCAACCTTCCTGAGCAGTGCTGCAGGGGCCACCACCATGAGCTCTGTCTTGTTGCTGTTTCGTTTGAGTAAGTTTGTGGTCATCCATGATTTACAGAACTCAATTTTATGTGTGAACAGCAAGTTTACAGGCACAAATCAAATCTACAAACAAAACTTACGGGTACAAAATGTTGTCCCACATGTGACTGTGCCTGAATAGCAAATGGGTATGTTGAGGTAAACATTATTCGACTTTCGAATGAGGAATATCATTTCAATATCCAATGCTCGTCACATAGTGAGAAATCCATGGACAGTTTGTACTACATTAGCAGTTCACTTGAACAAAATACCCTGGTCGTTTAAACATTCAATCATGTAGTCTAATGTTATGGTTTTGAAGCCTATTGCAATGATTTATAGCCAACATATGATATTGCAAGGACTGCAATACAGCTGGCGATATAGAGTAGAAAGGCAGTGAAAGCCATATAATGGAGGCCATAACGCTTCATACCAGGGTGGCGTGAGCTGGATACACAACAGGCATTCTGGTGTGACGTTTCACAGCTGTTACTTGCATATATTACGTGCTTCACATACTTGATAAAGATGGTCTCCTTGACATATCACATAGCACCTCATACATATTTACTACATCTACCATGTTTCCAAATATCCCTCAAGACATTTGAAGCTGGCTTGATCTTGATCCTCCGTAGAGAACGCAGCCACACTCCTGATCAGCCGAGGCAAATTATCATAACTCCACATGAGGAAAAGCAATACCTTGAGGTGGTGTAGAGTCACTTTAGCCTGGAAGTGTTTGTGATTGTATGCCTTTACTATAACGGTGCCTTTCCCAAAAACTGGTAACCAAACCTAACCCTCTCTTACCAGACCCCTATGTTGGCTGGGAGGTTGTAGTGAGGCCTGGTCCAATCTGAGTCACCACTCTGACGAAGAGATGACCACCTTCAGTCTGGTCAACCCGAACACCAGTTGATCGACTTGGGCCAATCAGTAATTGGACCAAACGTCAAGCATATAATGCACTATGTTTACAGGCACAGATAACTATTTCATAAAAATGAGGACATAAAAATATGAATAATCTGTACATATTTATTCTTGTTAGCATGTTTACACCTAACAAGAGTTATACCTTACCTTGAGTTTCCCTGTTTTGTACAAACAAATTAGTGGAATATACATTTTGGCCTGTAGCAATATTATGTTACTAAATTGGAAATCAATTATTATGAATCTCCCCAGAAATGACATTGCTCATCATTACGTCATTTTGACATGTGGATTCCAAGTAATTCAGGTTTTTTAGGGTAATTCAGGTTTTTCCTTAGTTACTAACTTACTAAATTCTTATTCCTTTCTTAGTTTTATGTCCTTGCGTTCTGATAAATGGGTTTCTTGTAATAATGCAATTTAGCATTTCATTTTTTTTAACAGAGAATATTTTCTTCCTTTTGATAGGATGGTTTAATCCATGGTTATCTAATGGTTATCTAATGGTTATCTAATCCATGGTTTAATCCAATCACTATGGTCAGTTCATTCATGTGGATAACAGTATCCAATCATTTTGACCGAGTTAACATGAATTTTCCAAATGTATATTTGTGTTTATAAAGCACCTTATGTGACTGCTTAGTTGTAAGAATTACATACAGTATAACATCCACCATTGCGGAGAATAAGAACACACAAATAGAACAAGAAACAAACAAACTTCCAAAATCCTGACTGTTCTAACAAACAGCCTCACAAGGACGGAGAGGTGTGAGCGGCCTCTCCAGGTTTGCACACAGTGCTGTTGCAACTGTAGCCTACGATGATAAGTGGCCTATGATATGGCCTACTGCCAAAGAGGGAAAAGGAAAAAAAATAAGCCCCTCAGCTGAGGAGAACCCATACTTAATGGATAACTTTAAATGGTAAACTCCATTACTCCTTACTATACTTACTATACTTATTATACTACTTATTACTTATTATAGTATTATCCTGTTGACAAACCTTTACATGTTATACGGTAACGTGATGATGTCACTAGGCTCTAGTAGATGAGTGCACCAAGTCAAGCGCACGTTGTTGCTGTGCTGCTTGTGTATTCATATGCTCTTCTGAATGTTGAATAAATACACCGTAAGGCTGAAGAGAATACTATTCGTTTTATTTATACTCCACCATGCCAGCGACGAGGAGTCACCTATCTACGCTTTACAATCGTATCATGTATTTATTTTTTAATCGCTACTCACAGTTCTGTGTGTCCTTTTTTCCTCAATGACCTTGATCACCACGGAGAATGCTCTTCAGATCTGCGTTGGTCATTAAGTTTGCTCTGTTTGATGTTGATGCCTCAGTCCTCAGTCAGTGAAGGTCATCATTCCGGAATCCAGGTGTATTTTCATCTTGGCAGGGAATGGCGATTGAGCTTTGATGTTATTCTCTTTTAAGTTATTGTCTTACTTGCTTGCGTTTCTTCTGGATATCTGACATGTAGTCCTGGTCAAAGAATATCTTCTGCCCGCTATATGGCACTCCTCCGCTATTGTTATTCCGGTGCGTCCATGCTTCCTGGATTACCGTTTCTTTGATTCTGTAGTGCAGAGACCTGGCGATGATGGACCTCGGGGGCTCGCTGGGTCTTTGGGTTTCATAGTCAGTGAGCGGTGTGCTCTCACTGTGTTTAGGTTCAGCTCTTCTGGCAGTGTCAGTGAGGTTTGGATGAGATCGGCTGTGAAACTCAGAGTGTCCTTGTTAGTTTCCTCATCTTCTTTCACCCCGTATATAAAAACGTTATTCCGTCTCGCTCTGGACTCTAGGTCTTCACATTTTGCTGACAGGCTGGCCAATAGTCAACCAATAGTCAACATGTCGGTGTCAACCACTCTATTTCATCCTAGACAAACCAGTAAAAACCACCAATGTTCAAAATACCGGAATTGTCCTTTAAAGCCATTTTAACCTGTTACGGTCTTTCGATTAGTGTTTACGTGTTAATGTTGACATTAACATGTTGACTCTATTTTGTCACACACCAGGGAATAGTGTAAGTGAAAGTGTATCCGACGAATTAAGTGTAAATATGGTGTTTAGGTCACCTGGTCGTTGAGGTCGAGGTGGAGGAAGCCAGGGATGTTCTTGGCGAACTCGGTCAGCTCTGTGACCGCCTCCACTGAGGCGCTCTGGCAGCAGAGGAACAGCCGTGCCTCTGCCTCGCCGGGCCCCTCCACCGGGAGCTCCTGCCCTGCCGTGAGGCCTCTGACTGGGCCGGGGCTAGGGCCCGCTGCCCCTCTCACCTCCAGGGTTTGCTCCGCCGCCTGGAAGGTCTCCATGTCGTGGATGACAAATGGCTGGAGAGGGATGGGAGAGGAAAGGAGGGAGAAGGAGAGGGGAGAGAGGTTGGAGGGTAAAGTGGAGAGGAAGAGGTGAAAGGAAGAGTGAAAAAGGAGAGGCAAGAGGAAAGAGAAAGGCAGAGAGAGGAGGAAAGAGGATGGTGGAGGAGGGGCAAAACACGTAAAGAGGAAAAAAGGAGGATCTTAGAGGAACTACATCTCAATATGAAATGTCATTTATTTGACCCATGTTCTTAACTGCTCTCCCCTCCCTCCCCTCTTACCGGTTGGCTGGCCTTGCCGGTCAGTATGAGTCTGGCCCTGTCCTTGTTCATGCTGAAGTTCCTCATGTAGGCCTGGTGGATCTGCTGCACCAGGACCTTGTGGTCGGGGGCCGTTAGGGTCTGCTCCTCCTCGCTCCTCCCTCCCATCCCAAATTCCACCTTCAACCTCTGTTTCTCCGACTGGGGAATGCGCCCGAAGCGGATGGCTGGAGGAGGAGAGTGGGGTGGATATGGAGAAGGGCTTAGCTCATCACTTGAATCAATCAGTCTTTGTGTCCCGATTACTGTCATAGCCCGGTTTACTAACTGCCAGGGAAACAGCAAAGCCAAACTACTAAATCCGCTTTTGAGTGTGGGGTGAATTAATGTCATATATTTATGTCCCACCCCCCTGGAAATACATGAACAAAAGCAGTGTCTACACATGCATTACATATACTTTACAGTGACAGGCCTTGGTTACAGAATCTGAATCTTTTTATTTGTCATTTTGTGTACAACGAATTTGTAGCTGCATCCAAGTATACACACAACATATAAATAGTAAAAAAGAGTAAAAAACACAAGGCAGTAGTGCAATGTACGCATAAAAATATAAAATAGATCATATGTACAGGTTTCTTTTACAATTATTGCACGATTGTCCGTGTGTGTGTGTGCGTTCGTGCATGCATGATGCTCTCGATGGTCGAGCGGTAGAAGGTCACCAGCAGCTTCTCACAGAGGTTACTGGTCCTGAGGACTCTCAGGTAGTGCAGACGCTGCTGTGCTTCTTGATGACCGCTGAGGTGTTTGCAGACCAGGAAAGGTGATCGGAGATCATGGTGCCCAGGAAGGTGATGGTGTTGAGGGGAGATGGATCCGTCCTGTGTTTCCTGAAGTCCAGGATGATTTCTTTGGTCTTTGTGGTGTTCAGAGGCAGGTTGTTTGTGCTGAGCACCACTCAGACAGTTTCAGGACTTCGTCCCTGTAGGCAGACTCTTCTCCCCCCTGTGATCACGGGGCTGGAAGCTGGATGGGGCTGGGGTGGTGTGGCTGCAGACTGTTGGGCAGGGGCCTCTGTATGTACGGACAGGTCCTGATGTTCAAAGACACTCCATTCAGTGTGCTGGAGACAGTGCTGTAGTTGAGGAAGCTCGTCTTCAGGTCGTGATGGTGCTTGGTCACCGGAGTCGTGCTTCTTCTTAGAGGTGTGTATGCGGGGGTAAGGAGCAGAGAGGTGGCTGACTGGCCTAAGTGTGGGAGTTGTATGGCTCTGCATGTTTAATGTTTGTGTAAATATGATCTAAAGTGTTTTCCCCTCTAGTAGCACAACTTACATGTTGGTAGAATTTTGGCAGGACAGACTTCAGGTTTTCCTGGTTAAAGTCTCCTGCAACAATGTGTACGCCGTCGGGGTGAGACCGCTGTAGCTTGTTTATTGTGTTAATAGCGAGCTAGTGTTTGCATCAGGTGGTATGTTAACAGCCGTGATTACCCTCTTCTTTTTCTTCAAATGGGACTTTTGTGAAAGATGCGCCAGATTAAACATAGTATATATGTATAAAATAGGTCTGTTTGCCAACGTTTAGTGCCTTGCTAAGGTAAGAATTTCCCATGCAGTTTTACAATAATGAAACTCTGCCACGAACGTCCTGACATAAAATCTCAAAGTAAAATGTATAGCAGCATAGGGCTGCCTTGGTTGTGTATTAAATAGGGCTGTCAAATTAACGTGTTCATTTCAATCACAGAAAAAATAACGCGTTCAATTTTTTTACGAGTCAAAACAAAGTATTGTATATTTTTTGCCTGAGATGCATTGCATCTAGAGTGAGAATAGAAATGTTTTTAATTTGATCTTAAAATGCACTGTATGTTAATGTTAATGAATGTTTTAAATAAAAGAGACATTGAACTTTAAAGTCTATTATGTCTATTGTTCATTGAATCACTCATTTGCCATAATTTATTTGAATTAAATTATTTTGAAATACTTTCTCAGCAAAATGTAAGTATGCGATTCATTTAGATTAATTAATCACAGAGCCTGTATTTAATTAGATTATTTTTTTGAATCGCTTGACAGCCCTAGTATTAAAATAAAATCACTCATCTCATACCTGGTCATGCCGTGAGCGTCTTTTTTTAAGGTAACTAAACGTGGGAAATTAAAGACAAGATCAGCGGTATGATTCATTGGCCCTATCTTGAATTGACTTTCTACACAGACGCATGTATTGTTGTTAGTTTGCACCCGGCGTAAAGCTGATTTTCCCCCGCAGCAACCAGGCGCCACTACACTTGCGCCTGGAGAGGCGTGTCGGCGAAAAGCAGAGGCGTGTTCCGGCACAAATTATACTAGGTGCTATTTTAGTGATCTAAAAAGCAATATTAATTTGGCGACTGGCAAATACCTGGTCTAAATGCACCAGCGCATAGAGCAGTTGGTGCTATTTTTACATGCCATGGCAGGTCGGAACTGCAACATAAGCTTACACACACGTAGGCTATACACAGCACAAACATGCAAACGATTAGCCTGATTGAAGTATTATGATGTCAAAGATTGTTCATATGTGTGAAACTGCATAGAAATAGCATGGGGATTGTGGAAAAAAATTTTTTTCCATGTAGGGCTGCATGAATGAACACTGTAGTAGGCTAATGCCATACGTTAAAATAATAATAACAATAATAAACTTGAGCAAAGTATATCCCAGACTTTCAAAACAAAATCTTGTTTGAGGGTAAATGATAAGGTTGTTTAAATTATTTTGGAAACAGCTGATACAGCAGTAAAAAGTTGTACTTTTAAATCAATGCATCTGCAAACACCGTACAGCAAACACATTTTCTTGACACAGACATCGTGTACAAGCCCATAACTTTTAGGATTGATGAGTATTTGATCGTGAGAAAACATAGTTTTACCATGAGTGAGTGTTTAAAAGAATGAATGAATGCGGGTGCGCGTGTGTGTGTGCGCCCATCTGTTTAAACACACGCAAACTAAACACGTAACACATAATACAGTCCATGGCGATGTATATAACTGGGGGACACATGCATATTATGAACACAAGTCGATAACGATAATGTATACAATACTGGTAACAAACAATGTTTGTTAATGTATTGCCGCATATCATTAAATAGACCCACAGTTGCGGCCACAGAACCGCATAACATATATGTGTTAAGTTCTCTTTGCCGAATTTACATGACGACTTTTTCTGAACTTTCTGAAGTTGTAGAATAAAATGCTATTCTATGTGTGGATTATGCCTAATATTTGGCCATAAACTGAGCCATTTGAAGTTTGAAATTCATGTGGTCATGCATCTGTCTCAGCGGAGACTGCAAACACACTGTCAAAATATCAACTTCAAATGTGCTGGCTCTTAAAGGAGATGGGATATGGAACTCTCATTAGTTTATTATTGCATGTTACGCCCAAAACACACTTAAGGGTAATTAAGCTACTTCAGACTAACCCATTTTAGATTTGCGTTGGGTGCAAGAGTAATTTATCCGCCGGTATAATGGAAACAGCGCCAGAGATCCGCCCACAAAGCTACTTGCGTTTCGCATTTCATACTTGTGTTTCAGACCGTTAAAATAGGGCCCTTAATGTGTCTTGCATTTTATACCTGCTAAGGGGACTGAGGAGAATCCTAGTGGGCTCCATGTAGGCATGGGGGGATGTTTCAATGACGTAGCTAGTTTTGCCCAGATTGACTACAGTTTGCCCAGATTACGTGACGTCCACACACCTAAGCAACCTGAGCACGATCTGATCTGGGACTGTCCAGACCTGACAGTTAATCCACCATAGAGTGATAGGATGACAAGAGTCACGTTGAATTGACAAGTGTAACCAAGGCTATATATTCACATAATCACATCTCACTATTTAAAGTTAGTGAGAATCAGATCAGAACTGAATTCAGAACCAGATTCAGAGCTGGTTGTATGCTCACCGTTGTGCGACATGCCCTCGCTGAGACACTTGTGGAAGCGGCAGTACTGGCACTTGTTGCGGTTCTTCTTGTGGATCCTGCATCGGAGCTCACACTTCTCGTACTCCAGCTTCAGGCGGATCGTTCTCCTGAAGAAACCCTAGGGGAGGAGGAGCAGTGTCAGGGCCAACCATCTCCTACTGCACCTGGAGGATACTGCTGAAGATCCCTGGAGATAGTGAACCTGGGCTCTGACGTCCTGACCCGTCCACCAACTGGCCAGAGCCAAGCTCAGCAGTACACTCTGCGGCCGGCGAATCGGTCCGTTAATCCAAGAAAGAAACCAGGACTGATTCCACCCCAACCGTCTCGCTCTTAGAACCCTCCAGACGAGATCCAAAAGGGTTGTTCAAACCATGGAGGACAGCTGGTGGAGCAAAAGGTTTTGCTCAATCCAGAGTGTTTCTGACTGCAACTATGTGCAGGTGTATCATGACTCCATCAAAGTCCTGTACACCCCGTATGACAGACACCATCCTACCTACCAGATGGCAGATCAGTTATGAATGCATGAAATACTCTATTCATTATAAAAACTATTCATTATATATGTATATGCACATCTTGTATTACCTATAATAGTCTAAGGGCGCTGCACTGTGGCTGCCCTGCGGTCTTTCGTCTCTGCACTTTTTTTTGTTTATTTGTTCGTCGTCGTGAGTGTTATATTGTTTGTATGTTTGGATTCGTCTAAACCCGCACTACACTAAAAGCAATCATGGACTTGGCTTATTGGTGTACGATCGGATTGCTTATACTGATTCTAAAACGCTGTCTCGCCCATGGACACAATCATGACCATGTTACTGGCGTGGCGGGTGACATCCAATACAGCAGAGAATTCCTCCTACTCGTTCGCGATCGCGCATCTACGGACCATGCAGCCGTAGTAAACTCCATACCAAACTATCTAAGGACTAAACCAAAGAAATGGTCTACCCGGACAAAACGCAAACGAGGATCAAAAGGGGGTACTCGGCGAAGACTGAGGAGACTGAAAAACAAACTTCCGCTGCCCGTCATGCTGCTCATCAATGCCCAGTCCCTAAAAGCGAAAACCGACGAGCTGACTGCAAATATCCGCTACCTGCACGAGTACCGGAGTGCCTGTGTCATGGCTATCACAGAGACATGGTTGGACAACAACAGCACGTCCAGCGAGGTGGGACCCCTCGGCTTCTCTGTGTTTAGAACTGACCGGGACCCTGCAATCACTGGGAAGACCCGTGGGGGCGGGGTCTGTCTTCTCATCCGGGATGAGTGGTGGTGAGAGAGAGTTTGTGTACCCCTGATATTGAACTGTTGTGTGTCTCCCTTCGGCCTTCCTATCTGCCCAGAGAATTCCCTCAGATATTCCTTACTGTCGTATACATACACCCTAAGGCAAAGTTTGACAGGGCACTGGACATTATCTTCAATCTCTCCCACAAGCTCGATTTACTGTCTCCTGATGCACGTTCATTTTAGGAGATTTTAATAATTGTTCTGTGAAAAAGTGTTTACGCACATATTATCAGTATGTGGACTGTCCCTCCAGGAAAAATAAGTTCTTAGATCTATGTTATGGAACTGTCAAAGATGCCTACTCTTCATCATTGCTCCCACCACTAGGGGCATCTGACCACAATGTGGTTTACCTAAGGCCTATATACCAGAGGCTCCTGCAGAGGGAGAAGCCCCAGGAACGCTCAATTAAAGTATGGAATAATGACAGTATAATGGCCCTGCAGGGTTGTTTTGATTTCACAAACTGGGACACTTTTAAATGCCCTGATATAAATGAACAGGTAGAAACAATAACTGACTACATCAATTTTTGTGTAGACACAGTCCTACCCATAAAAAACATTAAAATCTTTCCAAATGATAAACCCTGGATCTCCAACAAATTAAAGCATCTTATAATTGAGAAGAAAAAAGCATACTGGAATCAGGATGATACAGCCAAAAGGGACATACAGAGACAGATTAAAAGACAAATACAGCTGGATAAGTACTGTTACAGACAGAAGATTGAGGCAACCCTGGTGTCAGGCAACCCACGGGAGGCATGGCAGGGGATCAAAACCATGACCAATGTCCCACACAAGGGCAGAGGGAAACCTGCTCTGATCCTGCCTGGAGGTGAGGGACTGGAGAGGGCAAACCAGCTAAACAACTTCTTCTGTCGTTTTGAGAGTGGCAGCGATGCTGGGGCTGGTATCATGTTGCCCACTCCACCCTCTGCATCTGTCTTATACATCAGACAATCGGACGTCTTTCACCTTTTTAGCCGCTGTAACCCACGAAAAAGCCCTGGCCCTGACAATATCTGCGGCAATACCCTTAAACACTGTGCAGAACAGTTAGCCCCTGTGTTCACTGACATGTTTAACTCCTCCCTTAACCTCTGTACAGTCCCAATCTTGTGGAAAACATCTACAATTGTACCTGTGCCAAAACTGCCAAGACCCACAGAGTCTAATGACTTCCGACCAATAGCGCTGACATCACTGGTCATGAAGTGCTTGGAGTGTCTGGTAAAGAGGTACATTGTATTTCAAACCCACCATCTTATGGACCCCCTGCAATTTGCCTATCAAGCCTCCAGGGGGGTGGATGATGCAATTTTGACATTAATGCACCTTTTGCACACTCATCTTGAGAAACCTAAGACTCATGCTAAGATTCTATTTGTGTCATCTGCTTTTAATACCATGCAACCTAAGATTCTTGCAGATATTTTAGCTAGTGAATTTCATCTTAATGCAGGTATTATTTATTGGATCATGGACTTTCTTACTAGTAGAGTCCAGCGTGTCAAAATGGGCTCATCTCTGTCTGATGCGATGACAACATCCACAGGCTCTCCACAAGGATGTGTTTTATCTCCTTTATTATTTATTTTATACACAAACTCATGCACTAGCACTTTACAAAACAGGCACTTTATGAAATATGCAGACGACACAGCTCTAGTGAGTCTGCTACAGGATGGGGAGGTAGATCATGGGCCAGTTTTAGACTCCTTTTTAGAATGGTGCACTAGGTCACACTTAATTTTAAATTCCAATAAGACCAAGGAAATGCTAATAGATTTTAGAAAGTCACAGCAATCCACTGACACTTTCATCAATGGGGAGGCTATCCAGGTTGTTACAAACGACAAATACCTTGGCATTGTATTAGACAACAAACTCAAATGGGACTCATGGACTGACCTTTTGCACACTAAGGCTCAGCAAAGAATGTACTTTTTAAAGAAACTGCTTGTTTTTAATGTCAATAACAAAATGCTTCAAATGTTTTACACTGCTTTTATTGAAAGTGTTTGAACTTGCTGTTTTATTTGCTGGTTTGGAAATGCCACTGAGTCACAAAAAAAGGCAATCAGAAAAACAGTTACAACTGCTAGTAAGCTACTTGGGATGACACTGCCGAGCATTGAGGTCATTTATAAAGACAGACTGGTGAGAAAGGCCAATAACATTGTATGTGATTATACACACCCCCTGTCATGTTATTTTAAACTACCCCCATCTAGGCGTCGTTTCTGCCCACCCCTTATGACTAAGAACAGATCCAAATTCTCTTTTGTACCACAAGCTATAAAAGCCTTAAATCAGTAAATAAGCTATCTTATGTCCAGCTGGCCTGGCCATATCCAAGGGTATGTAGTGTATTGTAGTGTGTGTTGTATGTTCTCCATGTTATGTCTGTTGGTGTCTGATGTATGGACTACTTGCTGTCATATGTTTGTTGTCCTGTCATGAAGTGCCTGGCGACTGTGCCGCAAACCCAACTGCCCCACGGGGATAATAAATTTATCTACTACTACTACTGCTTTTGGAGTTGGGCTTTAACTTACATTTAATTAATAAATATGATAATCATTACAATGTTTTGGTGCGCCTCTGGCACTGCCCTATTCACAGCCTGTATACACAGTGAAGGGCACTGCCCTTTTCACAGCCTGTGTACACAGTGAAGGGCACTGCCCTACTCACGGCCTGTGTACACAGTGAAGGGCACTGCCCTACTCATGGCCTGTGTACACAGTGAAGGGCACTGGGTGAATGCCCTCAGGTACAGAACTGGCTTCTGACCTCCACATTGATCCCCTCTATTGTTTGTCCGGTCTTATTGGCTTGATCTGTAATCTGGTTCTAGTACTAGTGTAGTGTCCATAATAATGTTCAATGTTGTACACCGATATGTGAATTCACGGCTTCAGTCAGGTAGGGACCTGGTTGACAGACTCAGCCATCCGTGTACACACACTCAGTACGTTTACATGCACAGCTTAATCCGATTAAAGCCATAGTTTGTCTATGCTCCTCAATTGGACAACTGCAATTGTCCGACTATACATAGCGGTGAGTAAATCGATTCATTGGCCGAAGCATGTCATTCCCCGGTACGTTAGGTGGCGCTGTACCCATTTCAACTAGTGTTACTAGAGCCACTGGTTGACCTCTTTACGTCACCAGCAACAACAAACTCAGGCAGCTGTTCAGAATTTTATCCTAAACAATTTTTGTATCATAGGAGATCATAGGAGTCCATCTCGATGTTGATATGAGCAATTTAGTATACATACGTTTTAAACCATATCCTTTTGCATAGTTATTGGCTCCAAGGTTAAAACTAGGATCCTTTGCTTTTTTTGTGTTTTTCATAAAATTCTAAATGTCTGAAAATCTATCCAGACGGAAGTCATAGGTTCTTGAGGCAAAGTTGTTCAGCATGAGGAGACACATAAGTTGATCAAATTGAATAACTAATAACTAATAAATTGTGCCACCAACGGGCCAAATAGTGTCATTATTTTTCTGTGGCCATATTTAGTCATCAACTACAACTTTGCAAAGTTTCAAAAAATCCATGAGAGTGGTTTTGGCTGTGTAGGTGTTTTAGTCAGAATAATAACTACTAAATGCATTTCCTGCAGAAAATGCGTTGAGTGCTGTAGTGCAAAGTAAGTTTGAAATATGTTTTAGTAAAGCCACATAGTTTAAGACTTAAAGAAATGTTCAATGGCTTTAATCAAGTGAAGAGTCCAAATTGAGTTAACAATGTAAACATGGACACCATTTAAAATAAAATATTTGGTGGGAAACAAATAAAGTGAAGAGTTAAAGAAATAGCTAATGTGATCAAGTTTTAATACATTTCAAACGTGTGTGTGTGTGTGTGTGTGTGTGTGTGTGTGTGTGTGTGTGTGTGTGTGTGTGTGTGTGTATCCACAGCCATCAGAGTGGGTGAGTATGGCTAGTTTGAAATATGACCTGTTGTAGGCTATATTGTTTACAAAAAGGATATGAGCCTTGTTGTATATTGTTTAAAAATGAGGAGCAAAACATAACTGTCCATTAATAGCTTTGGCCTGTGAATAATTATTGAAGATATTAAGAAGGGTGAGTGAATGATGGGTCTGTGGAGACTATTGCCATATTTACCATTTGTACTATTATATACTGTACATACAGATTATACTATTTATATGACTAAATAATAACTTATTATTAGCCAATTTATTATTTGCAAGCATTTAAACCATGTTAAAGTCATTATGATCATCTGTGATTCAACGACGGATGAGTCTGGCTGGAGGAGTCAGACCCCAATATGACCCTCAGGCGGGGACATCGACGTCCATTCTCAAATCTCTTTCCTAATGAAGCCACTATAGAACTACCAAACAACAACGACTCTGTACACATCTTAAAAATCAGTACTATCGATTTTGGTACTGATTTGATGTGTACAGATGTTTGAAAAGTTGGTCAAATGGCACACCAGAGCAGTTTGCATAAAACCTGACATAAACTGCAAACAAATCAAATGTATTGTACATCGATTAGGAATGTTAACCGATGACCGCTTGACCGATGGTTGACCGTATCAACGTTAACCGATCAATCTTGTTGGTTAAAAAAAAAATAATTGGGGTCAGTGTGGACTGTGGGGTGTGTGGGTTGGTTTCACTTCACACATAAAGATGATCAGACGAGGGGACTTATTGGAAGTTGGACGGACACAGCGTCTCTAGCCCACTGTTTAATTTCTCCTTAATCCTTAATTATTCCCGCATGCGAGAGGCAGAGAATATGACCTCTAAATTATTATGGACAGTAGACTAAACACTATAAGACTACAGTTAGCCATCTCATTCCAAGATCTTTTTGGGTGAAGTGAACAAATTATCCCTCACACTCAATTTTTCATAACTCGCTTGTTTGTACTTAATAAACCAATAAAAACATTTGGTGGGAGGTCACAGGGTTTATAGGGTTCGTGAGCTCACAACGTTTGCGAAAAGTAAAACTTTTAGGCTACAGGCTAAAACACTCGAGGTTAGAGGGCAGGCAGACGACAGCAACAAAAGAGTTGTTCTGTCCGTTATTAGAAGACACACAGCGAGTTAGACCTGTCCGTTATTAGAAGACACACAGTGAGTTAGAGCTGTCCGTTATTAGAAGACACACAGTGAGTTAGAGCTGTCCGTTATTAGAAGACACACAGTGAGTTAGAGCTGTCCGTTATTAGAAGACACACAGTGAGTTAGAGCTGTCCGTTATTAGAAGACACACAGTGAGTTAGAGCTGCCTTGGCCGGTGCGTCTCTTACCCATTCTGAAGGTGCCTGTTTTATCATGTTGCAGTCTATCAGGCAATTGGGCTTGGATTTGGAAATTACTACATTTCAGGATCTTCAATGGTAACAGATAAGGTAATGATGATCATCATCTTGCTTTATTATTATTAGCACTACCGTCTCCTCCAAACTAACCAAGCGGCGTCTCTTCAGAGCTGTCACTCTCAAATGAGCCGCGGCAATGTTTCAAATGAGCTCCTAACGCTGCCCTCTTCCGATTGGCCCCTGGTGAATCCCGCGCAGGGTCTCAACCAGGTCCGCGCCATCTCAGACCATTGTGGGCGCTGGAGCCCGCTCTCTACACACGGTCACCGTGCAGTAAGCACGCCTCGTGTTTCAATTCTAACACAGGTCGCGCCGCTGCTAGAGCCACGGCCTCTCACTGGGACGGACCGGGTGCTATCCCCGTGTCCGCTCTGATCAAACCCGTATTTTCAACGCTATCACCTTGTACCCAAACCATTTCCAAACTGTGGAGCCATTTGGACTCCATGTTTCGCTCTGTAGGGGATTTAAAAAAGTGACGTGAGTGGAAGGGCGGGGCCGGGGCAGAGTGTGTGTGTGTGTGTGTGAGCCGGAGGCAGAGCGGGAGAGAGATAAGCAGAGTTACGAAATAGCAGGCGGCTGGCGCGGCTCGAAATGGCTATTTCAAATAGCACATTTTAATGTGATCGGTTAACCGGTTTCAACCGGTTAATGAGGCTCGGTGGTCGGTCAAGAATATTTTAAATTTTCGCCATCCCTAACATCGATGTCAGACATTTTGTTCCATAAGTTTTCTATCCTGTATCATTCCTTAAGCAGAACCATCGACTGTGTGGTGTGTGTAGAACAAACCAATGTCATCCTGCTGGCTCCTCTTGGCTGAAGGCCAACTAGGGGAAAGGTTACGCAGGAGAGCCACTAGCTTGACCCCTACCCCACCTGACCAACAGCATACACTCACTCTCGCTCCCTCTCAGATATATTCATCATATCCATCTATCTATATAACCCAGTGAACCTGGATGCTGTTTTCTGTTAACTAGTGTTATCGAGTTCCCCTTTGTTGTTCAACTTTTGCCTGTGGTGAACCGGTCACAAGGAAGCAGTATCTATACTCCTAAGAAAAACTCCTTTATGTTAACATTTCGCCCATGATGTACAGGTTATTGAATTGCGGGGAGGGAGTGAAAACTGTTAATAGACAAGAAACTGTATTGTGGGCTCACTCTGCTAGAGGAGACTGGTACATGCATACGTTCAATCAAGTACATTTTCTCCAACTATTGTACTCAACTTTGCATTTAGAAGTATCCTCTGTCCTAGAATCAATATCTCAAAGGAATTGCCATGACATCTGAAACAGCTAAAGAAAGGCTCTAGAAGAGGCTCCACCCTGACGGCTTCACTGGGCTCCTCCGGCACCAACACACACATACATGTGGCTGGAACTGTTTCTTTGAGAGTTGGCGAGATGTTAAACACGGAGCAGGTGGTGAATGCTAACATGCCAGAGCTCTCTCCTTGAGTCTGTTTGGAGATGGCTGGTTTATCTGTGTGCATCAAGTGCCCGAGGGCTAGTCAGTGTGGCTGGGGCCTGAGGCTCCTTAAAGATCTCATGGCATGCTACTTTATGAATGCTTTTATACAGCCGTCAGTGGGCCCCTAATGCAGTACTTGAAGACGTTCAAGAAATTCAGCCTTGGTGCAGAGTTACAGCCACTACGAGCCAGTGGTGGCGCCTCGGCAGCGGGGCTCCGGCAGGAGACAGTCACGGGCAACAATCCCTTTCTCCTCCATGTCGCGGTTCATGTACTTCAGGGAGTCAAAGCCAAAGTTCCTTTCCCCCAATTCCTTCCCAACCATGGCTGGCACGGTCCTAGCTCATTGTCTTATTGGCGGGCCAAGCAGAGAAAGAGGAGGTAACATGTCCCCGTATGACGACATACAAACTCCAAATCGGCTTTTGTTTGTTTTTTCAAAGGCGGAGCAGGATACCTAGTGCTCGTTTTACACATAACACCATTTCTAGCCACTGGGGGACCATAGGCAGGCTCGGGGAACTCATATTAATGTTAGAAATGTCAAAAAGTGAAATTTTCATGCCATGGGACCTTTAAATAAACCAGTAACCACAGACACAAACGCCAATTCAGAGATTTCTCTGTGTTTAATTGGTACAGGTTGTGTTTCCAAGAAGCTCAGAGAGCACTCACAGTGTGGCCATACAGCCTCCAGCATTACTCAAAGCCATCCATTGCCACCCATTATATTAAACACAGAACAACACCTAAAATCATGTGTTGTGTGTGTGTGTGTTGGGTGTGTTTCTATGACAAAACTATGCCCGATGTGGGACCCCCTGGTTTGTCTGGTGTGCGACCTGCATTACGTTGAAGCTCTGCATGACCGAGTCAGACTCAGAACGAGAATGGGTCCAAAGCCACTTCATGATATTGTAGTTTTTCGTTTTGAAGCGATATTCAAAAAAAACTGAACAGTTTTAGAAATTGAATGAGGAAAACAAGTACACGTCAACTACATGTCAGCGTCATCCCTGTTCTGGAATGTAACATGTTAGCAACGTCGCGCAGCGCCAATATTACATTCTCTGGTCTTTTGTCACTAATAATGCTAATTATAATGTTTGATTATTAATTTGAACTAATATGAATAAAAACAATTGTTTTTCTAACAATAGCCTACCCCTAGATATTTGACACAAAGCAGTTTGACGTTGACATCACATGGGCAGTTATCTGGACCGAGGGGGAGGAACACATTGACACAAAAGTGCATAATAAGATAATGGCTATATAATAATAAGAATAATAATATACATATATTATATAATATAATAGCAGATAAAGAAAACTGAAAGGCCAAATGCACTTTTAGCCAAAATGCAAACACCGAGCTAGTCGATCACTAGAATGACAATGATTGACAACGTAACGTAATGAGGAGGTACAGGCACTGCTAGGCTGGAGCCCGGAGCACTCAACTCTAGGTCTGTCTCACCTTGCAGCCCTCGCAGGCGTGCACCCCGTAGTGGAAGCCCGACGCCTTGTCAGAGCACACCCTGCACTGGAGCACCGGGGGCGGGGTGAGGGGGCAGGGCGGGTCCTCCCCGCCGGGACACACACTGTTGGCCACAGAGGACGGGCTGGAGGCAGGGGTCAGGCTGTCTGCACCGCCCGAGGAGAGAGAGAGGAGAGAGAGAAAGGGCTATTACCAACGATAGCACAAATATACATGTCCAGTGTCCAGGGCAAAGGTTAAGGTCATGACCCCAGCTTAAAGGTGACATGGTTTTGTTAGCCAAGTCTTAGATAGTCATAAAGTCTTCGATCGTCATAAAGTCTTAGATCGTCACAGAGTAGTTTTTGAAATCCAACTTGTTAAAGGACAATTCCGGTATTCAGCACATTGAGCCCTTTTGGCATTTTGAAAATCCCATTTCCGGTTTCCGTTTCAATGGGATTTACAAAATGCCAAATAAAACACAACAGAAACTGTATTTCGCTACGATACATGATTTGGAACATCAACGAACACCACTAACCACTCGGTGAGTTGCACATTTCTGAAAACAAACGTTTAGGGTTGTTTTAAGGACAGGTTTGTGAATGCCCGTAGCCAGCCATTCTGAAGCAGGCAGGGCGATTCTAAATGAGCCAAATACCCGAGACAGGACCAATAGTCAACATGTCGGTGTCAACCACTCTATTTCATCCTAGACAAACCAGAAAGGGGCTCAATGTTCAAAATACCGGAATTGTCCTTTAAAGGCTGTGAAGTGAACAGTGTAGAAGCGTGGCTTCTGATGCAGCAAGCAATGCAATGTACTCGCACATCAATATCACTCAATATCACTATCACTGTCAATATCACTTGTGTCATCGTATGCATGCAGATGACGAAAAGGTGGACAAACATTGGGAACGGTGTCACCTGTAATTGACAACCGTCTAGGATAATGGCTAATGGTATATTTGGGATCTTAAAGGTGACATTGATGGTGACATTAAAGGTGATATTATACCACCAGATGTGTTTTTTTTCTGCCTCTTCTGACATCACAATTGGGCGTGTCCACCTAGATGTGTGCTGGATAGATCAGTCTACCAGCCTACCCAGTGGACTGTAACAAACGCTGCTCATCTATCCAGCACACATCTAGGTGGACACGCCCACTTGTGATGTCAGGAGAGGCAGATTTTCAAAACGGCTTGCAACGGTTAATCACACCCACACCTGGTGGTATAATATGTCACCTTTAAGTTTTTATAATTGTTATAATAGGGAGACCAATTACCACTTTGTATTGGGCATAACCAAAAATCTCATTGATTTGCAATTGCCCATTTAATTTCCTGGTTGAAGCACTTCCATCTGCAAAGTTGTAAGGCAGCGATGCAAATTACCTTGTGGATTGTCATACAAACTAGTAACAAAACATTTCCCTGGTCTGCTAAATGGCAAAAACAAAACAAAACGAGGCAAATCTTTGATCACGTGAAAGCTGTATACACATTGGTCAAAAGAAAAGAAGATTTGATGAACCAGTTGGAGTCATGACCTGTTGATTACCCTACACACACATTTAGAGCTTTAGACTATTTTCCACGGCAGAGGAGAAAGGTTGTGGCGACTCACCCAGTATGACGGTTCTCTCCGAGCCTGGCCCGGTGCTCTGAAGGTCTGGGAGCTCCAGTGAACCCAGTGTATCATTGCTGATGGAGCGCGATATGTCCTCCAGGTCATCCAGCAGGTCTCCGTAAAGAGGGCTGCCCAGCATAGAGAACCGGAGGCGGGCAGCCGGGCTGTACGCCTCCCCTGGGATGTCCACCATCGTAGAAGGGGGGCCAAGGGCCCTGGGGGTGCCTGCACACGTCAGCTCACTGGATGCAGCGGCACACCTGTTGATGGACACACAGTAAGCCATTTGCAATGCTTCAGAATTGCTGCTGATAATAAGATTGGGTCAACTTCCATTGAAGGCAATACCAACAGGAGAAACCATTTGTTATCTTAATTGTCCAATTTTCATTGGAATATTAACCAGTCAGTCAATAAGAAGACACTTTTATCTAATGTGCATAAGGTATTTCAAATAAATTGTATTAGGAAGCAGGTGAGGGTTTTACATCATGGCTATGTTTCAATTTCTATCATTTCCTTAATAGGTGGCAAATATAGGCAATACTGCATTGAAACAGAAAGCATAGGAAACACATTATGTATTAGTTTGGAAACATTTAAAGGAAGCATAGGCTGCCGAGAACAAGGACCAACATACGTTGTCTGCTTCGTTATCAAAACATAGAAGGCTGTAATTCAACCACTGCTGTTTCTTTCACTTAGTTATTGTATCCAGCTAGCTACCCATAGATAGCTACCCATAGTTAGGTTATGCTGCCTGGTTAGGCCACTCCAGTTAAAGGTCAGTTAAAGGTCAAAGGAAGGCGCCATGCATCACATTAAACACAGAACAAGACCTGAACTGGACTCTTTTGACACGTGTCGTCTTTCTGCCCAGCGCTCCGTGGCTCGTATTGAAGCTCTCCTGTAAAGGACACGACCCCGAGTGGATCCCAAAGCCACTGACGTCCTCCACGCAGCACACACTCATGATATTGTAGTTTTGCTTTAAGCATTATTCCAAAAAAGAAACGTGTTCTTACCAACGGAACCGTTTCAGAATTTAAATTTAGAAAACCCAACTAATGACAGTGTCATGTAATCATTATCCTGCCCATCTAAAATATGGGATATACACATATAGTAATATTATGTAATAACTTATTATAAACAATCAAATATGTATAGAACCTCTGGTAACAACCTCTCTGATTAAGGCACGTGTACTGTATGAATGTTATCTGCAGTGTGTGGTGGAGGCATCACCCAGCAAGCTACGAGCCAAGCGGACCCTTCCCACTGAGTCAACAACGCACAGACGGACTGTCGCTCACGCTCGTCATTATGGAGGGGGTTAATCAAGAATACTGTACCTATAGGCATGCTGAGTCTATTGTAATCTCTAATGTAATGTCTGTTGATGCCATCTGTCGATACCTATTGTTATTGTAGGAAATATTATTCTCATTTTCAATACCTTTTTTTTTTTCACTTCCTCAGCCCATGACATGATAAATTTGTCAATGATTTTTACATAGACGACAATTACATTGATTGGACCGATAATGTGTGCATGGGTGTTGACAATATGGGAATATGTGCATGGGATGTTGCAATACTCAATATAAAATTGAACCGTTCAATACGCCATCCACGGCCTATTTGAGGCAAAGGTCAGATGGCCTGGGCTATCAACCTGACGTCCTATGACAAACATTGGCAACAAATATTTGTTAGTTTTATTTGACTATGCCATATTCATTTTCAACAGCCTCTTGCCCACTGTACACGTCCATCGACGGATGGGGGCTTTTTGACGCATCTATGTGTTTTCCCGGGTTGTATAACAAAGGCGATTTCATTGGACAGTGCACTCCGTCGCTGCCTGAAAAGTTCAACTTTTCTCAACTTTTGGACGCAAGAGACGGAGCCGACTTGACGGACGGACCCACAATGCATTTCGGGAGCGTCCCATGCAAAGTCAATGAGATCCGTCGACGGACGTGTACAGTGGGCAACGCTACCTCCGTCAGTCGACGGATGGGCGAGGGCGTGTCTGACGTATGGGGGAGTAGTCTTTGTGGACGCAGCCTGCAACAGGGGCAACACTCTGCTTGCACCAGGCATTATAAAGCCGGCTTTTTCCTGCGTCTTCCTGCTTGTTGTTATTGATAAATGGATCCCGTAGTCGCAAGGACAGTGTTGCCCCTGTACGTGTACCACAGCAATCGCCCAATTCCTAAATCCATTCTTAAATTCCCCCCCGCTGCCGGCCGACTTTTTGACATTTCCACGGTGGGTTCTATCGCAAAGACCATTTCATTGGACAGAGTCCAAGTAGCGTCACACTAGTGTATTTGCATAACCGCAATCTGATTGGCCGACAGACCCGTCGCTTCCCGAAGAGTTTAACATTTCTCAACTTTTGACGCCAGCCACGGAGCCGACTGGACGGACGGACCCACAATGCATTTCGAGGGCGCCCCATGCAAAGTCAATGAGATGCGTCCGTTGACGGAGGTAGTGTGCACGAGGCGAAGCCGATGCATGCATCCAAATCTATCTGTTCAAAACCAAATAAACAAATCAAAAACAGCGTCGCTTATTCGCTTCAAATACTTTTTCTTTTCAAAACTTGGGAATTAATACAGCGCGGTACAGAGTGGTTGAAAACAATGTGCATACAATGTGCAACAAAGCCTTTTTATTCATATATATTTTTAACAATTTATTTTTAATTAATCGTTTAGATTAGTCGTTATAAAATTAGTCCTTAGTGGCAGCACTAGTGAACACCTGATTATGCATTGAAAAAAATTTGGCAGCCCTACCACACACACACACACACACACACACACACACACACACACACACACACACACACACACACACACACACACACACACACACACACACACACACACACACACACACACACACACACACACACACACACACACATATAACCTCTGAACTGTTGAGGATTGGTCAGGGTATGGTCACCTGCAAATAGAGGGGCAGCAGAATTGCTTTCAGCCTAGAGCGGCAAAAGTGCACGAGCCGGCCTGGCCTTTATTTTAAATGTTCCCCAGTGTTCATTTCTGTTAAGTTTAAGTTCAAATATTTGTACTTGTACTCTAGATGCTGGCATATACTTTATACTGATATAGAATCAGAACTTATGCAAATTCGTTAGATGTAGCCTGAATAGATCAGTCTACTAGGCTAACCAGTGGACTGAAGCAAATGTTGCTTATCTATCTATCATAAATCTAGGTGGACAATAACAATAGGAGAATTGAAACCGGCTTGCAATGGCAAATCTCCCTCACACCTGGTGGTATAATGGGCTCCTTAAGGTAAAGCTTCCTCAGGGCTTAAATATCAGCGTGGGATTGCGGGTATTGCACATATTTTTTTCAAATCCCGCAACTCAGGCCAGCATAATGCGGGACAATCCCGCACAAATTTCACTTTGTTGTCTGATAAATTTATAAGAAAGCGACGGTGTGATTTTGGCTCTAGTAGCCTACTGACTTCACTTGACGAACCATCTTCCGATTTCGGTGGTGCATGTCCTTTGTACAATCTTTGATCTGGGGGCAAACTATGGAAGCATATATGTAGTAAAATTCAAATGGCAATGCAATTTGCAATTTGCAATTCAATAAGTCATTACATTATGCAATTGAATAATGTAATTTGTAAATACGTTATTCAAAGTGTATTTTAATATGCAAAGTGAAAATGAAATCCTCAATAAAATTTGCAAAAGTTCTAACAATAAAAATAGAATAACATTTTGTCAAATTTTTTGAGTTCCTTTATTCAAATTGAAAAGCTATAGCGTCCCCGTGATTGCAATGCACTTCGCCACGCTCCGTGTGTTGCAAAATTCAAATGACATTTCAATCCGTAAAACACTTTGCAAATCGTTTTGCAAAACGTTTTGCAAAACGTATCAGCCAATCGCGTCTGGGGGGGAACTACGTCACTTCCTCGTCAGACCAGCTGATCATCCACGCACATTGCAATTTATTTATTTATTTATCCCGCAGCAGCTGCCAGACCGTCTTTTCCGCCATTTTCAGTTATAATTACGTAAACTCAGTCAAACCATAGACCTATTAAGAGTCAAATCTGGCACAATGTTAGGCATAGAAAATAAATTGCATTTGACCAACTCCTAAGTGTTGTCATCCATGCCGCTAAGTTGCCAAATAAAAAGGGGGAGGGGATTAAATCCAAGGCACTACCTACTGCCATTATTGGTTTATTGGTGTGTCTCTATAGGGAAGGCGTGTAACGGACTAGCAAATTGTGTGATTTAAGATTTGGCTGAGCAACAACTTTGGATGTGTGTATGAGCCATATAACTGAAACTGATTGAATGTGCACTAGGGCTGTCACTTTTGAGAAAAATCAAATCAAGAGATTCAATCACAAATGTATTACGTGACAAGAGGAGACATAAACAGGACTTAGGCCATATCCTCTTTGTTTGAAACAGGTTATCAACTTAATCAATATCCACTATACTATATCACAAAATTAGGCTATGCAAAACAAAAACGGAATTGAAACTGCACAGTGCAAACAATGACGTGACAACTTAAACAGGAGACAGCAGCAGGAGTAAAACCTATAGCCTATCTACAATAAATAATAATTTCTTAATGTTGTTTGCTAGAAACACCAATTTATCAACTTGATGTGGATGAAGTGCGGCTCTCTTTTTATTCACGATGTTACGTGAGGCGGAGAACACACGTTGGGAGCGCACAGACGTGCCTGGCACACACAGGGATTTGCGCGTCTATGTTGAGAGAAGCGGGTATTTGTGGCAGCCCGTGTCTCTCCACCAATACAGCGTGTTGCTGTCAGCGGGGATGACTTGGGGTCGCAATTTACTGCTCAGGCTGGCTGCTCCGTGCGTTATCCATTTCGAATCAGGATATATTAAACACTTGATTAGCACGCCTGCGAATGGATGAGATGGCAAACAATAAAATAAAAAGTAAAAACCAAACGGTCTAATGATAGAATGTAAGAAACACACAACATGGCACTTTATATATCGATTATATATATTCGACTAGGATATGTCACGTCATATTTGAATGCATATTCGAATATCAAATAAAAAGTGACAGCCCTAACGTGCACTGTAGCACGATACTAACGATCTGTCTGTAAAGGCAGATCGCGGAGACATTTGAGACATTTTAATCGTTCACAATCTAATAGTCATATCGCACGTTGACTCACAAAATATTGAGTCGTTAACATCCTAGTCTGGACTGTGTTTGAGGAAATTGCAGATGAGCAATCAACCTCACTGAGGGGGGGGGGGGGGGTCAACAAAGTGCGGTTTCCCTCTTGTACAGTGTCTTTAAAAAGCATATTCAGCTTAGAAAGTCCAAGCAATTCCTGCTGTTTTAAAAGCTTCTCCTTAATAACTCACAGTAGGCATTTTTACACTGCCAAGCAGGTATGATTTCACTGTCTTGCCTGTGTAAAGCCGAGGGAGAAAAAGCCATACTACATCTACAAGATGGCGCAGTGCGAGTGGCAGCCTATCGTAGCAGCTCCTGGTACTTTGTAGTTTTTATTTACTTTTTATTGTGTTTTTAGTTTGTTTTTATTTATTATTTGCACACTGAGCTGTGGATCAACACACCATCCACACAACAAGATGCTTCTCCACCGGTTTGGATATCTCCTGGTTACCTTTGTTGTACTTTGGTCTCTCCTGGCGACTGAAAGCTGGGCCCGCTCTACAGCCGGCATTGTTTACAGTAGCGACCAGCTGATCGCCCTGAGGCCCCAGACCCTCTTAGCCGGGGAGAGACCGACAGTACCGGAAGAGCTAAGAAGGAGACGGCGAGGATGCAGAGCGGGTGTTAAACGGAGAAGGAAGAGTAGAACGTTTAAACCCTGCATCCCGGCTGTCATCACGTAAATAAGATGGATGAACTGGAAGCGCTCGCCAGGACGCAGAGGGAGTACAGAGAGTCCAGTATCATGGGTTTCACAGAAACGTGGCTACACGAGCAGATACCGGACTCCAACGCCACCATCCCCGGCTTCCACGCGGTCCGAGCCGACAGAGACACCACCGCGAGCGGCAAGAAGAAAGGAGGAGGACTCGCCGTGCTCGTCAACAACAGGTGGTGCCACCCCGGGCACATCTCCGTGAAAGAGCGGTTCTGCAGCCCGGACATCGAGCTCAACGCCATCGGACTACGTCCATATTATTTGCCGCGGGAGTTCACAAGTGTTATCGCCATTACTGTTTACATTCCGCCATCTGGGAACGCCGGCGCTGCGTGTGACGTCATCCACGCTGTGACCGCGGCACTACAGACGAAACACCCCAGAGCCTTCGTCATCATCACAGGTGACTTCAACCACTCTCTCTCATCCACACTTCCAACGTTTCGCCAGTTTGTCAAATGTACAACAAGAGACAATAAAACTATAGATCTGCTGTATGCAAATATTAAAGATGCATACAGCTCCACTGCCCTCCCTCCCCTGGGAAGGTCAGACCACAACCTCGTCCTGCTCTCTCCATCATACAAGCCTGTGGTTCAGCAGCTACCAGTGACAGTGAGGACTGTAAGGAAATGGTCTCCTGAGGCCATGGAATCAGTGCAGGGTGCCCTGGAAGCCACTGACTGGGAGGCCCTCTACAAACCACACGGCGATGACATTGATGGCATAACTGTGTGTAACTGTCTGTGATTACATTGGGTTCTGCATGGACAACACCATCCCCACTAAAGAGGTCCGCTGTTACCCAAACAACAAACCCTGGGTTACCAGCGACCTTAAGGCCCTACTCAACGAGAAAAAGAGGGCCTTCAGGTCAGGGGACCGTGCAGAACTCAAGCGTGTTCAGAGAGAACTAAAACACAGCATCAGGGAGAATAAGGAAAAATACAGGAGAAAACTGGAATTCAAGCTGGAAAACGATAACACCAGGGATGTATGGAGGGGGATGAGAGAGATCACCGGCTTCCAGAGAAAGCGGAGGGAAAGGTACAACGTGCGAATGAGTTCAACCTGTTTTTCAACAGGTTCGACTCAAGCTCCCCCAGCAGCCCCCCTGCTGCTCCTCTGAGCAACCACCTCTGGATACAACCCCCCCACAGCCTGACACCGGCCTCACAGCCCCACACCAACCCCTGCAGCAGACACCATCTTTCACCACCACCTTCTCCTCCACCCCCCACACACCTGCTGGCCCCCACCACAGACTGTCTCACCCCCCCCCCTCCCCCAGGACACTTACACCTCCCTCACTGTTGCCTACATACTCCTGCAGCAATCACCACTTTGCACAACCCCCCACCCCCCAGACTGGACTTTACATCACAGCCAGCCAGCTGAAGAGAGAGCTGGAGAGGCTCAATCAGAGAAAAGCTGCTGGACCGGACCGCATCAGCCCTCGCGTGCTGAAGGCCTGTGCCATCCAGCTCTGTGGAGTTCTCCAGCACCTCTTTAACCTGAGCCTCCACCTTCAGAGAGTGCCAGTGCTCTGGAAAACATCCTGCCTTGTTCCAGTGCCCAAAAAAGGACATCCTGTGGCACTGGATGACTTCAGGCTGATTGCGCTGACCTCTCACATCATGAAGGTTATGGAGAGGCTGGTTCTAGCACACCTCAGACCCCTAGTGTGCCCATCACAGGACCCCCTACAATTTCCATAGCAGCCCCATGTTGGGGTTGATGATGCAATAATCTACCTGCTACAGAAAGCCTACTCCTCCCTGGATAGACCCAACACTGCTGTCCACGTCATGTTCTTCGACTTCTCCAGCACCTTCAACACCATCCAGCCCAAGCTGCTGAAGGCCAAACTGGAGAACATGCAGGTGTATTCTCCCCTCGTCACATGGGTCGATGACTATCTGACGGGCAGACCGCAGTTTGTGAAACTACAGAGCTGTGTGTCCGACCGTCTGATCGGCAACATCGGCGCCCCCCAGGGCACTGTGCTGTCACCCTTCCTCTTCACCACCTACCCTGCAGACTTTAAGTACCGTAGTGAGTCGTGTCATCTACAGAAATTCTCTGACGACACGGCCATTGTGGGGCGTGTAGAGGGCGGGAGGGAGGATGAGTACAGGGACCTGGTCGGCAATTTTGTTAAATGGTGCGGGGAGAATCGCCTGCAGCTGAACGTTGCGAAGACGAAAGAGATGGTGGTGGACTTCAGGAGGAACAAGCCCCCGCCCACTGCAGTCTGCATCGGTGGGTCAGACGTTGACATTGTGGACTTACAAATACCCGGGTGTGGTGCTGCACAATAAACTAGAGTGGACCACAAACACAGAGGCAGTCTACAAGAAGGGCCTGAGCCGGCTTTACTTCCTGAGGAGGCTCAGCTCCTTTAATGTCTGCAACCGGATGTTCCAGATGTTCTACGAGTCTGTTGTTGCGAGCACCATCTTCTTCGCTGTGGTGACCTGGGGTGCGGGCAACTAATTAAAAACGAATTAAAAAGGCAGGGTCTGTTGTTGGCTCTAAGCTTGTCACCCTGGAGGAGGTGGCGGAGGACAGTATGCTGGGAAAACTGCTGTTGATCATGGACAATGTCTCTCACCCCCTCCACGAAACTCTGGACAAGCTTAAGAGCAGCTTCAGCGGCACTCATTCAACCCTGCTGCCTTAAAGAACGGCACAGGAAATCATTCCTACCTGGTGCCGTTAGACTGTACAATTACCGTTAGACTGTACAATGTTTTGGCTGACAGAAACTTCACGTGGCGTGGACGCAGGCCTATAGAAACGAAAAGGCCAAAAAACAGGCATGTCAACATTTCAGAGCCGTCATTGTGAACTACTACATTTTCCATTTTCCTCCATTTTGGTATGAGACTGGGTTGAACATGGCTGTAGCAGTTCCTGTGATAGCCAGTGTTAGCTGCCATAGCAACAGGTTATTGGGTTTCTAGGATGAATCTCTGCACTGCCTTCAGCTACAAGACTCTAGTTGAAAGATATTTCTATACAAACACTGAATTAATACATTTATCCTATCCTGTGTCTGTAAAATAAATTATGGATCCATTTTTCTCTAGATGCATACAGCTAGATGCATACAGCACTCCACTTATTTTATGTGATGTTTGCTAACATGGATGGGTACAAGACCAGTTTCCCCCCTTACTTTCTTTATTGTACACATGCTCATATACAAAGGATGGGTGTGAACGTAGTCTAGTGGGTGGCTAGTTTGTATGACGTTATGCTCAGATGGAGAACCCAAGCAATACAACCAGGCCTGGAATTTCGTGGCAAGGCCTGCAGCGAGGCAAAACATGTGACAAAGGCCACATGTCAGGGCATCAAGGGCATAAGTTAAAAAACATTTTTTGATTTTGATTTAATTTAAATAGACAAATCAATTTCTAAAAGCATTAATGTTTTTTTAATAAACAGTGTAACAATTCTAGAGAAATTGTTCATTGTTTTGCTGTTTTGATCTGCATCTTGAAGAGCCCTTTTGCAATAATTCTCCACTTATTTTTCAAAAGGAAAAAAAGTTGAGTAAATTTGTTGAATTTTGTCAAATGTTAAAACTGTATTATTGTCTATGAGATTAGAATTTGCCATAAGTAATATTTATTTTTTAATTAGACATAACTACGATAATTTCAAAATGACAATAACCCTCCCTCTGCCGTCATGGGGGTTGCCAATGTTGCCAGATTGGGCGGGAAATCGGGCCCAATCTGGCAACACTGACAACAACCTTTGCTGCACTGAGTGCAGCAAAAAGCTCCGCTGCGCTTGTGCTTCAGAAATGCTTGAGAAAATGTAACTTGTGTGGACACTACCGCATTACTTGGTCAATAATGCTATTTGATTTAGAAAAAAAGCTATTTGAACACTTTAGGGGTGCACGATAATTATCGGGCCGATAACAGAAATTATTACGTCATTCCAATAAGTCCGATATCATGACAAATAGCCCTGATAACATAGCCTATATCAGTGGTTCTCAAACTTTTTATACCGCGTACCACCTAAATATTTGTCTCCCCAAGTACCATCATTAGGAACAATAAAATATAATATAACAATATAACAAACTACAGTAGCGTAGACCCGCGGCCCTATTCTGCTACACACAGTTCACACCGGAGGCACATTTAGTCTTAAGATATAGGAGTTGGATTGCGGGCGGACGGGATTCTCAGTTGTGTGCGTGTGTGTCTCTGTGTCTGTTATAGTGCTACCACTTTGTACACTGTACCACTTAATAGCGCATCACGTACCACCAGTGGTACGCGTACCATAGTTTGAGAACCGCTGGCCTATATAATTTCAGTGCCCCGCTCCCAATAACGCTAAATTAGAGGTCTTATCATAACCCTAAAAGTACACATCATACAATCAATTACAATACATGAGTTCATAACGGCACGCGGATATAGAAATGTTTTTTATTATTATTATGTTTGTGACATATTTCAGCCATAATATCCTCCCATAGCCACAGGGAGCAGCACCGAGCACATTTAATAGTTAAGAGGTAATATTCTCACATAGCCACAAGGGAGCAGCACCGAGCACATACGGTAGGGCTGCAACGTCAGGGGGCGGGCTTTTAAAGCCACAGAACACTCCCACCCTACCTGCCTATTTAACTTGGACCCGCTAGGAGAATCTCTTGGGCGGCATATCGTAGATATAAAGCTTAGAGATGCTCCGCACGTGTTATATACCATTCCTCTCCTCTCGCACACACATGTCTACTCTCGTAACACTTATTATTGACAACAGTTAGCTGAACATTATAGGGTCCCGGCCTTCCACTCCGTTTTCTCAGTTAAACACATAACTACATTTGTCCCAGTGCTTGTTAGATATGAAATTAAGCAAAAGAAGACGCTCTTCCTCCGCTAACGCAGTCGTTTGCGACGCCTTTCTTATTCGCCGTTTCTTCTATTTGTCTGTAACTCATGCTCCAATCTTTCATCGATTGATGCGGATGTTGTGGATGCAACGGAATATATGATGCATCGCTGCAGCAACATTTAAGATGATCGCGATGAGTTCTGCCCATTCTGCCTCCGTGCTGTCTGCGGTCAGACCAAGACACACCTGAGTGACAGAGGCCGTCCTGCGAACCTCGACTCTACGTCATATCCCACCCCTTGCAAGCCCGCCCCCCTAAACCCCCCGTTGATTCTACTGATGTCTGCGCGACAATGTCATGATCTTAGGTCATGATCATATATATGGATATGTGTGTGTGTTATCGGTTATCGCTATCGGCCTTTAGGAGCTGAAAGTTATCGGTTATCGGTATCGGTTAAAAAAAAAAGTTATCGTGCATCCCTAGAACTCTTACATTATCACATGGTCTTTGGGATCGCTGTGCTGCACGGGTAGCCGGTCAACAAGAGCTCTTTAATGCTTAAAAAAGAAAAAACAAAAGGGGCAGAGTGTGGGGCACCAAGGCCACGATATTCAGAAAGGCATCACGGCCAGACAGAGGGGCAACTTCATGGCTGCCAGTGAAATCCCTGCCCTGAATACAACAGCTCTCTATGTTTTATGTAAAAGCTCACAAAGAAGCTTTCGAGGACATCAGTAACATTATGACTAGGGGTGTAACGAAACACTCATTCGTACCGAAATTTTTCCGTAACGGTTCGATGCACGTTTCATTTTCGTTTTTATTGATTATCACACACTCTCTGAGTGTCTTGTCTTGTCCTGATGTTTTGTGTTGAGGACCACAATGGAAATAAGTCCTGGGCCCCGGGAAACGGGGCCCAGGACTTTAATGATGGACCCCTGCTCGTACGATCATTCTTATGAAGGATCTTTCGATGCTTCATAAAATCTTTGAACATGAACGTGCGTGCTCTGCTCTTACGACGTCGTAGGCTTGTAGCTGTCCACTGACACAGTGCTGAAATGGGCTCCGTATGAGGGGGAGACGCAGGAATGTTGTTGGATTAAACTATATTTTGTGGCAGCAAAAAAAATATCTCCCCATCAAGGTCAACAGCAGAGTAGCCTACGAAAAGAATAGACTAATATGAATGCTACAAATATTAAAACAATTTATTAGGTCTAAGCCGACTATATCAGTCCTAATCCTGAACGCACCATGCGTACATTTTTTTCCCCCTGAAATAATTCCATATTACAAAAATAAAAAATAGCATGTGTCTGTGTGACAACTATAGCATTTATCTAAATGTGCTGATTTCTGAAACATGCTTTGTGCCGCAAAGAGGGCAGACTTTCTCTCATTCCGCAGAAGGTTCATTCATTCAGTGATTGGTGCGCGCACTCTCTAGGCTAGAAACTTTGGTGTCAACATTAAAAACGCAACGTTACATTCATTCATTATCATTCAAACGCAGAGGCATTGACACGGCTATTGCTGTTGCTGGTCTAGATCCTGCCCATATTGTTGGGCAGGGGTATGATGGTGCGGGCAATGTAAGCAGTAAAGACACGCATCGCAGCACAGTTTCCCGCAGCAGTCTATGTTTACTGCAGAAACCACGCTCTCAACTCTCAACTCAGGTTTGTGCACTCCACTAAGGTCAGGGATGTTCGTAACTGTCTAGACACGGTCCAGTAAATAGTGAACTTCATCACAGCCTCACCAATACGCCTACAGTGCTTTATGGCAAACAATCACAACAAAAAACGCCTGCAGAAATTCTCTGACACCTGCTGGTCTCAGCATGATTCATGTACAGTATGTCTTCTGTCATTGATCAATACGAGGACATTTTAACCATGATGGTTGAATTTAAATCAGAGAGAGTGCAGCTTGAAAGCGATCTCCCACACAACAGCAATGGAATTTGATTTTATTATATGCAGGATGTGGGATATGTTTTAATAAAACACATCCAATACCACTGAATGTCCAGCTGGTGACTCCACTGAGGGATGCTCTTAGCGCTCTACGCCCCTGGAGCCCTCGTTAGCTACAAGGGTTTTAACAATGTTTGTTACGCAATGATGCTTTCGGGAAACGGTGTGAAAACTCTGTTTTTGAGTCACCGAACCGTGACTTAAAAACCGAGGTACGTACCGAATCATGACTTTTGTGTATCGTTACACCCCTAGTTATGACGAAAGATGTAAGTTCTAGCATATAAAGCAAGGATGACAGTAAGGTGATTTATCAAGCGGAATAATGAAGTAGGGAGACTTAACTTGTGTTAAACCTCTAGCTGTTTTTGCAGAAGCCCAAAGTTCCAGGGAATGTGATTAAAAAAAAACAGATCCAAGTCATGACAAGCAAGTATAATGACGCTAATGTGCAAAGCTTGCAAAAACGACAAACCTACGAATTGTTACATTTTAAAGTCTGTGGTAGCAACGCAAATCTGGCTTTGTGGCCAGTCAAATGTGGTTGTGCATTCCAATATTTTCGCATTATGTCACATTATGGAGGAGGAGGGGGGGTCACATTATGGGGGGGGGGGTCACATTATGGAGAAGGGGGGGTCACATTATGGAGAAGGGGGGTCACATTATGGAGGAGGGGGGGGGGGGGGGGGGGGTCACATTATGGAGGAGGGGGGGTCACATTATGGAGGAGGGGGGGGGTCAAATTATGGAGGAGGGGGGGGGGGTCACATTATGGAGGGGGGGGGTCACATTATGGAGAAGGGGGGGGTCACATTATGGAGGGGGGGGGGGGTCAAATTATGGAGGAGGGGGGGTCACATTATGGAGGAGGGGGGGGTCACATTATGGGGGGGGGGGGGGTCACATTATGGGGGGGGGGTCACATTATGGAGGAGGGGGGGTCACATTATGGAGGAGGGGGGGGGGTCACATTATGGAGGAGGGGGTCACATTATGCCATCCAGTGAAGAAGCATGTCAGTTCATTTGGAGAGAATGAGAAAAAGCCTTTCTCTATCGAACGTCACCGCAAGTGACGTGTGAAGCGTGCATTGGGACATTAATCAACTCCTCGATTACACAAGTTATTGACATGTTAATACATTTATAACATGTAGCTTACATTGCTGTTGCAGATTGAGTCGGGGTCGGAGGACTCTGATGTCACGCATTGGGCGGACTTCAACAAACCCTTTCTAAAACATACATTTGACTCTCTACAATCATTTCAAAATACTCGATACAGCGTAGAGCTGTTCGTGTTTAACTCTATAGCCTTATATTACGATTATTATCTATTGGGATATGAAAGGTAGGTAAACGGCGTGGACCTTATTATATTACATCCCAGATTTAGTCAGTAAATCCACAATAAATGCCTACATTGGTTAGTCGAAGTGATTCAAGAGGCCTACCTCGGGTCGCTACATGTTCGAGTCCCAACATGAGATCAGTTCACGGTGTGTCGGTATTTAGCCAGTAGGTTGTCGGTCATGTCCTGCGACTTGTTGCGCTAATGCATAACTTTTCCAGTGTGGCTGTGATCGGAAGTGACGTGTTTTAGGACACATTTTATCGGCTACACACAAGTAATACACACACCAGCGGCGGCCAGTGCGTTTGATTCGATGTCCGTGGTGCAGTGAGGCAACGAAACCGAGGAGTGACACGGGGTCTGATGAACTTGAATCCTGTTACATTATTATACTTACCAAGACATGCCTGGCACTACTGGGTGTATTACCACCAGTATCCACTGCACCCGGCTGCCTCAAGCTTCGAGTGGTGTGTGTGTGTGTGTGTGTGTGTGTGTGTGTGTGTGTGTGTGTGTGTGTGTGTGTGTGTGTGTGTGTGTGTGTGTGTGTGTGTGTGTGTGTGTGTGTGAGAGAGAGAAAATCTTTAAATACCTTTTATATTATTTTATATTTGACCTGCATGATTCTGCATAGTAATGTACTCCTTTATTTTTTATTTTATTTTTACCAAATACCTTATTTGGAATTTAAATGAAGAAAATCAAGTCAATCACTTATTTCTTATTTGAAAAATGCTGTGTGAACTTTAACGACATGCAGCATCTTTTATTTTTATATGGATATTAAATGTGTTAAGTGAATGCCGATTGCTGCATTTCCTTTTCTTTGTGGTAGTTCTTCTGCTTAAAGGCCAATGTGCAGGTTTTTTTTTTTTTCTTTTCTGGCAGTTTTCTAGTTGGTAATAAACATTTAAACAATTATCCATTGTATTTGATGTTGTAGGGTATCACAAAAAAGAAATATAATAAGGAAAAGTAGGTGATATGTTAGCGGTTTGCTAACAGGTTAGCGATGATTCTTATTTCTCCCACAATGCATTGCATGACGTCACATGAGGTACTCCGCTTTGGGACGACAGCCGAAAACCCGCCTTGATATCTTTGAGAGAGACGAGTAGCAGCTAGTGAGAGAGTGACAGTGTCAGATTATATAAGTAAATATATAGATAGAGATAGCCTATATATATATATATATATATATATATAGATAGATAGATAGATAGATAGATAGATAGATAGATAGATAGAATAACAACATAACATGACACACGTGTGGTTTGAGAACGTTTTAGACTCAATCAATATGAAGTCGAGGGGAGACGAAGCTCTGTTCGTTTGTATCTTTTATTTACGTGACCATATTTTTATTTTATGTAAACAAAAAAAAAAAAGGAATCAGTTCTCTTCTTTTTGGGAATCAGTTCTCGTCGTTCACCTTCGGGATTCTTTCGTTCTGACCGAATCGTTCGCGAATCGCCCATGCCTAATGAACATACTCGTGCCTGCTGGCTTGAAGGGGACCATGATCCTGCCTGAAATATAAGTATGCTACTGTGTTTCCCACAGACCAGGTAGCAATGTGTGTCGGATTTGTTGAGGGGGGGGGGGGGGGGTTGCGAGTTGCGACGCAACTGCTTGCAACTCGCAACTCCTTGCGACAAGACGGGCTGAGACGTTCTAAAAACGGGGCAGTTCACACTGCTGCACCGGGCGGCGATTAGTCTTATTTTGGTTGAGAGTAGGCTAGAGTTGCTGTGTTTCGCCATTCTCCACTACTTCTGCATTGTAGTAATTCACTGGAGCTTAGTTTGTTTAGATCCCGCTAGTTGGATACATTGCATTCTTTCGTAGTGGCGACTTCTCGACTGCAAGGGAAGCTCGGCTTCACCTACAATTTCGAAAATTAAATGGTCAGATATATACTGTTGTGTTAACATTTCATTGATTAAAAATGCGTTAGAACACGTCCATCTCGAAGACGAGTCCGTTCAGAATCAGCTGCTTATCGCAGGTCGACTGACTCGATTTCCTTCTCATACACTTATGTGTTTAATTTGCGTGTGTTTAGACAGATGGGCGCGCACCAAGCATCACCCGCATTCATTCTATTAAATACTCACTCGCGGTAAAACAGTTTTCTCACGATCAAATACTCTTCAATCCTAAGTAATGGGCTTGTACACGATGTCTGGGTCAAGAACATATCTTCGCTGTATGGTGTTTGCAGATGCATTGATTTAAAAGTACAACTTACCGTTGTATCAGCTGTTCTTTCCCAAATAATTTTACCAATCATTTACTCTAAAACTAGATTTTGTTTTGGAAGCCTGGAATATACTTTGCTCGAATGTATTATTATTATTTTAACGCATGGCATAGCCTACTATACTTCATTCATGTTCATTCATGCAGCCCTATGGAAAAAAAATGTTTCCACAATCCACACGCGATTTCTATGCAGTTTCACACGTATGAATAATCTTTGACATCATAATATTTAACATGCAAGTGTAGTGGTGCCTGGTTGCTGCGGGGGAAGATCAGCTTTGCGCCGGGTGCAAACTAGCAACGACACATGCGTCGGTGTAGAAAGTCGATTGCGCCGGGCGCAAGATAGGGCCCTTCTGTTTGGCGCACATGGCTAATTTGCATACGCGCACAGGGCTGTCGGAATGGGAACTTGTCGTACTGGCAGCATTTCGGGGGCGCGATTACGGGCTGGCGGAGTTACATTTAAAAATCGCGTTCAAGTAAAAATAATAAGAAAAGCGGATTCAATTTGTGGCGCTCGTTGTTCAATCTGTGGCGCAGCGCCACACATTGGCCTATGTGTGGGAAACACTGATGCTATCTTTAGCACAAACGGATTCAGGCAGCATGCCTCAAATCCAGGATGCTCAGTTAGGCACGTTACATCTGCATCTTACATCGGGGTAAGCTCCTCGACCAGCGACCAAAACGCGCTCACCTCCCTACAACACAAGCTCTCCACCACAGTTTCCATGGAACTAAAGAAAACGTTGACTTTCACTCGATGCTATTCACTGACAGTAAAAAAAGAAGTTGTTATTGTATGCACTGCTGTTCATAGACTACTAGCTCCAGCGCTCCTTGCTGCGTTTCTAAATAGCTCACCAGGACACTTCACCAACTCTCCAGTCATTCTCCTCTGACCATGCAATTATTTTGACGGCCATCGGCTCTCGGTATTTCCTCATTCGCCCTCTCACGTCTAACCGGTTCGAAATATCATAAATGTTAACTGTGGGTCTTGCCACCTCTTCCCATTGAGCCTCTTCCTCATCCCAGTTAGACGGCATAGTGCTCTAGTAGCAGCTTCAAGGCTGAGGCTACCTTCCACCACGACTACCTCATGTGACGTCATCGCCGAGCTCGTAAAAAAATAACCGTTACTAACCAAAAACTACAAAAACTGGACTTTAACACCATTTTGGAGACATTTCTAACTTTATATACATATCTTGAGTGCTTTATGTACCCATTAATCGAAACTTCCGGTTAACCTGCAACATGGGCTTTAAATCTGCATAGCTTGTGACTTTGTTCTGACTCACAATTTCTCATAGCCATATGGTTGACCCATGTGTGCAGTTTCACTGACATCAAACACATCCCCATGATGACAGCCTTCCCGGCTATATGTGAGACGCGGGACAAAGGTTGAGACGCTGTGCAGTCCCACAGAGCAGGAGACCTGTCACCCTCCCTGTCCCCCACCTTGTGAGGTCCCTAAAGGGGCGGTTTTAAGATGGCTTGTAATCGCAATCCCACCTGGTGGTCAAATATTTGAAGCAATGAGATTAAGGTAAATACACTTTAGAGTTTTTTTTGTTTTTTTTACAGAAGAAACACATGTTTTAGCTAAGAAACTATGAACTGATTTTAAACTGGATAGTAATTTTGTAGCCTGGATCATTGAATTTTTAACAAATAGGTCACAGAGGGTAAGGACTGTGATTCAGAGCCTCTCCTCCACTGGCTCTCCCCAGGGTTGTGTCCTGTCACCGTTGCTGTACATCCTCTACACCAATGACTAGAAGCCAGCAGGGGGATAGGCAAATTCTTAAATTTTCTGATGACACTGTCATTGTCTGCTCCACAAAAATGAATCTGAGCATGGGCCAGTGGTGAATGAGTTTGTCCAATGGTGCGATGAGTCCTTCCTCATCATTAACACATCAAAGACAAAGGATATGGTCATTGACCTTAGAAGGAAACCAATCTGCTCACCACCACATGCCTGCATTAAGGGGAATCAGATTGAAGTCATTGATCAGTACAAGTACTTGGGAACAATAATTGACAGCAGATTGAAATTTGATGCTAATTCCGAGGCTGTCTGTAGGAAGGGACAGCAACGTTTATACTTCCTGAGAAAGTTAAACTCTTTTAATGTGGAGAAGGTATTGATGTCCCTT
>NC_140292.1:11794060-11841560 GCF_964030765.1 Micromesistius poutassou | reverse complement strand
AAAATCATTTTATACAAAAAATGTGTCTTCATATTCTTTATTTTAAAAAATACACTTGATACACTGTTGATGCTACTGTATATGCTTCATTTAATCTGAAGATAACCATAATTACTTTTTGATCATTTGGTGTAATGCATGCAAAGTTAAGCTGTATTACCTCATAACATATCATGGATACAATTAAATTTGGTCTCTAGCCATTAGGATCCAGTTTCCAAACCATCTTCCTATAATACCATTGCAATGCTTGAATGGTCATTTATGTTGCTTGAGGGAATTGTTACAAATTATTTCGTGCCACAGAATTTGGGGTCCAAGCAACTTTGATTATTAATGTCATAGTTCCTGTTTGCTCATGGGAGGTCCACACAGCGACAGTTAAATGTCTGTTACATTTATTTAGTAACTCAAAAAAACAACAAATCAGTATTCAGTAGTGTAGTGTGGTGTTTGAGTGATATGAACCTAACAGTTAAACTAAACTATGAGTATGCAAACAAAGGCTAAAGGGCTAGAATAACAACCCCAAACAAAACCCAGTTGGGTGCCGGGCAGCACCAGCCTTCCAGGTGGGAGAGCGAGAGCGCCATGTTGGATTCCCCCCATCTTATGCAGGCTTCCTGCAGGTGAGTTCAATCCCTCAATGAGGTGGCCAGGCAATCAGCTTCCCTGGAAGAAGAACAGAGGCCAGCAGAAGGGAAGCAAGACGGCTCAGGACCGTCACAGTTACCTGATTTCAAAATATAAACAAACTTTAACATTAACAAACTTAGTTAATAATGGCATATTACTGTTGTATGTAAAGGAGACATGCTTCATTAAGTCAGAAGATCACAGTGAATATAGTAATTGCAGGAAGTAGGCTCAATAGTAACGTGTGGGTGGCTGGTGCGCTACACGTTGTCCTGCCATGGGACGGTTCCCTCTGCAGAGAAGTAGGATGTGAAGGCCTCCCGAATCCTGATGGCTTCCCTCACAGAGATGTTGGCAGCAACTTTTCCCAGACCTGGCAGTGGGTCCACCTCATCAACTGGGATGTTCAGGAAGGAAGGAAGACACAGGAAGTTATGGAGAACACAGGTAGCCTTCACACACTTCTCCGCAACGTCTACGTTGACCTCAAAGGCACGCCTGTAGACCCTCCACTGGGAAGAAAGGATCCCAAAGGCATTCTCCACAACCAGCCGAGCCCCGGACAGACGGTAGTTGAACACCCGGCGCTCTCTTGGCAGGTTGCGACCAGGGAATGGCCTCATGAGGTTATTCCGGAGTGGAAAGGCCTCATCAGCCACAAAGACGTGTGGCTGTGGTCCTCGGTGGTCAGCTCCTGGTAGTGGCAGGTCAGCAGGCAGTTGGAGGGTGCCAGACTGAAGCAAACCTAACCAAAAGCAGAGTTGGCCAGAATCCCACCATCGCTGGTTCTTCCGTAGCCCCCGACATCAATCACCCGGAAACAATATTCTGCATCTTTCTTCCCCTGGGCACCTATGCATGAGGCACTTTTCTTGCTATTAGGCTGCGGCTGGTTTTACTCATGTGTGCTGGAGGGTGTTCTGTCTGGGAAGGGTTGGAGGGTATTTCTGTGTGTAAATGTTGTGCTGCGTTTGGGGCTGGGTGAGTGTGTGTGAGAGAAAGAGAGAGTGCGGAGCATGTAGGGGATGTTTTTCTGTATGTTTACTTATTTATTTATTAACTATTTATTGCTCTTTTTTAAAAAAAGCACTGACCAAGAGTGGCAACTTGAATTTCGTTGTGTTGATACTCTGTATTTTATGCAATGACAAATAAATATGGAACTTGGCCTTGGCTCACTCCAAATAATGCCGCAACTTGGTTTTGCGGAACACCAGCTTGAAGTTGCCCTATCGCAAGGGCCCTATCCAGATCAGTCAAACGCGGCATGCCGACACTTACTGACTGTAGCTGTACTTACAGTAGTAGGGCCCATGTTCACAGGTGCTGCCAATCAGGTGCCAATCAGGCACCTGATTGGCAGAACCTGGGGGTACCAGAAGTTCAAAACAAGTGTCAATAGCAACAGCAAAATAACCTGTTAGGCAATGGCAGAAAAGATTTGGCAAATTTTTCATGGGCGCAACCCACATACTCAGCGCTGCTGCTCATCCCACCAATGCATGTTCCTTAGAAATGGGACACCATTTGAAAGGGAACTAAACAGGCTTTCCAACGGTATAAGATTCATTGCCAAAAAGCATTGTTACCACAGAGATATAATCTACCAAACACAAATTTCCTTACTTTTTGTGCTAAGTTTAGATGGAAAATGTGTGTAGTTCAAAATGTGCTGCAGCTTTTACTTCTTCGCCACCTACAGAGTTTGCTATGTACGATCAATCAAAAAACCCATGTTATTTCCCATAGACATTTGACCGAGGGAACCGGGAGCCTCGGAGACTTCTTCTTCAGAGGTCTATTGCTCCAGGTATAAATGTCACCTTTAGTATTGATGTCGGGACGTTCCGGGCGGGCGGTCATTATGGAAAACCTTGTCAAGCACAGGGAAACTCTGCCGACCCAGGCCAGTCACTAATCGCTGGCGAACCAACCGATTTCAACCTCAACAACAATGCAACGGTGAAGACTTTATTTTTGACTATTTAATTGTATATCCTGCTTCAAAACTTTGACAAAATACATGTCAACATAAAGTTAATCATAAGATGTCTGAAAGAATTAATAGAAAGAGGTGTGTTTGTATTTTGACAGTATTTAATATCATACCTTCTGTATTTCTAAATACCCTGGCATAGCGTGATACTGCCCTAGCCTACAACCTAGCAGCAAGTCACATGGTTTAGCTGAGTGGCTTAACTGGAAGCTCTGAAGAGAGGTGTTGGATTGCTTTGGTTGGATACTTTCAAAATCTAGCTTACTCTGGAGGGTTTCTCCAAATTGCCTAGCCTACCATTAAGAACATTTTCTGCTTCAGAGATTGCGAGTGAAACTACTCTGTATGTGGTGCAGTCACTCACAGCAATAGACACATAATAACAAGTGACGCAATGCAACTAGAGACACAATTATGCATGTCCTTGTCAACTCAACTTCTTTACTGAACTTCTGTACAGCTGGATGATTTAGCCATGGCTGTTTTCTATGGAGTAGGTCAAAGCACCCCCTAATGACCTAGGTCTCACATTAAAGCTGCTGTCCATACGATTTCAGAGCTGCAACCAGAGACGGTTTTAAAAATGATCAACCCCAAAAAACGCACACCCTCTTTGCGTCCTCCATTTGTTTCTCTGGCATTTAGAAGTGTTTCATTTGTGCATGTGGGGTTGAGCTATGAATACACTATGTGCACATATTATTGACAGGCACGATGAATTCCCTGAACCAATTAGGAAAGACTGATTGTGCAGAAATGAGCCGGGAGCGGTCAAAATCGTGACTAGGGAGTGTATTTCACTTCCTCATTTCTGATGGATGACTTTGGCATTTAAACCAAGTGCACTCAAATTATAGTTCTTCGATCTTAAAGCATTTTTAAAGTACAAATAACAGCAAGGAAATATCAGCAAGGATAAATTCAAGGCTGGATATCAGCCTGCAGATGATGGATCGACCAATATTGCTTCATACAGTATTTTAGATGAGATATTTGTGAGTGTGTGTGTGGTTGATGGATTGTTCAAGCAGCCTCACCTGGCCCGAGTCAGGCAGGCTCAATGTTCCCCCAGTTGATCCTAACATATCGGTCACTCCACCTTCACCCCCCTGTACTGCCCAGAGAGGAGCAGCATCCAACTCTGTCCTGAACGCTGATGTGGTCGTACTGGTTCTGGCGGGGCACCAAGTGGATGCAGGTTCTCCGGTGAAAGCACTGCATGGTGTTCACAATTCTTGACTTATCCGTGGAGGTGAAGGCTCTGCTCACAGTGTAGGGAATCGTCACCGTTTCTGGGAGGCCCAGCAAGAGCCATGTCTTCATCTTCTGGGTCTGTCTGCCGTTTTCTGGACACCGGAGCTTGTCTGGATGTCTAGAAAGGTGACACTGTAGTTTGTTGTGAGTCTGATCAGACCAGAGCGTTTATATCGCCGTTACAGGTGTGTCTGTTGGAGGGTTTACGGTTGCGGTGCAGAATCAAAGGACTAAATAATCCTTTTAAGGGTGGATTCAAGCGACCAACCTACCTTTTTAACACTGTGTTATTCAAAGGCTTTGAGAGGAGGGACATTACTGAATAGTTGGACTAAGCCAATAAGTCGACTTTCTTGAGTGTCATGTAAACGCACTGACTGTTACCTTCTGTTAAAGGTTAAGGTTGCGTTTGGACGCTGCGCACGGAACTAACATTAAATTAATCAACTACTTTAGTTCACTTAATGTGTCTCGACCCTCGCCATTAAAAAGCATGGATGATTGTTTCTAATGTTGAAAATAAATAACAAAAAATAGGGATAATGTGGTCTTTGGTGTATAGGCTACGTTTGCATAAACCCGACGTTATTGAGCTAGTTTACCAAAAAAGGCCTACGCCTTTTTGGAACCTGCACCAAAAAAGGCCTACGTGTTTTTTTGGTAAATACATCTATGGGGTGGTCCAGTTTACCTCAGCAGTACCCGTTCTTACCAATTACATCCATGGGATCCCACTGTGAGACAAAAAAACCAAAAAGTTTAAAAGGCAAAACCGAGGCGACTTCAGTGGCTTCAACCTCTTCATTCATGGATGACACCAGTCTATAGAGAGAGAGAGAGAGAGAGAGAGAGAGAGAGAGAGAGAGAGAGAGAGAGAGAGAGAGAGAGAGAGAGAGAGAGAGAGAGAGAGAGAGAGAGAGAATTGCACGAGTGACAAAGAGACAAGGTGGGACAGCAAGAAGATTTAATGAATTTACCTCAAATCGAGTGCCTCTCCAGATGTGGAGATCAGCCACAGGTCATCTTTGACACCCCAGTTCCAATTATCCAGCAGTTAGCCAAGATTTACGTTCTTGCATAGGCCTAATGTGAAAGTCTAGCCGGAAGAGTACAATCTTAAATTGTTCGCCAAAAGATAAGTTGTCAATGTCCATATTTTTTTGGACTCTTATGTAGAGGCATTTATATTGATACACAAAATACATGTAATAAAACAGTAAACAAAACTAAATGACGGGAAAGAGATTCCAGAGACATACTGTTGTTGGACCGGTACATTGGTGACCTTATTAAAAAAAATAGTAGAAGTCTATGTGCGGTAATGGGGGCATCTCCAATAACATTCCACCCTTCCATCTGGCAGCGGCCCTTTAGATCTGAAGGGGAGAGAACACAGACACATTGATAACATACATTACTCCTGTTAGACAGGGCTCATACCACGGCTCAAATATTTCCGTTGGCCAAGTCCGACCTAGGTGATTCTCAATGTTGGCGATAACCTGAAATCAATACGACAAGAACGCATGGATCAAAGAGCGCTTGTTATAGTCAATCTTCGGAAAATTGTAGTTTCACGCTGGAGACGCTAGAGGTCAGCAATACCCGCCGTCGCGCAATGACGTCGGTTAGGAAAGTGGAGTCAAATTAATTTTAAACAGTGCTGTCTTTTCCTACGTTCGAAAGGAAGCACCTTTTCATCCCTCCTTGACCCGATGACGTTTTCCACAAAGGTAAATAAATAACCTCAATTGGCTAATACAATTGTGTGCATTCGTCACTACAGGCCTAATCAGTGTTTGTGTGCCGAGACAGTAGGACTTCAACTATAGTTGCAAACGTTGGCTGAAGTGCGTTATGGGCTAGCAGGAAGCAGACAACTTGTGAATTATGGTTTGGATATTATGTATCCCCTTTGTTTTTAGATTTCTTGTTTTTTGATGTTGTTTTATGTCAAAATGTACAGTCTCACAAAATGTACAGTCTCACGTGTGTTGCACAATGTAGGTGTTTTTAATTTATTGATATATCAAAGGGGTGTCGAGCGCTCACATTCGCTTTTTAGACGTCCTTATTTCCTCTTCCGCAACCGATTCGGATGAAGAGTGGATCCGAAAGAGACATAATTAATACACACAGGCAAATAATTATTCCAACAAAACACAGTTTGTAACCAATTTTTGTTTTAAAGAGTTCGGCGGAAAGGCGTCACTTTTGGCCTACATTGTTTGGGGAGAAAGCTATAAATATTGTAAGGTTGATTAAGCCTAAATGAACAGAAAATGAATGTCCTTCATTTCTCCATGTGAGAAAGAAAAGGTCGCCACGCTCGACTTAAACGAGTGTTTTCTCTTATTACTTTTGTATAATTTCGAGAGTGACTGGAAAAGACAAAATGCATCTTAATGCGAGTTATATAACGGAGCTTATAGTAACTAATAATTCATCCCCGGTGAAAAAAAATAATATATTTTTTGTTCTACTGTCTTGGTCACTGTTTATGCATCAACCTAGTTGCGGAAGTTGAGAAAATACATAGTTGTGGAAAAAGTAGTTTGCTTAAACCGAACCAAGTAGTACTGTTGCCTAACCTTATATTCACCACAACCTAACCCTTGCAACTAATTGTGTTGCCGAAACCTAACCGAGTAGTTGTGTGGCCTTTACCTAACCAAGGAGTTGTGTTGCTTAAACCTATCCAAGTAGTTATGTTGAATAAGTCTAACCAAGCTGTGACCATAATAATGAACATAATTAGCCTAAAATCACACAGGACACAAACCCCTTTCTCCTCGGTGAAACTCTTGTGTTGGACCCATTCATCCAACACTACTTCCTCCCTTCATTAACTTCATGTGTTATTTGCAGAAGATGGCAAAAATTTCCTGTTCTTTAAACGAGGGGTACCTGAGAAATGTCATTGTCAGGCTAAACCAATCAGAGGCAGTGTAGGGGCAGAGGCAAATGTTTCACACACACACACACACACACACACACACACACACACACACACACACACACACACACACACACACACACACACACACACACACACCATTCTCGGGGGGACTGCATTTAGGAGAACTGAGACCCTAGTAGTAGTAGGTGTATTATCCCAAAGGGAAACTTGGTTTGCAGACAGGTTAACAGGTAAAAGCACACAAGAAATACATTAAAACATCGACAGTGACCGATACACATAGGACACACAACAGTCAGGTCTGGGATTCAGTATTGTGCAAATTTAGCAAGGATATTGCCCTAGGTAAAAATGAGTTTTTGGTCCTATTGCATATACAAAAAGGGACTGTCTTTGCCTTCAGATATTTCTCATTCTTATCTTGGGCAGGGTTGTCGGCTTATCTCAGCAAACCACATGCATCCAATAGCCTGTGTTTAACCTAGAGAGAAAGTTGTCTACAATGAAGTGAATGGCTGTCCAATTGAGTGGCATCTAGTGGTACGGACTTGGCAGAAATATCATAAAATTCAACAGTATGTTTTAATTTGTGTATGATAATGTTGCTTCAGTAGCCCAGAACGGACATAAGCCTCTTGGGAGAATACGTTTTTATGGATATTTCGATTTGGGCCGAGAGTTGTAGGAAAGAGGGAGGCGTTTTACCCTCTTGGCTTTGACCCATTTGTTATTCATTTTTAGTTCCGTCGATGTAAGGCTGGACGATGAATCAATATTAATATCTATCGCGATAAAATCTGCCGCAATAATGGTGATGTTTTTTTTATATATATGTTTTCGATATGGAAACTCCCAACTCAAGATGACCACCTGTGTGGAGTAGCACACTACTACTCAAAATAATAATAATGATTGGACCTTTTATAGCCTCAATGTGTATATATTGAGGTTCTATACAAAAATATGTTGAAAAATGTGTAAGCAACAAACCTGGCAAACACAATTTAAACTTGACAGGTTAAAATCGAGTCAGTCAAGTCGAAATACTGCCTCTCCAACAACAATGTTATAGCCATGTTCCAGTGCTGCAGCCATGGAAGCAAGCAAACAACAAACTCACCAACAAACTCGATCAACTGAGTTTGTACTAGATTCTCTCGACCATACAAGTCCAGTCTGGGGAGGAGGGGACTGGCGCAAACTCCAATATTGTGAATTTGGACTGCAGTACCCATTTTAAACACTCAGGGTCAACCCGAGTGTTGCGCATTTCAACTAGACACTTATAATGTATAGTTTCAATAATGTAGCATCTAGGCCTACTTAGTGTCTTCAACTGCCTGCAATGTTGAAATTTAGGTAATTAATTAACATTGACATTGCTACTACTCATATTGAGTATATAGATTTGCAGTATTTATTTTGTAGCGTTTACTCTTATGTAAATTGTATTAGCTTCTTAGTCTTCTGTTCTATATCTTCACAGATATTTCCAGCCTCTGCCACACAATGATGACGATGGGAGCTTCTGGATTAAAGATTGGACAGCCATCTCCAATCACAATTGTGCAGATTTTTATTGCAGGTACTATTGTATCCTCAAAGTGTCCCCCGAATGAATACCGACATGGAATTGAGTGTTGCCCTGAATGTCCATCTGGTGAGACTGAAATACCAAAAATATTGATGATTTAGAAAATCTAAATTTAATTGTTCTGGCAAAACATTTCTGGTCCAATTCCATCCATTTTCTGTCCAACAGGAAAGCGTGTTTCTGAGGACTGCAGACATGATAAAATAACAGCCTGTGAGCCGTGCCGTGAAGGTACTTTCCACAATGGCTATAATGAGCATAAAGAATGTGATCCCTGTACAGATTGTCATCCAGGTAAATTCAATAAGAATTCAACACTTCCTCAGACAGCTTTTGTGTTCTCTCAAGTTTTTCTTCTTTTTCTAACTGTATTGTGATTGGCAGGTCAAGGTTTGAAGGTTAAGAAGCGGTGTACAACCACATCAGATGCTCTGTGTGAGCTACTGGACGGATACTTCTGTAAGGACTCCAAGAGGGGTGGATGTATGGCAGCTCAGAGGCACATGGATTGCAGTCCTGGTCAATACATCAGCCAAAGAGGTATTTATGCACATTTAATAACACATTTATATCTTAAATTAGGAAGAATTTCTTAGGCAGAAATCTGCCTATTATCTGCTTGCCTATCTGCTTGTCATAGTTTAGTTACAGTCCATTAAAAGTTTAGATGCTAGGTAGCACATGTGCTTCCTTGGTGGCATTGTTTATGCATACGTCTATCTAGGCTAAAAGATAATGGCAATGGAAATGGCAACCTGCAAGCTAAACTTTGATAAATGGGCGTTGTTCCAAAAGAAAGAAAAAAAAAAGAAAACCTTAGAGGGTAAGTACAAAATGTACAAAATGAATGACAACTGTAAAAGTCTGAGTCTGCAGGTTGTGAACAACAGTGAGCCAAAAACAAATCCATGATGTTTTGAAATAATCAGAACTGCACTTTATGTAACTGGTATTGCTACTAAGTCACATGGCAGATGGTTTCATCCAAAGCGACAGACCGTGAGTGGAGATACAGAAGCAGGTCAGGTTAGGTATCTTGCTCAAGGATGTCTACTTTATACCTCAATTTCATGTACCTGAATTCTTTCCAAATATTAATATTTGTACAGGAACAGCCTCTGAAGACACAATGTGCATCCAATGCATTGATGGAACATTCTCAGATGGCAACTCAACGTCTTGCCTGCCTCACACAAGGTAAGTGGAACACAGGGGAACATCTGGACGATAGTTATTTTAGTGTATCTTTTATGTTGGATTTGTAGCACATTGACTTAGAAATGTTAAACGGCAAAGGTGTCCAGTTAATGAAAAAAATGCACACCCTTGGAATGTTGTTGTCCAATCAGAATCAAGTATTCAACAATGCTGTGGTATAAACTAAAATGGAAACTAAACATGTGGTTTTGTCCTTCTCACTTCAGATGTGATTCTGAGGGACAGGAGCAGATAAAACCAGGAACGGAATCAACCGATTCTGAATGTGGAAAACCTTCAAAACCATTATCATGGCTAGGCTCAATACCAGTCATCTCACTTATACCAGTGTTCATAATCCTTTTTGTTTGTTTTAAAAAGAAAAAAGGTAAGCTTAACATTCAAGTCTAATATCATGGTTATGCTCAATGATGGTGACTGCTATCCTATTGCTGCTGTCCTGATGTGTTTCTGTGTTGTTTATCACTCTATAGCATGGAGAGCATCTGCTCAAAAATTGGTACGTGTTATTACCTTGGTTTGACACAAAATACAACATTAGTATAAAGGTGCACGTTGTAATCAACTCAATTATTATATTTTCTTTAGATGGAAAGGTTGATCAAACCTACTTTCACTTTTCAGTTGCCCATTTCTGTGAGACTTCCACTAGGCCTACTTCAGACCTCCCAACTCTTTAAATGTTAACCTTTAAGCTTTATTTAAACACTAAAAATTAAAAATAAATATATCTTTATACTGATCTTACAATTTTTTTGATATCTTTTCTACTTTAATTTTTTTTTAACAAATGTGCATGTTTTACGTCGTCTCATTCTGGGGTTCTCACTTCTCAACCATCGCTCCACGGATCGCTCCATCGCTCCATCTCCGCAGAGATTCAAAAGCCTACCCGAAAAAAAGCCTGCAGCCCCCTATATGCATACCGGGCCTCAGTAACAAATAGGGTGAGGAACCCGGGTCTAATTGATGTCCATTGAGCCCTGCATGAGACGTCTCTCCCGCTCTAGCGCAAGCTAAATCAGATATCTCGGTTAAGCCTAACGCCGTGGATTTTTCCTCCAGCATCTCACAACTTTTTTTGTTTTGTGCCAAATACAATGTTCAATGTGAGTTCAATGTTTAGTTTGTCTTTGGGAAATTTGTTGTTTAGTCAATAATTTGTGCTACTTTATGGATTGTTGAAGTTTTTGTCAAAATTATATTTTTTGTCTCTCTGGGTTTATCTTTGCAAGGATCAGGAGCGTCGCTAGCAATTTAATATATTCAGGGCTGTAGCCCAGAAGTTAGAGTCCTTCTAAGACGGGGATTCGGGGGTTTCTCCCCCGAGAAATTTTGAAAATCGGTCTGATGAACATGTAATTATAACGTAGTTTGAGAAGGAAAGGAAAGACCAATCGCCGACTCACGTCGGGGCAGGCCTACTGAGTAGGTTAATGTTTAGGTTAAAGGACAATTCCGGTATTTAGCACGTTGAGCCCCCTTTCTGGTTTGTCTAGGATGAAATAGAGTGGTTGACACCGACATGTTGACTATTGGTCCTGTCTCGGGTATTTGGCTCATTTAGAATCGCCCCCGCCTGCTTCAGAATGGCTGGCTACATGCATGCACAAACCTGTCCTTAAAACAACCCTAAATGTTGGTTTTCAGAAATGTGTAACTCACCGAGTTAGTGGTTAGTGGTGTTCGTTGATGTTCCAAATCAAGTATCATAGCGAAATACCGTTTCTGTCGTGTTTTATTGCACATTTATCGCATTTTGTACATCCCATTGATTTCTGTTGGAAGACTCATTGTTGGCTGGAAACGGAAAGGGGGCTGTTTATGTTTGGTTGTAGTCTTTTCGCTCAGTAATAGACCTACAGTTGAGACGGAAGCCGTTTCTCAATACCAAGTACGCAGACTACGTACTCGCGGACTTGGAAGTACGTACTTGGCAAGTCCGGACTTTCAAGTACAGACTTCCGAGAACGCGAGTACGCACCTGCAATTGGAACAGCAGCGGACTCGATGATGCATTCTGGGATATTTAACGGTCTCAAGTCCACACGAGTCACCTCCGATGCATCCTCGGTAGAACGGCCTCATCGAGAACACTTCCGGGTTTTACGACAGTACTCGCGTACTTGGAATTGGAACAGTGCTTGGGCTACCACTGATGACGTTTACCGAGAACGCAAGTACACGAGAACACACGAGAACGCAAATTGAGAAACAGCTGGAGAACCAAGCGAAAAGTCTACAACCCTCTTCAAGCCTGCACGAGAGTTCTTTAAAAACATGACGATGACTGGCCCGGCGTTTCAGCTCCTGGCATGTCACCGGTCGCGACGGGCACGACTGGTGCACAGCACCACCCAGTCGCCGATGGGGGAATCGCACGGTTGGCAGCGGTCGACCGCCCCCAGGTGGCCAGGCTGCCCAAATATTCCGGGACAACGCAGCTGGAACCTTACCTGGCGCAGTTCCGGATCGCTGCACTACATTATGGCTGGGGTGGGGACGAGTCAGCCACCCAGCTTGCCCTGGCGTTGGAGGGGACGGCGGTGCAAGTTCTTCTGGACCTGGCCCCAGCAGCCCAGCGGGACCTCCAGGCCTTGACCCGGGCGTTGGAAATGCGTTCCGGGCAGCGGGCGGTCGCTGACCACAGCCGGGAATTGCTAACCGGCCGCCGCCGCCAGGAAGGGGAACGCTTGGGGGCCTACGCCGCGGACGTTCTGTTGTATGCCCAGCGTGGGTACCCCACCTACCCTGCTGCGGTTAAGGAGGACCTAGCCCTACACGCCTTCCTTCGGGGACTTGCCCCGCCACGGCTGGGACAGCATGTCCGGCTTACCAGGCCCCCGACCCTCGGTGCTGCGCTCGACGAGGCGGAACGGGCAGAACGAGAGCTTTCCGACCAACCCAGCCTGCAGCCGCCCAGTGCCTCCCGACCTCACGTCCGGCGGGCGGACTACTGCGAGCAGGAGGACGGAGAGGAGGTTTTCCAGGCCTGGACATCGCCCCAGCGCCCCCGGCAGCGGCCACCACCCCCCGACCGTGCGTCCGGAGCTGACCGGCGCTGCTTCCGATGTGGTGAACCAGGCCATCTGGCCCGTGACTGCCCTGCCCCGGCACCACGGGCTAGACCCCTTCGTTCGGCGGAAAACTACGGCGGGGTGGGCCAGTGAGGGGACCACCACTCCGAAAGCCTACCCCTCTCCACGGTCGGTGCGCTCTGGTCGGCAGCCCTGCCCGCGCCAGGGGCCTCTACCTCCACTGCAGGCTCGACGGCTGACCCTGCCAGGCCTTGGTGGACACAGGGTCGACCATCTCCCTGGTGCGTCCGGGTGTTTTTCCGGGCACCACCGGCGCACTCTCGGGGGGGTGGACGGCGACCAGCGGTCGCCTGACGACTGTGACGGGGCAGGAGGCCGGAATGAGGGGGAGGAAGCAGCTGGTCGTCCAGCTGGGTGACCAGGAGGTGATGCATGAGTTTTGGCTCGCTGACATTCGGGACCCATGCATCATCGGCCTGGACCTGCTGGTCCGTTGGGGTGCCAGGATGGACATGGCTGGAGCAGCCATCACTGTAGGCGCAGAGACCGTGGCACTCCAGTCCGGGCGGGGAGAACACAGGGGCTCTGGCGGTCAGCGGAGCAGTCGCCGGGTTACGGGCCGGATGCCCCGGCCCTGCAGTGAGAGCGGACCTGTGTCTGCTGCCTCCCCTTCCCCGGAGACCGTCGAGGCTGTCCACGCGCTCTGGCTGCGCAGTGGAGTTGGCCTCGACGTGCAGCAGAGTGAACAGCTGAGGCTGCTACTCGAGGACTATGGGGACATTTTTGCAGCTCGGGATGAGGACTGCAGGCGGACCGGGCTGGTGCAGCATGCCATCAACACCGGCTCTGCCTGGCCCATCCGCCTGCGGCCCCATCGACTAGCCATGGCCAAACGCCAGGCGGCTGAGGACAAGGTCCGCGAGATGGCTGCAGCGGGGGTGATCGAGCCCTCGTCCAGTCCCTGGGCGGCTCCGGCCGTCCTGGTGAGGAAGAAGGACGGCAGCTGGAGGTTCTGCGTGGACTACCGGCGCCTCAACGCAGTCACGCGGAAGGACTCGTACCCGCTCCCTCGCATCGACGACGCCCTGGACTACATCGGAGGGTCTAGCTGGTTCAGCTCCCTCGACCTGCGTAGCGGCTACTGGCAGGTGGAGCTGGACCCCGAGGCCAGACCAAAGACTGCGTTCACCATCGGGCAGGGTTTGTGGCAGTTTTGGGTCATGCCGTTCGGACTATGCAACGCGCCGGCTACATTCGAGCGGATGATGGAGAGGGTACTGGCGGACGTCCCCCGGAGTCGTTGTGTCGTGTACCTGGACGATTTGCTGGTGCATGCCCGCGACTTCGGTGGGGCGCTGGAGAACCTGCGGGAGGTTCTTGCCGCCATCCGCCGGGCCGGGTTGCGGCTGAACCCTGCCAAGTGTTCCCTGCTGACCAGGGAAACGCTGTTCTTGGGGCACGTGGTGAGCGAGCGGGGCGTAGCCACGAACCCGGCCAAGGCGGCAGCAGTCCGGGACTGGCCGACCCCCGCCAATGCCGGCGAACTGCAGAGTTTTCTGGGCCTGGTGGGGTACTACCGCCGGTTCGTCCGGGACTTCGCCACGGTCACCAGCCCTCTCCACCGCCTGACCGAGGCGGGCCGGCCGTACGTCTGGAACGACGCCTGCGCCACGGCTTTCGCCCGACTCCAGGCGGTCCTCACTGAGGCCCCGGTCCTGGCCTACCCCGATGCGCGTCGCCCCTTCACCGTCGACACAGATGCCAGCGACGTGGGGGTGGGTGCGGTCCTCTCCCAGGGGGGGGAGGATGGGGAGCATGCGGTGGCCTACTTCAGCCGCACGCTTAGTCGGGCGGAGCGCAATTACTGCGTGACCCGACGGGAGCTGCTGGCTGTGGTTCTGGCTGTGCGGCATTTCAAACCATACCTGCATGGCAAGCGCTTCCTGGTCCGCACCAACCACGCGTCCCTCACCTGGCTCCTCAGTTTTAAGAACCCTGAGGGCCAGGTGGCTCGATGGCTGGAGGCGCTGCAGGAGTACGACTTCGAGATCCAGCATCGGGCGGGACGCCTCCACAGCAACGCCGACGCGCTCTCCCGACGGCCCTGTGCAGCCCTGGAGTGTCGCTACTGCCTGCGGCAGGAGGAGCGGGCCAACAAGCTTCCGGTGGTGGCGGCTGTCCAGACCACCGGGGCTGTCCAGGTCGCCGATGATGCTGAGGGGTGGCTCCCGCTGTCGGCGCGCCAGTTGGAGCAGCAGCAGCGGGCCGATGAGACCCTGGCGGCAGTGAGGGACTGGTTGGAGGCGGGGCGGCGCCCCAGCTGGCCGGAGGTGTCGGCGCGGGGGTCTGATGTGAAGGCCTACCACTCCCAGTGGGGATGCTTCCAGCTCCACGAAGGGGTGGTCTACTGCCGGTGGCAGGATCCTAGGGGTAAGGGCGACATCCTACAGCTGTTGGTTCCCCGTGTGCTTCGTCTACAGGTACTGCAGCTGGACCACGGCTCGGTGGGAGCGGGGCACTACGGGAACGCCAAGACCCTGCACCGCCTGCGCGGGCGGTTCTACTGGCCGGGCTGTCGGCGGGACGTTGAGCTACACGTCCACTGCTGCGACACCTGCACAGCACAGAAAGGGCCTGCCCAGCGTTCCCACGCCCCGCTCCAGCAGTACCTGGTGGGAGCGCCGATGGAGCGGGTGGGGGTCGACGTCCTGGGGCCATTCCCAGTCACCGACTCCGGCAACCGCTACGTCCTCGTGGCCATGGACTACTTCACCAAATGGCCCGAGGCGTATGCGGTGCCAGACCAGAGTGCCGCCACCACTGCGGAGAAGTTGGTGGAGGAGATGTTTGCCCGCTTCGGGGTCCCCGAGGAGCTCCACAGCGACCAGGGGCAGAACTTTGAGTCCCAGGTCTTTGGGGAGGTCTGCCGGCGGCTGGGGGTGCATAAGACGAGGACGACGCCACTCCATCCCCAGAGCGACGGGTTGGTGGAGCGGTTTAACCGCACCCTGGCCACCCAGCTCGCCATCCTCACCAGCCAGCACCAGCGGGACTGGGACCGCCACCTTCCCCTGGTCCTGTGGTCCTATCGGACGGCAGTGCAGGAGACCAGTCACTGCACGCCGGCGGCCCTCATGTTCGGGCGGGAGCTCCGGACACCGGTGGACTTGGTGTTCGGGTCCCCGCCCGAGCCTGAGATTGCCGGGGGTGCGGCGATGGATTACTTCCGCCGGCTGAGGGATCGCCTGCTGGTGGTCCATGACTACACCCGCCAGGCTCAGGCTGCCTCTGGGGTGAGGCAGAAGAGGGGCTACGACACTCGCTGTCAGGGACGAGCGTTCACACCCGGGGACAGGGTGTGGGTGTACTGCCCTGTGCGAAAGAGGGGGGTCTGCCCTAAGCTGCGGAGCCACTGGCAGGGGCCTGGGGAGATCCTTGGCGTCGTGTCCGAGGTGGTCTACCGCCTGCGGATGCCGGGACGGGGGCGTGTGGTGGTGCTGCACCGGGACAGGCTCTCGCCGTACCGCCCCCTCGCCCCAGTTGTTGCTGAGGAGGAGGGGGGCGGAACGCCCAGTGGTTCCCCGGGGGGCCCCCGGCCCCTGCCGACTCCTCTGCCCCTGCCAACTCCCCCGACGGGGCCATTGGCCCCGCGGTTGCCACTCCCGGGGGGATCCAGCGGCCTACCTGGCGCCGCCGGGCCCCCGAACACTTGAGGGACTATGTGTCGGGTGAGGGGGTCGTCGGGGACGACTGACCCCTCAGGGGGGAGCTGTGTGGCGACCACTGCCGTGGACGCCTGTTCGGGTTCCGTGCAGGGGATCATGGGAATTCGCTATTGCAGTTGAATCGACGTTCCCATCGTATTTGTTGGAGTGGTTTAGGAGTGTTAAGTTAAGTGGGATTAATGGGTTAGGGTTGTTGGAGTGTAGTGCTGTTATCATGTTGTGTTCTTTGTGTCGCACCGTTATCGAGAATGTCATGTATGTATGTGTGTTGGTTGTGCTGTGTTCTGTGCGAAGTGTGTTCAAAATAAAGGCAACTTCCGTAGTCGTGCGGTGTATGAGGCACGGAAGTTGTAAACCATTTAAACCTGGGCTTCTGTCTCAATCTTTCTGTGCGTCGCCACACTATTATTAATGCTACTTTAACTGCACCAAAAACCCAAAAACCTAGTTGAAACTAGATGAAAACGGTTGTAGTTGCATTGCATCAATCAAATACACTTTTTGTTCTCGCCGGTTTTCCAAGAACAAGGTTAATTGTTGACAATTCCTATGTAATAAATTCAATAAGCAGCATATGAATGGGACTTTCACTAACACACTGTTGCGCTCTATATACCGGTATGGGAGACGTCTAAGTTCTGCATATACATAAATAAACAAACACTTTACATAATATTCATCATGATACAAGGGAATTTATAAGAACTATAGGCTATTACAAATCATTAATAATGATATAATTTATATTAAATAAGAGTACATATTTATTCGTATAAATTACGCATGGTCAGTCCCAGTCAAAACCGAAACCGATACCTATTTCCGAAACCAGCTGGCTCATAACAGAACACCGCTAGACCGCATCAATTCTTTGAGGTAAGATATTGTAGCTGACGGATGGATCGGCAGTTTAGTTGAAAATATAAATATTTGGCTTATGAAACTGGGGAATATGCATACATATGTGACATTTTTTAATTGTAATATTCCCTAGCGATACATTTTTACTGTAATACTCTCACATAGCCATATCCAGTAGCACCAAGCATAATTTAGAGGTAATTTCCCCTCCTAATCGCCTGAGGGCAGCACTGAACACATTTGACAAAGTTACAAAACATTTACACTAGGGGCAGCAACGGACACACAGAGGAAGTGAGAAAACCCAAAGAAGAACACCTGGGATACATAAACTCAGACTCCGCCTTTGGAGGACAGAATCTCTTGGGTAGCGTATCTTTTTGGATGTTATGCTTAGAGACGCTCCACGCGTGTTATGTACGATCCCTCTCCTTTTGTTTCATAGACGATAGATAGTAGACCAATAACCTTAACCAAATAAAGTGAGTTAAAAGCGATCCTGTCTCGGCGGCCTTTCCTGGACCAAAATCCACAACACATACACAAAATAAGTGGGGGAAAAGCTAGCTAACTATATGCTATCATAGCTGATATCACAGCCACAATTGTGTGTCTGTGTCATTATGCTTCATGTCCATAAACTATCTAATCTAACACATCTAACATAAATCAAAAGTGTGTGTGTGTGTGTGTGTGTGTGTGTGTGTGTGTGTGTGTGTGTGTGTGTGTGTGTGTGTGTGTGTGTGTGTGTGTGTGTGTGTGTGTGTGTGTGTGTGTGTGTGCAGACGCTAATAGGCCTATATAATAATTGTTTTCAAATATTACTTAATCTGCATTTATTTATATTTCTTTATTGCCTTTACACTAACATTGATTCTACTAATATTGTTTGTTCTTTTGTGTAGGCCTACTGTTTAGTCTTGTTTACATTTAGTTAGCTTCTAAGTCGTTTTGTTTTTATCGTTTTCACAGACATTTCCAGTCTTCCAGTTGTGTCCGCCACACAACGAAACGTCCTGATAATGATGATCCAAACTGGAATGAATAATCGACATCTTTCCCTCCATTTAGTTGTACTAATACTCATTGCCATTACCAATGTATCAACAAGATGTCCCTGGGACGAATATTCAATAGTGCATAATGAGTGTTGTCCTGCATGCCCACCTGGTAAGAGTGAAATACCTCCAATATTGATTAATTTAAATATTGAAATATATTATATATATAAAATAATATATATATATATATATATATATATATATATATATATAATATATATATATTGATTTAGGGAAAAAATATCCAGTCCAATTCTGTCAGTTTTCTGTCCCACAGGCTACCGTGTTTCTGAGGACTGTACGCCGAGAAAATACACAGTGTGTCTGCCGTGCAGCAATGGTACTTTCAACAATGGCCAGAATGGGCGTAAACAATGCTCCCCTTGCACCGACTGTTCTCCAGGTATAGCCACCTTTTGTTTATAATTCATTATATTTCATTATATTACCTCCTCAAACAACTATTGTGTTCCATCGGGTTTCTCTGTAACTGCATTGTGATTGGCAGGTCTAGGTTTGAAGGTAAAAAAGCGGTGTACAACCACATCAGATACTCTGTGTGAGGTACTGGATGGATACTTCTGTAAGGACTCCAAGAGGGGTGGATGTATGGCAGCTCAGGGACACATGGATTGCAGTCCTGGTCAATACATCAGCCAAAGCGGTTGGTGTCCTCCTATGTATGCATGAATATCCAAATTAAATAATTGCCACTACTACTACACACTTCACACAACAGCTCAGGAGGTAGAGCGGGTTGGCTGGTAACTGCAAGGTTGCTAGTTTGATCCCCGGCTCCTCCTAGATGAGTGTCGAGGTGTCCCTGAGCAAGGCACCTAACCCTAGCTGCTCCCGACGAGCTTGCTGTCTGCATGGTTGACTCCATGCATTCTATAAATGCAGTCCATTTACCATTTACCATTTAGAAAAGTCCTGTACAGAGGCCAGTGAATCCACATGGGCGATTCACTTTGAATGCATACAATGATACAAATATACACACACCCAACAAATTTCCCAAAGACAATAGCCTGGAAATCCAGACCCACATCTAGAAAGCTGTAAGGTCTGGCAACGAGTAATGAAAATGGCCCAACTCAAGGGGCGGAACCAAGCATGCATTTGAAAATATCACTGCACGCAATTGGATAACACTACGACCAATCAGAAGAATACAAGGGGTGACGTATCCAGACCAGTGGAGCTAACCAATAGATAAGATTTGCCGTTTACGATCGGAAAAACACCAACGCTTTTTGCCCGCCTATATCAGATACACCGATGTGATTGGTTAATGTTCTGGGTTTAGGCAATCGAGGAGTGAGTATATTGCTCGTTCCCAGAGTGACTCGCTGGCCAAATTCAAATTGTGCTCTTGTGAGAACTGCTTTAATAGGGCTGTGTAGAACTGCTACCACCAAACATTCCGAAATATCAATTATGTTTTGTCATGCATGAATATTAGTTAGGTTTCAATAAAGCAATGTTTATTGATACAGGAACAGCATCTCAAGACACCGTGTGCCTTAAATGCAACCATGGAACATTCTCAAATGGCAACTCAACATCTTGCCTGCCCCACACAACGTAAGTAGTTAATTTCCCAATGCAGAATAAAAATGGACTATGTTTTAACACTATAGTCTTTGCTCTATTGTTAATCAAAGATATTTTAGAATTACATTTGAAACAGAATAATAAAAGCCTGACAATGAAAATGTTGAGTGGTTGAATAGAAAATGGTAGAATATTGTGGGAAATGTGGTTTTGTCTTCATTTCAGATGTGAACATCTGGGACTGGAGCAGATGAAACCAGGAAGTGATTCTATTGATTCTGAATGTAGTTCATTCAAAAGTGTTTGGGAGATATTAGGAATCGGAGTAGCTGGAACACTATTTCATGTAGTGGCAATCATCGGCTTGATGCTATGTCTATGTATGTATATACATTATTTCCCACACCAGGCTGAAGGCCTCAGGTTAATGATTGTGGGTGAGGTGCATTTCTGATTGCACTGGCGCTAGTGATGCTGTGGTACTAGTAATCCAGCTGTGCACCACTGCTCAATGTATACAGGGGAAACACTGACATATATCTGTTTTATGTAAAGCTGAATGATAGTGACGGCTAGCTTGGTGCTAGCCTTGATTTCCAGTTTCTCTTGTGACATTTCATTGGAAAAGAGAGCCTGGAGGACTGGCGGCCATAAACAGGAATCTGATGCCAAACTGAAGTGAGAGAGCTAGACAGGTAATTCAGTAATTCATTCGGTTTAACTTTATTGGTGCTGACAATTCATTTACATTCTCGGGCCATATCTGGGTACCGACTGATTTTGAAGTTACCGTTGGTAGGTTTAATGCGCTTGTTTTTGACATAAAGCACTGCAATAAGTGAATAGGAAAAGCATGGCAATACTTGTAAGTGTAAGAGGGCAATTTTTGATGTAGAAGCACAATGTCTTTGTCCTATCAAAACCAAATGTATCGTGCATCACAACTGCCACCAGCAAGTCAGGTCATAAGGTACTAATCACTGGTCAGCCCTTGAAACTTTGCAGCCTTAAAGCCTTAAATATGTTCATTAAAACAAACAGTGCAGTAGGTACGAGTTAAGCACATTGCCTGTCCCAGGTACGTGACTGCAACAGTTCTAAATGACAGAGAAAGTAGGGGATCTTTTGGCAGCTTTGGTTTCAAAGCCTTGCTTTCCTCTGCTCCCTTTTGCTCTCTTTACAACTCTCTTATCTTAACAGCCTTTTGCTCTCTTTACAACTCTCTTATCTTAACAGCTGCGTTACCAAATGTTATCGTGAAGGGCAATCGCTAATAAGCTCTGATTTACACTTGCCAATACAGCAAAGTAAAGCTTTACAGAAGTATATGTACTTCTATAAGTGGAGATACAAGTATTATACTTTGATTTTGTTGCACAAATGGGGCTTTTTTTTAGGCGACTGCAATAAGGGGAGGTATGCTTTACTTATAATATATGTATTTTTCAGCAGTAGAGATTTTTGGTTAGTACTTAATTATGGCTCTGTTAATGTACATGTTTAAGCATTATCAACCCTTTCTTAACCAAATACTGGAATCATTTAGTCCTCAGTCAGTAATGTATGCTACTAACAGAAAGATGTGGTTGTTTATGTTGCACGTGGCCTTCCCCCTCGCTAAGGTGCTAAGGCTTTAAACTCTTATGTGACGAGAGTGCCACTCCTATCTGAGTGTTGAGGTGTCCCTGAGCAAGACACCTAACCCTTACTGCTCCCGACGAGCTGGCTGTCGCCCTGCGTGGTTGACTCTGACGCTGTTGGTGTGCCAATGTGTGTATGAATGGTTGTAAGTCGCTTTGGATAAAAGCGGAAATGATTGGGAGACCACTTGAGGTGACAACGAGTTTCAAGAGTCACTGTGTAAAGAGCAGAAATATATATAGATGAATGTATGTGTGTTTATGTGTATGTATTATCAGAACAAGTCACAGAGTCATTACTTCCATCAGATCAGTTTTTGCACAGGGTTGCATCTCCATTTTGTGTTACATTAAAAAAGGAAAAAAAGCAGGTCAAACTTAAATGTGCGCTTTGGTATCTCAGGCCTATTTCTTTATATATATTATTTTATTCATGCTTTATTGGTTATTTATAGTTGTATCAGTGTTTTATTGTTAATATTAAAATATATATATGTTGTGCTTGAGTGTGTCTCATCTTCCTCGGTTGACGGTAGCGCAGTGACTGGGAGCCAATTCAGCTAATTAAGTTATCCGTTTTTATGTGAGAGCTAAACAACATGGACATTACTTTATTTCGGAAGTCTAACTCCTAATCCTAACCTAAAAGACCTCGGAGGCCAGAGCCTACCAAGTAAAGATCCCATACTAATAATAGGTAGGCCTATATTAGACCAACTGTAGTAAAATAGTATTTTAAGTTTGATAAACTTGATAATGCAGAATTCTACCCCTCACACTGACACTAATGTTTTCTTTACCGACTTGATATCTCTGTGTTAAAGGGTAGTGTGTCTTAAGGATTGGCCTAAAAGGCAGCAGTGAGGCAGATGTGATGTAAGGGTTAGATAACCCTAACCCTGTCCTAACTAAAGTTGTGCTTTTCTCATTTTTTACAGTGTGACAAACACGTAAACAAGTGTTTGGTACTGAATTAGGACTTACACTACTCTAATAATGCTTGTTGGACATTTATGCAAGTACATGTTTTAATCTGTTGGATGAAACATTATGATAGCAAAACCAAAACATATTTTCAAGCACAAATATTTGAATGAATCAATGCGCTAGTAAGTAAAGTAAACAAAAGTAAATAAAAGTCTAACCGGAGAGTGGCAAGGAGATTAGCTGTAACAAAGTGATGTGGACTACACCAACCTGAAGATGTTAAGATCAAGAAAATAAATGTGTGTAATGTCTATGTAAACCGGGTTTCCCAAATACACGGCTACGCCAATGAGACGGAGACGCCAGTTTCCCCCTAAATCAACAATATTTATTTAACAACTAGTTAAAATACACAATAACTCATAACAAACACAAAATACAAGGTGTCATGCACAGAGTTGACTGGCCAGTGGGCGACAACCAAGAAGCCACTTGATGCTGAGCCACACCTGAGGCTGAAGCTGACCTCCACTGATCCAGACATCACAGGACTGTGTTCGCCTCATTAGGCTCATGGAAGTTCACTTATCAACGTGCTGGCCAACTTTTATCATTTGTATTTAGCCTAACATTTTTCAAACTGGTTGTTGGTCTACAGTTGTTATTCTTAAACCATGACATGCCGCCATCATCTCTCCGTCACACATCTAGGTGGACACTGCCACCTGTGACGTCATAAGGGACAGATTTCCAAGACGGCTTGTAACGGCTAACAACACCACACCTGGTGGCACGTCATGGGACCTTTACTGTTCTCACTTGCTGTGCGTCAGTTCTAGTGCTACCACTTACAGCTGAGAACATAAAAAATAACATTATTTTTAAGAATAAATGTGCCTCCTGCGTGAGCTGTGCGTAGCTGAATATGGTCGTCCCTACGCTACTGTATTTTATTTATAACATCGGTCATACTGTTACTTGGGGAGAAGCTTGAGAACCACTGCTCTATCATAGCCGAAGCTTCTACTAGACAAAGTGATCATCCTATCAGAGCATCTTCTGTTCAGCGTCTCATCTTTTCCAATTTCACACCCAAAACAAAAATTAAAAAACAAATCCAAACATATTGCCGCAGTTTATATTTTATTTGAATGCACCAAGTATGTTGTCCAATGGCATCAGATACACACATCACACTCATTTTGCTTTCCAACGGTTAAGGCACACATACATTAAAGCCCAGGCCCGTGATGAACCAACACTACAGCTGAAGAACGCAGTGGCTAAGTGAACAGCTAGGTTAACATGCCTCAGGCCGGCGTTCTGTCAGCCGTCTGCAAACTGGCCGCCAGATACTGACGCTCCCTCCAGCCGGCCCGTAGTGGTACCAGGTGTAGTCGTTAAGGACCAGTGGTAACACTACAGCCCGTAGTGGTACCAGGTGTAGTCGTTAAGGACCAGTGGGAACACTACAGCCCGTAGTGGTACCAGGTGCAGTCGTTAAGGACCAGTGAGAGCACTACAGGGTACCAGGTGTAGTCGTTAAGGACCAGTGAGAGCACTACAGCCCGTAGTGGTACCAGGTGCAGTCGTTAAGGTCCAGTGAGAACAGGGCGGTGGGGGGGTGGCTGACGTGTCGGGTATGATGACAACCATTCCGCAGTTTAATGGCGCCACTCCCCTCGGGCGACACTACTGTCCACCTCTCCACACCGAACCCAAACCACATGGTGAGGAGACGGAGTGTGGATGGTGAGGCACAGCCATGTCTGAACAAGCAGAAGAAGAGCTGCCTTATAATAGAAAAGGTAAGGCTGGAATATCATGTTGTGTTTAGTATTCAGTAGATTTGGAATGGAGCTTATTGAGAGCAAATATGAGACTTTAGAAATAAATATGATATTGTTAGTATTAACACTTTGTAAATGATTTGTCTAATGCTTTTGCTCCTTATCTACACTGCATGCCATACAGGCTTTAGAACCTGGTAATATATTCTAGTTAAGCTAGTTATCCTAGTTTAATTAACTATCCTAGTTAAGTGCAATCATTCAGAATTACCCTGTTTAGAGAATGAGTCCAGGATCAGACTTAAAATACAAGTCACTAAAAATAATAAATAGGGAATGTGAGGTCATTCTCTGACAGACCTTGGGACAGGTTCATATTGCATAGCTGACAGTTAGTATGGGATTATATTATTCCGGTCTGAGTCCTAAAACAGTGATAATGAACGTTATTAAAGAATCATAAATTAACATAAAATGTTACTTTATTCAATCTGTGTGAGATTAATAAATTATTATTATATTTCAAGAAAATGCAAAAGGAAGTGTTGTCTCTGGATTAGGCCCTATCTGGAGAAAGAATATTCTTCACCACGGAGTACAGAGGGTGCTTGACCTCTGGTGGAAGCTGCTTGGAGGCCATAGGCGACCACAACCTGGCCCAGATCACACGGCTGTTTGGGTTCTGCTATGCACAAAGAGCCTTCTCATCATCCGCTCAGAACCGCAGAACAGATGACATAGCGTCAATAACACTCAACCTAGACCACGTTATTGATGTTTGGATGGCACTCGCTGGTACTCCCTCTCCCTCCATACCTCAGACAGTCTATTCACCTCCATCTCTGTTCTTCCTCTCTTTGCCTCCATCCATCTCACTCCCTCTCTCCCGCTCCATGCCTCTCACTCACTCCTTACCTCCCTCTCTCCTGCTCCATGCCTCCCTCTCTCTCCGCCTCCCTCCCTCCCCTCTCTCTCCCTCCCTCCCTCCCTGTCAGAGGTTCTTTGTCGTTTTGAGGAGCAGTCCTCCATCTCTCTCCTCTACGTCCAGACCCAGCGCACTGAGTGCTGAGTAGTCAGCATTGCCGCGGCGATCCATGGCGGCCACCAGTGCCTGGTTCTCGTGGTTTTGTTCCAGAATGTTCCTGATGGCGAAGATGGCCCATTGGCTAATGACTGCACGCTTCGTAAAGGAAAACAAGCGGACAATCAGACATTTAAAGGTGCATGAAAGACTTGAAATGTGCAGAGACAATTCATGTAGGCACAAGCTTGCTATGTTAAGTATCTTTACTATTAGTATTACTAATTACTAATTACTAATATTACTATTAGTTAAAAGTAGCAGTAAAGAACATATTTATATTAATCTATGAAATATCTTATACTCTAAGGTAAAGGATACAGGGGTTGTTGCTGTCGATGCTGCAGTTGTCCAATATGAGAGGGATGCCGTCGAGTTCTCTGACCTAAAAGGAGTGAAGAGCACAGTGACACCATGTCAGCCTAAACTAGAACACGTGCACAATAGAGCACAGACCTTGAGTTACACAAACCCTAAGACGCATGGCCCAGGGAGGTCCACCCAACGGCTGTGAGCCCCGTGACCAACGTCCTGATTGTACCGTTTGCCATCACCAAGCTAATGCTAACATGCTAGCAGCACGCAATGGTACTCACAGTTATCACAGACCCCCACAGTACAGTCTAAGGGACATCGCTTAAGCTTAAGCGTGAACACACTGACCCAACCGTTGGCCATCTGAAACCTTTGGGGAGACTCGGACGAGTTTGGCAACAAATCTGTTTGGTGTGTTCAGCTGTGTTGGAAGCTTTTGGAGCGGTGCGGACGGTGTCCGACGGTCAGTCTGTGAGCGTGCGCAGCGCCAGTGGCGAATAAACACAGTAGAAAAGTAGGCATATTGGAGAACGCTACCTAACAGGGCAGTTTGTATGACAAACCAAGAAACAGCTATGGGATCTGTCCACAATCGTTACATTATAATGGATGTCATTCATTGTGTCCAAACCGCGAGGCGGCGAGTTGAACAAAAGTCATGGCTGATTTTCTTCTACAATGTCATGTCATTTAGTTAAAGGACAATCCCCGTATTTTGAACATTGAGCCCCCTCTCTGGTTTGTCTAGGATGAAATAGAGCGGTTGACACCGACATGTTGACTATTGGTCCTGTCTCGGGTATTTGGCTCATTTAGAATCGCCCTGCCTGCTTCAGAATGACTGGCTACAGGCATTCACAAACCTGTCCATAAAACCCTAAACGTTTTTCAGAAATGTGCAACTCACCGAGTGGTTAGTGGTGTTCCAAATCTGAAGTATCGTAGCAAAATACAGCTTCTGTCGTGTTTTATTTGGCATTTTGTAAATCCATTGATTTCTGTTGGAAGACTCACTGCTCGTTGACCGGAGACGGAAAGGGGGGCTGGTTGTAGTCTTTTCGCTCGGTTCTAGCCCTACTGTAGTGACGGAGAACCGAGCGAAAAGACCACAACCAAACGTAAACAGCCCCCCTTTTCGTTTCCATAGTCAGCCATTCTGAAGCAGGCAGGGCGATTCTAAATACCCGAGACAGGACCAATAGTCAACATGTTGGCTATTGGTAACCACTCTATTTCATCCTAGACAAACCAGAAAGGGGGCTCAATGTTCAAAATACCGGAATTGTCCTTTAACCTAAACATTAATCTGGGATATGCAAACCGGCCAGATCCTTTAATGTCAGCGCACATAAAGTTATAATTCTGCAATTTGTAGCTATTCCCTCATCCTTGTTGAATAAAACGGTTTCTTCTGATCCACACAATCAAATATGGAGGCTACTTTCTATTATTAATTGACTTTCTTTTTATGCTTTTAGTCTAAAGCCATTCATAAGCTAACACCTACATTATCATACATTTTCTATTTTTTCTATGGCAGAATACTATTTCGCAGCAGTATGTTTTCAACGATATTACTTCAACGACAATAATGACAATTGGTGCAATATGGAGCACCTATAAGCCCTAATGTATCATTCTAACAACAACATTGCTCCTTGCTGTAGCATCCAGCCCGGTGCCGCTGTTGGATGCATGTAAGGGAAACATTAGATATGTATAATGTGTAAACATTGCCCAGTTCATAAATTTGTGCGAGACATTTCGGTCTCTGCTCTGGCATGTGAGTGCAAATCCCATGAAACTAACATTTCTCAAAATTATTTTGGGAAATTATTTTTCCAATACGCATGAAAAGTTCTAGATCTTCTTGTAGCACACAGAGGATGGGGCCCACGTGAGCCCAAAGAGACGGGATTGTTGTCTCTATGGTTACGACCCACGGCAACTTTTTGAAACTTTTTTTAGTACTGTTGTATGAAAATGTGCCGCACACCTACTATATGTGTCCGGGAAGCCTAACCCTTACACAGACATCAAATAAATAGACAGACCCGCCTGCTCAGACAGCTTCACCATCCACAGTCCACACACACTGTGGCGCTATAGTATAAGTGTCTGAAAAGCTAAAGTTTCTCTCAGATGCCGCAGCCAACCACTGCCAAGACAGAGCTCCACACAAATGGTGCCGCCATGGCACCCTCGGTCTTAACAACACAAACAGAACGCCACCTGCGTTCGCAGTGGAACGTTCATATCGTGTTTTGGGGAGAATGGCAAAAGATTCTTTCTAGATTGGGGACTTGTATCAGTAACAGTGATAAAATGTCATTGATTACTAATTTGACATAATAACGGTTTTCAATAAGGAGTACAGAAAATGACCAAACCTCCAGAACTGCATAGCTTAGCATTCTACGTAAACTGGCTGGTAACCTGCATAGATAGATAGCAGTAGAAGAGCTTGTTTGTAATGTAATACAAAAATATAGAAACTACGTATGATGCCAACATAATGACTTGACAGTGAGCCATTATCTTCTACCACCCCCACCCCCACGGACCTGCTTCTGGTTGAGGGGGTGGCGGTGGCAGAGGTTCCCGATCAGTCGGATGAGGTGGGCTTTGAAGCTGACGGCGGGGGAGGAGGGGTCAGCTCCTCCAGAGGAGGAGAAGGAGGAGAAGTTGTGGGAGGAGCTGAAGACGTTCTTACTGGCCTTACCCAGAGCATGAACCTCCTGGAGGAGACCTGCAGAGGAGGGCAGAGTGAGGCCGGGTTACAGCTGCCAGTAGGCCGGACATGATGCACACAGAAGGCCGTGGAAACGCCAGTGTTGGTTTACAGTACATTGAAGACGGCTGACCACAGTACTGACTCATCAATAATGTCAACTGTTTTTCGTTGATATCAATATAACATTTATTTGGATGTATCTGTATTTAAGGGGTGGAGCTCTGTACAAGCCCATTGGGCTTCGTTCCCTCCTTGCAACATTTAATGTTAATGTGTGCTAAATAAATAAACTAAACTAAACATCAGCAATATAATTCTCTTCTGGTTTCTGATTGGTTGATTCTGAAATTACTGATTGGGATATTTGCATTGTAACGTATATTTCCTCCAGGTATTGTCTAGATGAGTTCATGGTTGCAGTGCATGAGTGTGTGTGTGCGTATGTGAGTGAGTGAAAGAACTGTGTGCAACATATATCCCACCACTAGAATCCCCACAACGAGGAAAGCTTCTCTATACTAGAGGAGGAGATCAACCACTTCCAGGCCCATGGTCATATTCTAATCTGTGGTGACCTCAACCTCAGGGGGCCTGACACCATCAGCACACAGGGAGATAAACACCTACCAGGAGAAGGGACCATCGCCTCCCCAAAGTGTCCGGCCAGATATAACTACGACAAAACTACAAAGAAACATGGACTACAACTGTTACAGCTGTGAGACTGGGCACCGTCACAGTAGTTCTGGAGGAGAACCTTATGTCAGATACACCAGATGGCATTCATTGTTAACATCATTGTTATGATGGAGTGGCCACTAGCAGCAAAAACTCAAACCTTTAACATTGACTGTTTATAATACAGAAGTGTACATTGGTCGAACTATCGCAGAAAACACCTAGAAAACGACTAAAGAGAGACTCACTGAGATGTTGGCCGTGTATCTGCTTAGAGCTTTAGTATTTCTGGAATCCCTCATACAGATGTTCTTTCTCAATTGATTGTATTCATGAATTGGGCCAGCAGCATTCTCCAACAACAACCCTTCACGCCGGCCTTGATCCTGTGTTGATTCAGAGAGCGCACGGAGAGGAGGCCTCTCACAGGCCTGTCCTGCCCTGGTGATCAAGGCTTGGCAATGAAATATGATTCAGCCCATTTAAAAGAAATGGTATGTATGGGAATCAGTTTCTACTGTGGATGACGTTGTTCTCTTGGATTGATAAAAATATCAGAATAAAAGATTACCCGCCCAAGAGGTCACAGCATGTCTTTGTGTGGGAAACACTGCATTAGCTTAGTGGCTGGAATGAGCCACTTGTCAAAGTAGCAGACCTTAGTAAGTTAGATTGATATTCAAATATCATATTGTGTTTCCCCGGAAGTCACAGTAGGAGGTAGAGTGCATACGATGCCATTAGCATGCAACGGACCGTTTCCATGAATAAAACTGGATTTCTCTGGGTTTCAATATTGTTGGAAACTATTTGTCTAATGTAATGTACACAATTCATCTAAATATTTAACAAAGGTCTAGTTGTTTTAACATTTGAATGCTTAAATGTTACACAATACATTTAAGGGGCTCCCATAGTGCTGATGACTTGATCGTCCATAAGTATTCTAACCATGATGTCAGAAGCCCCAATGTGTTTCATCATCCTAACATTAGCAGTGGGGGCGCAGTGAGCTCACCAACAGTGGCCTGCAGCAGGCCGGCGTGGTCCTGCAGGAACATGAACTGCTCGAGGTCAGAGGTCATCTCGCACAGCACGTCCAGCAAGCTCATGACTGTCAGCGCCTCCTAAAGGACAAACGGGGAACTACACATCACTATGACGTCTACACACAACACACAACACACAGGGAATTACAATTCACTATGATGTCACTACAGGACACTCAGGATCTACACCTCACTATGATGTCACTATTGGACACACAGGGAACTTCACCTCACTATGATGTCACTATTGGACACACAGGGATCTATACCTCACTATGATGTCACTATTGGACACACAGTGATCTACACCTCACTATGATGTCACTACAGGACACAGGATCTACACCTCACTATGATGTCACTATTGGACACACAGGGATCTACACCTCACTATGATGTCACTACAAGACACACAGGGATCTACACCTCACTATGATGTCACTATTGGACACACAGGGATCTACACCTCACTATGATGTCACTATTGGACACACAGGGATCTACACCTCGCTATGATGTCACTATTGGACACAGGGATCTACACCTCACTATGATGTCACTACTGGACACACAGGATCTACACCTCACTATGATGTCACTACTGGACACACAGGGATCTACACCTCACTATGATGTCACTACTGGACACACAGGATCTACACCTCACTATGATGTCACTATTGGACATAACTATAGCTGCGTTTCCACCAAATGTTTAAAAGTTTGTAGGGAATGGCAGTGTGGACTGTGAATGTGAGTCAGCGCTGCAGCAGTAAAGTTGTGTCATCATGTGGTGGTGGTCATACCTCGTCTCCGTCAGCAGATCCTGATGCAAGCGCCAGGACGGCTCTGCAGCCCGTCTGGAAAGAAGAGGCCAGGTGGGTGGCCACGTCCCGTGGGATCCCACAGTCCCCGCCGCCCCCTTCCCCCAGCTGGGCCGCCAGCAGCTCCAGCAGGGTCATCCTACATTCATATACAGTACACATCAAATGATGTGTACTGCCCGCCAAAATCCTACTTGGGCGAGGTCCGGCGGGCACATGGCCAGGACTGACGCAGAGGGTGAATTATGTCCTGCAGAGGCCACTTCAAGCTTTGTTCAAGCTTTGCGTAAACTCACATACTTGACTGCTGCAGCTCTGATTCCCTTGGGGACACGCAGACCACTGATCAACCTCCTCTACTCTGAATCATTCTAGAGCCTTTACCAAACCATCTGAGCAGAATTCATTTGGTTTTCAAATGAATAAATGTTTAAATGTTGCTAGATGGTCAGATAAGATCTAGATGGTCTGATCTGATGGATACTTATTTTGTATAAGTAGTACACATTTGTCACAATTCATTTTTCTCCACACATGACACTGATTGACTTACTCTGGGGCTACAGAAAGACATGCATGTGTGATAAGTGCGTCTCCTGTGAACTTATCTTGCGTTAAGATTTCAGTTGCCTGGGCCGGTGGCTCACCAGAGCGTACCATTAAGGCTCAGTCCTAATCGCAGCACCATGTTTGATTCCTGCCCGTGGTCCTTTGCTGCATGTCCTCCCCTCTATCTCCCATACCTTCCTGTCTGTCTCACTATCATAAAGCATAAAAATGCAAACTAAAAGTGCTAAAGATTTCAGTTGACAGCCTCAACCGCATGAGCTGCAGCGCAAAGATAAGATAAGATAAGATAAAGATAGCAAAAGAGATTCAACTATAAAACATCTGGGGACTGCATTCCTCCTTTAGTACTTGTCATAGTTTCATATTTCCATACATCGATTGAAACAACACATTGTACTTCAGATGCTCATGTTCACTAAAATGTCATTATTTGTATGAAAATCTTATTTCAAACAATATAAAATACAAAAGATAAAAATAAAGTACTGTAGTTGTTATTATCCATTATTATCATCCATGTCAGCGAAGTGTTTTCCCTCTGAACATTTCTATCCCGATTCTTCTGACCTGGTTTTGCCTGGGTCCCAGGGTAAAATTACATATCAATATATCTCATTTCATAACATTATATTACCTATACAAATTACATTTTGTAGTTACTCCAATTGTGATTGTACGCTTTGGTTGTTCTCAGCCAGCCTCACTTGTCGGTAACTTGGATAAAAAACCGAATTTAAAGGACTCAATGTGAATTTTTATGATAACATTAATTAACATTGCAATGTAATTAGAGGAAAAGGAATTAGCCGAGGTAATCACCTCTCCAGGTGAGAAATCCCCGAGTACATGCTGGCCACCAGAGCTGAGGACTTGAGGAAGTGTTGGGTGGCGATCAGAACCCTGCAAAAACACACACACACACACACACACACACACACACACACACACACACACACACACACACACACACACACACACACACACACACACACACACACACACACACACACACACACACACACACACGTTCTTATGGGTCCGATCCATTTTGTTTATTCGTAATCATAGTGACATCTATGAATGCGCTTATCCACAATGGATTTTACAACGTTTTCCGGATGCTGTTTTATGGAGTCATTGTCTCCGACCTCGTCAATGGAAGACTACAGAACTCCAGGACTACACTGCTGCAGCTGAACTGTGGGATGACTGACATCACGGCACAACTGCCAGATTGTATTTTAAAAGACCCGGCGGGAAAGACGACGAAGAGGAGGCGGGGCAAGCGGGGAGGTGTCAGCAACGCTTCCGAAAACAGCAGCTCCCGGGGTTTGACAGCGACGGAGCTGACGGAGACACAGACTTAACCACTGAGGCATCTGGTGCACCATAGCGACAGGCAGAGGAAGCACACAAATCTACAAAAACAAAAACAACAAACGATACTGCACTGCTATGACTGTAAGAGAACGTATCTGTGCACCAGATCAGTCAAAATGTTATCAGTATCACTGCACCCTTTTTACCTGCCCAGCGATTTTCCACAACTTAAAGTCTACGCTCACCCAAGAGCGAACGTTGCGTCGGCTTCCAACACCATCTTCGATGCCGTGCAGAAAATGCAGTCGCTCTCACCTGAGGCGCCAAACTTCATACTGGGTGATTTTAACCATGTATCTCTAAAGAAAACACTAACAAACTTTCACCAGTATGTGTCCTGTGACTCCTGTCCCACCAGACACAACCCTGGACCTTCACTACGGATCTATAAGAGACCACCACTGGGTCCAGTGGACCACTGTGTGCATCTGCTGCCAACATAACAAACCGTCTTAAAAAGGCAGAAGCACACATCAGAGAAACAAAAGACTGGACTGATGATTCTGTGCTATGCTTACAAGACTGCCTTGACTGTACAGACTGGGAAATGTTCAAGCATCCTGTGGAGATGACTTAATGAGTTGACTGATGTGACATGCTCATACGTTGCTTTCTGTAGGGACATGATGTTCCATGCAAACAGGTAAAAATACAAACCATGGATAACTACAACTGTTAAGGATAGACAGACAGAAAAATAAATCATACTTTAAGCAGGGTGACACCGCTGAACTGCAAATAGCTAAGAAGGATCTAAAAGTAGAAATCCTTAAAGCAAAGCGAGACTATAAAAATAAACTGGAGACCAAGATGGCAACAAACAAGCTAGGATCAGCCTGGGATAGTATGAAGACAAGAGCAGGCCTCAAATCTAAATAGCAGCAGTCTAATCAGGATGGCTTCAGTTCAGACAGCGAGCTGTCCAGTGCTCTCCACCAATTTTACAATCGTTTTGATACCTTTGATTTTAACAATAAAATCCACAATTTGAGTAACCAGCTCATAGATGTTCAACATTTTAACATAAGACAAGATGAAGTGCACAAAGCCTTCCTCTCCATAAGAATTAACATGCTTTTTTAACAAGCTTTAAAAAATCTTTAGAGGCACAACAAGTACCTGAGGTCTGGAAGGATGCTGTGGTTGTCCCTGTTCCCAAAACCCTTAATGAGGAGACCAGTGGCACTCACATCAATTGTAATGAAAGCATTTGAAAAATGTGTGAGGTCTGAAATCTTACAGGTGACATAGGTGACATTTTCCTATTTGTGTGTATGAGGATTCTATACTGCAAACAAAATCTACTTTTGGGTACAAAGTAACACACACACACACATATGCACACACACACACACACACGCGCGTACGTACGTCCAGTCGATGTCGGGGTGAGTTCGGCAGAGCTCCATGACACGGAGGGCTAGAGGGATATTGTCAGGCTTTGCCAACTCCTCCACCTTTTCTTCATCCAGACAGGTGTGCAGCACCATGGAGGCATAGCTCACCACCTTCTCATCCGATCCACTCAGCAGATCTCTGCTCCCACACCAAAGGAGAACATCATCATTATGAACCATTTAGACTCACCAAGTACCACTTAAAACCATGTATAACCAAATAGAACAAGTCTTAAGTTATAACCCTTAAGTACTTCTAAGAATCATTTGGAACATCTTACTAACCAGTGTAATGACCATCCCTAGAACAACATAACCCAATTACAATAAATAGACCGAAAGTGAACTCCTTATATATCTATAGATACAAAATACCTTAATTAAGTATAATATCTTAGCTATGAAAACACAGAATCACCGCTGAATGAAAGAAGAAGACATTAAATACGTCTGTTTGTAGGCTGAGACTCACAGCATGAGGTGTGGGAGGCTGAGGCTCCAGAGGCTGTCCTTACAGGGCTGGTTCCCCACGGCCATGTTCCCCAGGAACTGGACCCCACACCGCAGCGCTGGGGACACACCAGGACCTTATTAAACAATACATCATCATACAATAGAATACCAATACAAGAAGACTGCTAATAATACTAATAGGAGTTAGTATTATCTTAAAGGACAAAGGCCCCTAACTGGGTTGTCTAGGATGAAATAGAGCGGTTGACACCGACATGTTGACTATTGGTCCTGTCTCGGGTACTGTGTCGGTATCCTGTCACGGCAACCGGACCTGAACCAGAAACGGAAAGAGGGCTGTTTATATTTGGTTGTAGTCTTTTCGCTTGGTTCTCCGTCTCAACAGTAGAGCTAGAACCGCACGAAAAGACTACAACCAAACGGAAACAGCCCCGCTTCCGTTTCTGGTTTCAATGAGATTTACAAAATGCCAAATAAAACACGACAGAAACTGTATTTCGCAACTATACTTGATTTGGAACATCAACGAACAACACTAACCACTCGGTGAGTTGCACATTTCTGAAAACAAACGTTTAGGGTTGTTTAAAGGACAGGTTGTGAATGCCCGTAGCCAGCCATTCTGAAGCAGGCAGGGCGATTCTAAATGAGCCAAATACCCGAGACAGGACCAATAGTCAACATGTCGGTGTCAACCACTCTATTTCATCCTAGACAAACCAGAAAGGGGGCTCAATGTTCAAAATACCGGAATTGTCCTTTAATATCTGCTTGGCACTGACTTCGTATTAGCTAAGTGATATTTATTAGCTAATATTTAGCTTGGGATCGGCCTCGAAAATGTGCTGGCCTTAGAAGGAGAGGAAAGGAGAGAGTAAAGCCTTACGGTCCAGCGCAGCCCCCCCGCCCTGCACACACAGGCGCTGCAGTGCACTGAGGACTTTCAGCGACTCCTCCATGAAGCTCAGATCGCTGAACACAAAACAGACATGATGTGGAACTCTGCAGCAATTCATTGAAGGCCTCTTCTCTGCCACCAGGTGTGAGGTTCACCGTTTACAAATCCATCCAGATTTGTTGAATCCAAAGTGGGAGTGTCAGCCTTACGATAGTAGATAGTTAAAACTCAAGCCTGCCAGTTGCCGACCAGGGATTTGTACATCTGGATGGACACTCTATGGAACTAGTGGATACATCACCCATCAAAACATTACCGACATCTATCACCTGCACGTCATACAACACATTTTTTTCCAATGTCGCCTTTCTTTGAAGTTGTGTAATATGAATGATTTTTACTGAGCAACGTCTAAGACGATTTGCTGTTTGAACCTTAATGGCTCAGTGGGTAATACCTGAGCAGCGCCTGGTTCCGGGGGCTCTGGACGCACGCGTTCCTCTGAGCCCTGAAGCACTCAGCTATCAGCTGAAGGTTCAGTTCATCCTCTCCTCCAGAGGCCTCCAGCTCCTCTCTGAGGCGGGACAGAAGGCTCCGGAGAGAGCAGAACACATCCTTCTCCACCTCCTCCCTGATCCGAGAACACAGTGTCAGAGATGATGTGGAACAATGTGTAAAGAGACTCAATCAATTGTAACCGCCCCTCCTAGCTGAAACATCTGTAACCTATAGCTTGTCAAAATGACTTTCTTGTACAGCTATCGCGCACATATTAAACAATAGCAATATAGAACCTTTGCCTTTTGGAATCAATGCACATTGTGTCCCTACATGGTACGTGAAACCATGTTCTATATATATATATATATATATATGTGTGTGTAACAGTCAATCACAAGTGGTTCACTAAATGAGCAGCAACCTCAGTGCTACTACGATTGTTAATGGGAGTGGCAGGAATTTAGGATTTAAAGTATGTTCCACAGGCTCAGATAAACAAACTAGCACACCCAGTAAAGTTTGTGTAAGCAGATCTTTAGCATATTTTCAAAAGCGGGCCCCAAGAAGCATAAAAAAAGAATCACCTTAACACTTCACCGAAAGGATTTCAATGGGATGACCGTGGTGACCCAGCGAATAGTATGATGAGACGGGTATTACGAAAAGTCAGACACATCCAGAGACATTTCGGAGGCCTGGACAATAAAATGTCTTTGCGTGCAAACGAAGGTCTCAGCAAAGCTGAAAGTGTTTCTGTAGTGTAGCTGAATAATCATTGTTCATATAACAACACCAAATTAGTGTTTTTAGGGTGTAATTGTTATTGAATTAATTAAATTATTTGTTTTACTGATTTCAATTGATAATAAATCATAATGGCATGTGACACATGACAACTCCAGGGCTGTAAAAAACGTTAATTGATTTATGTTATTCATTTTGATATTTAACTTAACAGTCAGTGTGTTTGCTGTTTGTCACACAGTCAGCTACAATCAGATAAACAACGTATTTCCTTAGTTTTTTCATCTAAAATTACTGCATAATAACATTTTGCTGATACCTTCGATTGCACGCAAAGACATTTGATTGCCCAGGCCTGCGAAATGTCTCCGAAATGTCTCCGGAAGTGATCGGATGTGTCCGAATTTGAGTAGACCCTGATAATACGGAATGCTCACGGTACTAGTAACAGGGTATAATAGTTCTGTGCTTGATAATATTCTACTTTTATTACGTGCATCTTAGCATGATTTGTTCTACTTTTCTACAAATGAACCTTCATGAAAACCTGAAAAGGCACAGTGCATTTTTAATGTATGAAACATTTTGAAATGAATTACTAATATAACTACATTTAATAATAACTTCAATAAACACCATACAACATTCAATACCATGTATGAAACAGTCCATCTATCTGACAATAGCCGACACATGACAAGTCAGAATGACTAATGAATAACTAAAGGCCGCTCAAACAAAACATGTCCTAGTAGTTAAACAAAATCAAACCTGTATTCCTGACTCCGCAGCATAGATGTAAATGTTTTTAAGACATTTAAATGGTTAGGGCACAACTTTTCATTTAAAAGTCCGGAGAAGAAAGAAGAAATGTCCATGGCACTGTCTGTGGGGGCAGCCATGTTGGTCGCTGGTGTGGGCGGGGCTTAGGGCTTGGGCGGAGCTTCGGGTCGCATGCAGGCTTCCGGTGCCTTAGGGCCATTCCACGCGTTTTTGTTTTAATAAATACGTTCACATCACTTAGAAATTTGCTTGGAAATGTGTTATTTATTATTATAAATCTCTACTCACCTACATTTTTATGAAAGCGAGTGATGAAGATCGTCTAAAATTTGTTATGGATGGATCTTTCTCTATCCACAGTAATTACCTTTCCGGCCAGAAAGAAGTGACTGATGGGGCAATTAATATATATATTTAGTTATATATATATATATATAAAACAAAAAAATCTATAAACAAAAACTATTCAAATTATTGGTTATTATTACTGTGTAGAACGAAAAAAGTCGGACAATCATGCCCTGGGACAAGATTCATTAGATTAATTTTCGTGACCATGAGCACGATACATAACTATGGGTGCACTGCACTGTCTGCGCACACCCCTTCTGAAGTCTCTCTCTCGGTGTTTATGTTATAAAATAACATAAAAAGGTCTATAGTCTAGGTCTATGGTCTATAGTATAATATATAATTAATAAGTATAAAACGTTAAATACAAAAAGTATAAAACGTTAAATACAAAATATATACACATATCAAATATTATACTATAAAAGTACTACAAAAAAGTCAAATGTGCGATATTATAAAAATTACAGTATGTCATATAAACAGATAAATTAAAGATTCACTCTGAATACACATATTTACAATATGTGGGATGTGTGCAATAGGCAAGGCAAGGCAAGGCAACTTTATTTATATAGCACTTTTCATACACAAGGCAGACTCAAAGTGCTTCACATATAAACATTGTCATACAATAAAATAAAATAATAGATAAGTAAAAAGTAAAATAGATAGTTTAAAAAAACTATTTAAGTTTAAAAAAAAAAAAACATTTTAGAAAGGCATTTTAGAAATAGTGCAATAATTGTGTGAAGAGTGAGTCCAGGGGGTGAGTCTGTTTATGGGGAGTTTGAGGTCCTTCTCTCATCACAACAGGTGACCAATCTTGCTGCGATCGCACAGTGTTGTATTTCTCCCAACAGGTATGGCAGTTTGTGAGCATCTGGAGTGTCTTTAAAGTCCTTGCATGCCTTTGTAATCCGTGGGAAGTGTGTGTTCCTGATGTCTTCGTATGACTGGCAGGAAGTCAGGAAGTGCAGCTCTGTTGCCAGTTGGTTTTGTGTGCAGTGGGAGCACAGTCTTCTCCTGGGAGCCAGGTCTGTCTGCGGCGTCCCTTCTCCATGGCCAGGCTGTGTTCGCTGAGTCTGTATCCGGTCAAGGATTTCCTCAGTTTTGGGTCACGGTTGTCAGGTATTCTGCCACGGTGTAGTCTCTGTTGAGGGACAAAAAGCAAGTCAATTTACTCTGGTATTTGGTGGACTCTTTCCAATGTGCCAAATACTTTTCCTTTTGTTTTCTTATGATTTGGTTTTGCCTGATGTGTTGGTTGTTGTGTGTTGGACAGAGTCCCAGGACAAGCTGGCTAAGGGGACACTTTTCTGGGTGTAACTCTCTGTGGGTAAGAGTCTTGTTGTGGAGTGTGTTGCTGTTGCTTTCCTTAATGTGGTTATAACATTTTAGGGCTCTCTTGTGAATTTTAATAACGATTGGATATAGTCCTAATTCTGCTGCAGCAAATCACTTTTTTCCATTTTCATATGAGCAACTTTCATATTTGACTAAACTAAGACTAACTAAACGTCAATATTCCCATGATGTTCCCAGACACTGTCATAAGTTATAAGGTCCCCTGTGGTCTAGACAGCATGGGACAGCACTTGATACCTCATAAATAACAGCTTTGCGTAAGCTGCTATGTGAACAATGTGTGTGTAGAGTGGTACATCAAGATGCCTGGATTATCACTAAAGTACAAAAACAATAAAATACTAATGTTACTCATGAAACCTTTGTCAGAAATGTATATCCAAGCAGATACAATAAGGAGAAGAACACTTGCCTTGGTTGGTGACTGTTGGTATTCTAAACAAACAAATGCCCATATTTGAGTATGTTTCCTTTACACAAACTGCATTGTTAACCATTGTATAAAAATGTGGACTCAGACAACAACATAATTTACACCAAAAAAGGTAAATTTTAGTGGCCCTAATAATCTATGTTCATTGTGACTTATATCTTAGAGTTATATCTTAGATTACCTTGGGGCGAAGATACAAATTAGACCGGTTCAGTGCCCTCCGGTTCCTGATGTCCAGAGGACACTGGTCCACCAACGGCACCACCGCCGGTCAGAGCTGACCCGGCAGAGGGACTCCAGGAACATTATCCCGCAGAGTTTGAATGAAATCCTCTGCAGAGAGGTCAAGGGACACATAGTAAAGGGCTGGGTGCGATCTGTGAACAGATGCAAGCAAAGGTATTTTGATTGTAATATGCCAATAATATTTGTAATATGACAAAACAAATGAATTAAATGAATTAGATTTCTGACAAATGTGTTAACTGTGTGAGTAAATGTACAGTATAAGAATGGGCCACATTCAATTTCTGAATTCATGGGGGACCACTGAAAAGAGAAGAATGTTTTCCCAAGTAGTTTGGCCAAACTCTGCTCTACATCGCCCTTCTTTGTGGCTCCTTCAGCAGGTTCTGCTGATCCACCACCTCGGGCTGCTCATGGTCTACATCCAACCCTAATGCTGAGCATCCACCGCTACTGCTAATCTGTTGCTCAATAGGCCACAGAGACGGCCTGATATTGAGGCCATCATTGGCCGTGCTAACGGGGCAGATTCAGATACAGTTTGACTAATGCAACACTTGACGGAAATAATTCATTAATAATTCATAAGTTGCAGAAGCAATGGCAAGTGAATTTGTTCCGCAATCAAGGTAAGGGTGGTCCAACAAAATTTCATACACACATATATCAGACGTAAAATCAATCTAATCACTCACTCAGGTACATAAAAGTAAAGAGTAAAAAGTAAACAGCATGTGGAGTGATTACTAGGCCTGATAGATACTGATGATGTGAAATATTGACCAGTATGTGCAATGGTGGTAGTATAAATTTAAACAATGCAGGACATAATCACTGCAAGTCTGGCTTGTTGTTAAATTTGAATATGGAACATACATATATTATATAAATATGGAAAGAACAAGAGTATGAACATGAATTGAACATGAATGACCATGAACATGAATTGCTTGACACAAATGATATACTTTAAGAATAATGATGATATACTATCTATGAACAATAGATGGTTAAATTAAATTATATGGTTAAATCAAATTATGAAGATGGAGATTGTGAAAGCTACGGTTTAAGATCACAGTACAGATAGGGGGCTAATACAGCCTGTAAACTGTTAACTGACAGAGACAGTCAGATGGTCAGTGGATAGTACCCAGTAGATGAGGTTAAACGGTGGAAGGGGCAAATAGAGAGAGACTCATGCTGATAAGTACATTTCTCTCCTTCTCTTTTGTGTGGTGTTGAACAGCTGGGTGCGCCCAGGGGACAAAGGACCTCCTCAGCCTGCCCGTTACGCATGGTATTGACAGAAGTCTGATACTCAAAATGCTCGGCTGTTTGTTGAATGTGTTGTACAGTGGGGGTCATTATCCAGGACTGCCATCATCCAGTCTTCTTTTCTCTGCTATTGAAGTGATGCACTCCAGCTCTATACCCAAAACATAGCCAGCTTTCCTCAACAGCTTGTCCGGTCGCCCAGTATCTATCTTCTTAACACTGCCTCCCCACAACAGCATATAGGAGAGATAACAGACTGGCAAAACATCCTGAGGAGCTTGCAGACATTGAAGGACCACAGCCTCCTTATCAAGTACAGCCGGCTCTGCTCTTTCTAGAGTGCATCTGTGTTGGCATTTGTACATGGTGACCCCCTCCACATTGTCCCCTCAATGTTCCCTCAACTTTAAAATGTATATCTCTGCCGTCTTTCGCCTCATTGCTATGAATTTAACACCATATTGTCCCACAGTCACCTGGTACATGTGTGCCAAGTCTGCAGCTTTTCCCACTTTCGGCACCAAAGGAGTTAATGTGTGGGTGTTTGGTCAAGTTGTGGTCACTGCACTATATCCAAATGGTCTGACCGTATGGGTTTGCGATGTGAAAGTTGTTCATCATGACAAATGGTCCATGTATCACAAGTTTCATGCAAATTGCACCTTCCTAGTGGTAATGGCAGCCTGTTGAATTCTTGAACTTCAAGGCCTTGTTATAGTGCCACCTATGGCCCATCTTATGATTCCCTTACTAACTTTACGAGTTCTACAAGCCTGCCAATTTTTATAACTTTTGGAGCTAAAAAAAACATACAATAACAATAGGTTGTCTCGCAGCTTCGCTGCTTGACCCCCAATAATACTAACGAATACAATAGGGTTCCTACGGATTTCGTAGGACCCTAATAATGATAATAACGTATCCTTTATTAATCCCCTTAATCAGGGAAATTCTTTCTAACCCATCTGGGAGCACTGCTATTACACCTGGAGCAGCACACAGCCAAGACCATCAATGGTTCAATTATATATATATATATATATATATATATGATTAATATATAATAATATATATATATATATATAGATATGATTAATATGTAATAATATATATGATTAATATATTCCTCACCATGATCTGACGTGCAGACACTGTGAAAAAAAAATAGGAAAAAGGTGACCAAAACACAACCTACTACATTAAAGGCTTTGAGTTGAGTTACAAAGGTATCAAGAGTAGGGGCCAGTGTAATGTGAAAAGGTAAATAGTGAAATGGTAAATGTTGTGAATATTTTGGGGGCAATGTTGAAATGTGGGTGTAGTAGTAGTACTAGTACTACTAGTAGACTACTAGTACTCCCAGATAGGTGAAATGCAGAGAAAGAATTTCCCCAAAGGGATTAATAAAGTATACACTATTATTATTATTGTATTTTTTCTATCTGTCTCGTTCCAACTGATAGTCAATTATTCCTGGTCTTATACTACCATCTACAGGCTAAAACTTGCAACTGCATGTTAATACTTCAGACAGACTTCGATAGATAGTGTATAATCAAAGTGTATGTAGGCCTACTTGTAGTGTTCACCACCTCCACATTAACCCCCTCTAATTTAAAACATCTTAACATCTTTAGACTTTAAAAACGATGCATACGTTTGTTTTTGAACTTGAAGCTAAACAAAACTCAAAATGAAAGGTAGACTTTCAAACTATTATATTGTTAAACTACTATACATATAAATATAAATAGACACACTATACACTAAACTAACACCATAAACAAGTAGGCCTGTAGAGTAGGTAAGTTTGAGCAAACTTTGCAACAGGAAAGATTTGTGAAAGAAGATCTTTGGTCTCGACTGACTGTGTGTTTGCCCTGGCATATGATTGGGTGAAAGCAGTTCAAATCTATTGGCTGCATATGTTTCAAACGCCGTTCTGAACGGCGTGAAGTTGGTCAAACGGCGTTTGAAACGGCGTTCAATACGGCGTACAGTTTGTCGAACGGCGTTCAATACGGCGTACAGTTTGTCGAACGGCGTTCAATACGGCGTCAGAACGCCGTTAATTGAAAACCGAATGATTGGGTTAGTCCAACTATGATTGGATTATTAAGATGCATGTATACACCTTAATCAAACTAAAATCGAATCAAATCGTGTTTCTCATAGTCGGATTAAGACTCCTCATAGTTAACGCATTAAGCGTGCATGTATACGGTCAATATATTTGGAATTGGATTTTGCGTTCTGCGCATGCTCGAGATCTTTTCCAAGGGCCGTGAGGAAGTAGAAGGAGACGGTAGTCATGTTGTTGTTGTCATAGACATATAAAGAATTCTTCTTTCTTTATAAATATAAATATTTATTTATTTATTTATTTATATGTTTATGGTTGTCGCCGTCGGAAAACGAGAAACTGATTTATTTTAAAAAGGTGACGCAGAAGATGGAGGAAGCTGGTGTAGTTACCCCCTATAAGGAGTGTATCATCATTGTGATGATTGTGGGTATAATTATCACAAGGAGGGATGGTAGGATCCCGCATGGAAGGTATGTAGTGACATATGATGGTTCTGCGGGGGCCAAATCCACAGGGGGGTTCTCCCTCTAAAATTCTCAGGGACATGGAGGAGAAAGGGATTGCTGCCGCAGATGTTTTCAGTAGACAGCTGTCAGTTACCTTTGGGTCCATATAATATCTCCTACTCCATTGGAGAGTAGGAGATATTATATGGACCCAAAGTTAACTGACAGCTGTCTACTAAAAACATCTTTCTCGAATGCCGCCTGATTTTGTTGTTGCTGGTGACGTAAAGAGGTCAGCCGGTGGCTCTATTACCACTAGTTGAAATGGGTACAGCGCCACCTATCATACCGGGCATGACACGCTTCGGCCAATGAATCGATTTTCTCACCGCCATGTATACGTGGACAATTGCAGTTGTCCAATTGAGGAGCATAGTCGAACTATGGCTTTAATCGGATTAAGCGGTGCATGTAAACGTAATGATTGTTACCCCTTATGGTTTTTTTCATACCAGCGGATAATAACGACAGTGCTACTGTAACAGAGTTGAAAAAGACTCAGAAGTGAATTCTCACAAAATGATATTATTAACATGCCATTGTTAACATGCATGTTAATATGAAAGGTCCAGATGTTGTACCGCATTCACCAAGATTGTATATGAGGCTGCGTACATTAGAACCCTGCCCGTACATTAGAACCCTACCTGTACATTAGAACCCTACCTGTACATTAGAACCCTACCCGTACATTAGAACCCTACCTGTACATTAGAACCCTACCTGTACATTAGAACCCTACCTGTACATTAGAACCCTACCTGTACATTAGAACCCTACCCGTACATTAGAACTAGGCCATCTCCGTTGGAGGTAAGCAGGTTTTGGGAGCGCTCTGTGTATAATTTGATATTTTAATAAATGAACATGTTTTATTTACAATTTCTGATTTAATATTAGTGTATATATACGTTTAGGAACTTATGCTCTCGAAGTTTAATGTTAGCAGGGTTTATAATTCAGTTTGTAGTTTTGGCGGCAACCCCTCTCGATACTGTCATGGAGAGCATTGTTCTCTTTCTGTTTTTATGTTATTTTAGACTTGTTCGGGCAGTCACGCTGGAGCTCATGACATGTTTTTTTATTGTGAATGCAAGTATGTGGTAATTTCCTAATGATAATAAAAAAAACGATACGATCATCCCGTACATGAGAAGTAGGCCATCTCCGTTATGCTGGAGCTCATGACATGTTTTTATTGTGAATGCAGGCAGCAGACAATAAATGTCACTGAGGAGTCCCAGGGGTCTGAATCGTTTCCACGAACACCTGTACAAGTGAGGGTCGTTACACTACCCTTTATGGTTTCTTTCATGACGGCCGATAAAAAACGACAGTTTTACCCCTTATGTTTTTTTTTTCACTGTCGATAAAAAACGACAGTGTACCACTTATGTTTTTTTTTACGACGGCCGATAAACAAAACAACAGTGTGTATGCAGTGGCGGCTGGTGGAAAAAATTGTTGGTGGGGCTGGAGCAGGAGATTCCAAATCATTCACAAAATTCACTTAAATCCACTCCAATTTAAATTAAATGAGATTATCAAATGGAATGACACATTATCATTCATACTTAAAGGAAATTAAACTAAATTTTGACGATTGGTCCAATAGTCAAAATTTTGATGACAACCACTCTACTTTATCCTAGACAAACCAGAAAGGGGGCTCAATGTTCAAAATACCAGAATTGTCCTTTAATAAGCAAAAACTAGACCAAGTCATCTTGAGGGAGTTTTATTGACACAGTAAAAAATAAATAATAATAATAATAATTAAAAAAATTAAAAATGTATTATTTTTTGTACAGGACCTTTGCTCATCTAGCCTTCTGAGTGGCACATCTCTCAATGACCCTTGTTCTGAGTTATTTCTCTATAGAGCAGAGCTAGAGCGTTCTTGCGATCTTGTGTCATAGTGTTCCTAACGTCTTTATCCTCTTTAAAGTAGAGAAGCACCTCTCTGATTCTGCTGTTGTCATTGGTGTAGTGATGAGGATCTTGAGACTTACAGTTTCTGTGAATGTGTCTTTAAGGTTATTTTCCATCAGAACCTGAAATAGAGCCAGTGCACCACTGCAACCCTTGAAGTCCTCATGTTCCTAGATCAGGGACAGTTCGGTTTTTAGTCTGGCATTGTCCAACATGGGATAGGCATCCACCGTGGCTTCTAGTGCTGTATCTGGGAATTTTTTGCGGTGTTGTAGGAACAAGTCTCCTTGCAAGAGAGTGGCACTGATGAGATGCTTGGTGAAGGAAAACCTCTCCTTGGCAAGGCTCATAATGGTATCACATACCTATGAAATTATACATAATTGAAGAAAAGTAACTTTAAAGACATGCATGTGATATATTTCATAACAGTCACCACAGAAAACCTTTGTGGTGACTCAGTTTTCACATTTCTCTGTTCAACAATACAATAAAAGTCCCTTTTACTGGCCGGGTGTGTCTACACGTTTTGAAAAATAAACGACAACATCAGACAGACGTATTTCCGAGCATTACCAACTTTTACTTGCTGGAAATAAAAAATAAATCCAGAACTGTATTAAAATATGTGCTATTGCTATGTAAAATAGCACATATAAAATATCACACAAATAAATTCACCTGTCGAGTTTTTCAGCTAATGATCTTCTTTCAAAGGGATACGGGTGTAGTACAAATAACAGATTGTTAATAAAATAACAGATTAAGCAACATCAGCAATGTGGATATACATTAGTATCATAGAAAATAAAGAAAATGTGTGTTTTACACACCAAGTTATAAACAAAGTCAGACTGAATCTCTCAGGTTCTGACATTTCAGGACATATTGTGCTGCCAGGGTAGCCGACGGACCTTCACCAAGAAGAATTGCAATTTTGTCCTCATGTTCCATGTCTGCAAAATTCGGAATATAGATTTGTAATTTGGTGAAGTATATCTTAAAATGTCATATTTTTACAATGTAAAGGAAGTGCTCCTCTGTCTCAACCTTCTCTGCCTGACAGTGACCACATATTCTGTGTTCTCTCGGCAGCCAAGTCTTTCTGTGCCTGCCTGTTTCCACTGCCAGGCTGTGGTCACTGAGCCTGTACTTGGTCAGGATTTGCCTCTGCTTCACATCTCTGACAGAGAGAAGATAGTCTGCTAATTTGTAATTTCTTTTTAGGATCAGATAGGAATTCATTCTACTTTGGTTTGAGGTTTGTCCAATGTTCCAAATAGTCTTCTTTTGCCTCATTCATTATTTTGTTGACTCTAATTGGTGTTTTGGAGGCAGTGCTGGACTGGACTGAGCTTGATGTATGTTAGTTAGTCTCTCTCTCTCTCTCTCTCTCTCTCTCTCTCTCTCTCTCTCTCTCTCTCTCTCTCTCCGAGCGAGTGGAGCTGCGAGTGAGAGAGTGTGCGCGACCAGGACGCGCAGGAAGGGGGGGGGGGACAGCACGCAGCCGCAGCGGTCCAGTCGCGAGCGGAGCTCGGAGCAGCAACACACCACACGGCGCACGGGTTCGAGAGAGAGAGAGAGAGAGCGAGAGAGAGAGAGAGATCCCTGATTCGTGATTGACAGCTGAACCTCTAAACGGACATTTGGGATTA